>NC_142516.1:179044090-179349772 GCF_057876585.1 Rhinolophus sinicus
TGTCTCTAACAATTTAGGGAAATTTTAAAATGTTTACCTCTTGCAGACTCCATTGTCAGCTACATCTATTAGAGCTTAGGTGATTTGGACTAAAAAACAAACAGATAAACAAAAAAAACCTAACCATTTGCTTGATTACAGGAGTCTGGAAACCAATTTAATTGTGTTCAACTTTGTAACTAAACTCTGCCAAATTGCTTTTGTGTGTTTGTATGCAAATATAGCTTTGGTGGTCAGTGTATTTTATATTAGGAATTCTGAACGTGAGTAAAATGTTTCTTTTTGTCATATGCCAAGAGGCTAAGCCATATCTCCTTCGGTTTGGCCAAGTCCTTTTTGTAGCAGGAAGGTGATAGTCAGGGCTAGGTCTGATTTCATAAAACCAAGGCAACAATTCTTGCCCTTAAAATGAACTGGGACTCAAGGGCTCTTCTCCTAGCTCCTGTTATAGATTCTAGGAATTTCATTCTCCATGGTTTTATCATGTCCCATCTCCTCTCTTAACCTCTATTCTTTGTCCTCTTTTCCTTCCCTCGTTTCTGGTATCTTATTGCTCTTTTCCCTCTTTTCTGCTCTTGGAATTATTATTCTTTTGTTGCCTAAAGGATATGCTTCCCTTTAAGGTGTGAAGAGCATACAAGCCAACACAAATGGAGGAAGTCATTTTTCTTTTCTTTTCTTCTTCTTCTTCTTCTTTTTTTTTTGTTTTGGCAGACTTTCCTGCTCCCTACCTTGTTGCATCTGATCTCTCATCTTTCCCTTAGACCTGCTTCAATTTATATTTCTCATTATAACTTTCTGTAACTTTCCATTCTTTTTGCCATTCTCCAGTCTTTCCCCTAATATAAATTTTCAGCCCACTTAAATCAAGACTTTTCTCTTCAAGGCAGTGTGTGAACTTTAGTTAATCCTCAGCACACGCTCTTTTATTACCACTGCTATATAAGGCAAGAAGTAGATTGAGACTTTCCCAGCTCCCAGAGGGGTCAATTTGGTGTCTGAACTAGAAGCCTGTTAGGCCTTATGCTTAGTTCTTTATTAAGACCAGGAGATAAAGGCTCTGTCTCTCTCACATAACAGTTCCCTGGATTTAGACAATGCCCTTTTTCTGAGGGTCTAAAAGCATCTGAACACAATTTGCGACAGCCTCACGGTGTCCAAGGAAATAAACGCTTGCCAATACACCTGTTTGCCAAAGAGGATCAGAATACGTCAAATAGGATTTAGTCAATGGGACCGAAACAAATGTAATCATCTCCCTCTTCATTCCTTTCATTTTTATTGGACCTTGCAGGGAATGTGTGTTCATCAGAAAACTCTGCGTGTGTACTTACTGCAGGCCGAGGCTTATTTCATTGGCAGAGCTTCGTGGGATGCAAATCAGTAGCTCTGGGAGATACAAATCTCACAGGCTGAAAGGATTTTTCTGTGGGCCAAAGGGCATTTACAAATTAATTGCAAAGGTGCCCTGTGACACTCTTGTGAAGTAGGTTAGCAACTTGCCCAAAGTCACATAGCTTCTGAATGCTGGGCCTGAGAAAACTCCCGTCCCCAGAAGCCTTCCCATCACTCCAAACTTGGCCTCTGTTATCTCTCTACCAGGGAGTCATACAAACGGACGTGCTACCGGGATAGTTCCAGTTGCAACTGGCAGGAGAAAATGCATTGTCAGGGAAGTAGTCTGTAACCCACTGCCTTCCTCTGCTATGGAGCGGGGCTCGGCTGTTCTGGTTCCACAGAAGGTTGAATTTCCTTTGATGTTAGGGTACCCAAGAGACTGCCTGTGCTCAACTGTCTGCAGGTAAAGCAACTAAAGCTCTGCCTCTTTGATGAGGTTACACGTCGAAGGCCATGAGCACATTGATTGGGAAAACTGCTGAATTGCAAAGTAAGTGATGAGCAATTTCTCTATCCCCTGCTACACCCAAGGTGTCTGTATTAGCTTCCTGTGGCTGCTGTAATAAGTACCACAAACTTGGTGTCTTAAAACAATAGAAATTTATTCTCTCATAATTCTGGAGGCCAGAAGTCCAAAACCAGTATTACTGGGCTGAAATCAAGACGTGGGAAGGCCATTTACCTGGAGGCTCTATGGGAGAATCCACTCCTTGCCCCTTCCAGCTTCTGGTAACTTGGAGGTTCCTTGGTATGTGGCCACATTACTGCATTGTCTGCCTCTGTAGTCACATGACCTTCTCCTCTAATGTATTAACCCTACCCCTGCCTTTCAATGTAAGGCACTGTGACAGCATTTAGGACCCACTGGGATAATCCTGGATCATCTTCCCATCTCAAGATCTTTCACTTAATCACATCTGCAAAGATGCTTTTTCCACATACAAGGTGTGATCAAAAACTACTACAGTGAATGCTGCTGCTGAGTGCCATCTAACGGGAAGCGGCGTGTCAAACCTTAGCAACAGTGTGTGACAAGTTTCAGCTTGTTCGATGCAGTCAGTTAGGTGTGAGCTACGGTTGAGAGAAGGTGTGGTTTTCTTTCTTTTGTTTGTTTTTATAAATTTTTTGGGGAATATTAGGGAACAGTGTGTTTCTCCAGGGCCCATCAGCTTCAAGTCATTGTCCCTCAATCTAGTTGTAGAGGGTGCAGCTCAGCTCTAAGTCCAGTCGCCGTTTTCAATCTTTAGTTGCAGGGGTCGCAGCCCACCATGCCATGTGGGAAGCTCAGTGGCAACTCGTTATCTTCAATCTAGTTGTGGAGGACACAGCTCACTGGCCCATGTGGGAATTGAACCAGCAACCCTGTTGTTCAGAGCTCTCTCTCTAATCAACTGAACCATCTGGCCGCCCCAGAGAGAAGGTATGTTTTAAAGTGTGCCTTAAATCATTCTCCATCATGACAACGCTCCATGTCACATATTGCTTCTGGTTCAGCAATTTCTTTCAAACAAAAACATTATCGTGTATCTTCATCCACCTTATTCACTGGATCTGGCACCATGCAACTTCTGGCTCTTCCCAAAAGGCAAAATCGATTCAGGACATCGAGACAGCCATGAGAGCTCAACTAAAGACACTCACAAAAGAGGACTCCCAGAACTGCTTCACAAAGTGGCAAGGATGATGGGATAAGTGTGTTCAAAGTGAGGGGGAGTGTTTTAACGGGGATTAATGGCAATATGTCTTTTACTGTAATTAATTTTTTTATTTAAACATTTATCCTATCTGTATGTTTTGATCATACCTCATAATGTTACTTTCACAGGGGGCTTTATTCATCCAATGTATAGTTCTAGATCAATGTAGGTAATTATCTAATTTCTACCCTCTCTAAAAATACTTTTTTTTAAAAAAAAGTTTCATCTCAAAAATTTATTTCTTTAGGGATGTAGTGCCAATGATCACTAGTCAGAGGAACTTAAAATACTCTTGTGCAGTTCTGTTGTAATGGTTGGATTTTTTTTTTTTTTTTTTTTTTTTTTTTTTGGTTTGGCCATATAGCTATAGCCAAGGGTTAAAATGTTATGATATTGCTTTTCCCAGACTCAAATCTATCAGCATGCATTTACTGGATTTATGCTTTTGACCATTCAGAGAAAGAACCATAAAAGAATAAGGTTCCCTCGAGTATTCTGTGGGTTAGTTTGTTATGTGGGGTTTGGGAAAGACTTTTCTTTATGAACAACCCTCTTCCTCTTCTCCTTGCTTGTTATATACTTATAATTTTAGCACCTTATGACATTCATATCTTCTCAGAAGGCTGTGTTACTTTCATTCTCTTAAGGAAGACTTATCAGGATGGTGTGTTTAGATTTTCACTGTTATTCCTCTCTGTTTGCTATTGTTTTTCTTTTCTTTCTTTCTTTTTTTTTCTTTTCGGCATCATGGTTGACATAATAAAAAGCAGACTGGATGATACTTGTAATATTCTGAAATTTGTTTACATTCATCTTGGCTAAGAAGTATTTTAATAGGGAACTATATTTTCTATATAAATTTCATGCAGTTGTGAAAAGAATTTTAATCTATTCTCAGATTTTGGAGGATAAAATTCTCCAAAGGCTTATGATTAGATTTGAGGTTTGAATTGTAGGTTCAAAGAAAGAATCATGGGATATAAACTCATATGGAACAATAATAATAGAAACTTCTATTGTTTTGAGCAGAAACAGGAACATTAAATTTAGAAACACATCAGATTCACGGAGGCATTTATGATTGGTTTATAAGCTGCTAGTAATTTATATGGGGAATAACTTCATCATTGGTTCATCTTTTTGGGTATTTTTCATTCAACTTCATGGGTATAATGTTGAGCATTCCACTTTACTAGAGCAATGAAAAAATGCCTGTTAATTGGACAGGAAGTTTCATTTCTCCCTACCAGTATTCTTAGACTATTGATATAAATAACTGGGTGTAGCTCATACAGCTGCCTTGGGTTACTTCATAGGATGTTTAACTGCTTAGTTTCCATAGACTATGTTTAAACACACACACGCACACACACACACACACACAACAAAACAAAACAAAACAAAACAAAACAAAACAAAACAAAACAAAAACATGGTATAAAGAACCTGGAGAGTAATCTTCCTTTTTAATTTCCCATACCTATATATCAGATACTGTTACAGCTTTTTCCTCCTTAACATCATTCCAATGTATCCACATCTTTTCACATCAGTACCACTCTCTTGGGCTATGCCATCATCATCTCTTACCTAGGTTATCAGAACAATCTTCAAACTGTCTCCAGTCTTTTTTCTGTAATAATAACCTATGGTCTTTCTAAAACCCAACCTATGTAATTAGAACTCTTCAGTGCAACTCACAGTCCTCAGGATAAAATCCAAACTTTACAGTTTGTCCTATCAGACGTTCCATAATCTTGCTGTTTATTTTTTCAGCCTCATCTCCTATCTCTTCTTCCATCAGTCTATATTACAAGATACCGTGATGTTTGGAAACGCCTTCCAAATATGCTTTTCCTTGCTTTTGCTGATGCTGTTCCCTCTGACAGGAAAATCCTCTCTCTGGCCTCTGATTCCTTCCCCATGGCTCTGCCACCCTCCTTTGCTAGATCAATTCAGTTTAGCTATGACCTGCACCTGGAAATCCTCACTAAAGCCCTCCCCACAGATTAGATTATTTTTCTTTTCACCTGCTTCCTCAATTTAGCCCTTATCACACCTTGACTTTATCATTGATTTAAAAAAATCTACCTGCTAAGCTTCAAGGCAAGGTATGTGTTTTGTTCGCTACTGTGTTCCTATGTAGGCATGCAGTAAAGATTTATTGACTGAATGAAGAGCACTAGTCCAGTAAGTTTGTCATGACAATGAGAACAGACAAGGGAAAGACAGAACAGATGCTGAGTGGAAGTCAGCTACAATGTGTTTTGCTATCACTGACAGGAACCTTAATTTTCTTTGTTCTGCTTTCTTCTCCAAAGAAGCGAAAGTGCTAAAAGCAGAACGTTGCAGGATAAAGCTTGTTTTCTTATAACTTACTTACATAGTGCTCTAAATTGGTCTTAATAAATAATTATCTGTTATCACCAAGGCTCTTCCTCCAGCTTTGAACATATTTAACGATACTGGTTTAATTTTGAAAAGTACTTCATGTATTCTTGTTTGTCCCTGTAAGGATTTTTGGAAGGGCCTTTGACGGTCATCACAAGGAAAAAAGGATGGAGTTGTATTTTTGGAATGTTGTATTTCATGACTGTGACCATGGCCATGAAATGCTGCCGCCTGGGGAAAGGCAGCAGCCACACAGTGATCAGAGGGACACTGTTTCGGTGGCACAGGCACTTGTCAAACACTTCATAAATGTAGTCAAGTTTGATACTGACTTTTTATAGTTCTATCTTTTAATTGAATAGTAGACCTTTTCTGACTTGCGTAACTCCATAGACCTTAAGCCAAAGTAAGAAAAAGTTAAATATTTAATAAAACAAGGCTTTTCCTAAAGGATTTGTTTTTACTCTGTCTCCTAACAACTTAAAATACAATTTAGAATGAACGCTCTAGTTATTGAATTGTTTCTGAAGGTCTAGTAAAACAAAGGACTTAGCAGGAAGACTGAGGAAGAGACGTTCAACCTTCTGTCCCCCCTACCCTGTGAGTCCACTGGACATTTCTCAGTTAATGCTTGTGGACAAACTTAATACATAATATACTGAGCTGCTTTTCTCTCCCTCTCTTTCCTTTCTCTCTCCCTCCCTGCTTCCCTCCCTCTCGCTTTCTCTCCCTCTCTTTTTTTCTTTTTCCCTTCCTTCCTTCCTTCCTTCCTTCCTTCCTTCCTTCCTTCCTTCCTTCCTTCCTTCCTTCCTTCCTTCCTTCCTTCCTTCCTTCCTTCCTTTCTCCCTTCTCTCTCTCTCCCTCCCTCCATCCATCCCTTCCTCTCCACCCACCCCAATTTACTGAATCCTACCTCCAGACATGAAGACTCATGCCTCCCATTAAGGAACTTCGTAGCTACATGGGAAGAAAGAAAATAAATTTCTATTATAAAGCCATTTGATAAATGCAGTGTTAGAGATATGCATACATACTATGGGAAGGGGCTTCTACTCAGTTTGGGCCCAGTGATGGAGTAAGAAGAAAGGATTAAGATTAGGAAAGACTAGTTGGAGGAAGGGAGGCATGGGCTAATATTTTGAAATGTAGGTAATATACAGGAACATATCTAAGTGGGAAAGAGAAACAGACAGAAGGGGGGCAAAGACAGTATGCACATGTGAGGAGAAAGCGCAAAGAATACTCAAAGACCTGCAAATAGTTTGGTATACCTGGAATTGGATCTTGCATGAGAGTTTGGTAGGGCTTGGTAGGACTGTGACAGACAGGATACAAAGTTGGAGAATAGGCAGGGTCCGTTGTGCAAGAGTTTATTACAGGACAAAATATATTTTTGAACACTTAGATTTATTGCTAAGCATCGACAATACACAAATAAATTAGAAAAAGTCCCTGAAATAAAAGAAACCCCAATTTAGTAGGATAGAAAGACATGAAAACAAATAATTGCAATAAATTCAATACTGACAGGTATTTGGATGTTTTCCTGAAGATGACTGGGAGCATGTGGTGGTTTTAACTGAGAAGAGAGTTTCATTACATTGCATTTTAGTATCTCTCAGCATTGTAAAGAATGAAATGGAAGGTTGTAAAGGCAGAGATTAAGACATCATTTGGGAGTTTCTACTGCACTGACCTAGATGTGAAGAAAATGTCAGTGGGGATTGGCAAGTGGAGACACAGTTGTGTTGCATTCTGGGGACAGAATTGATCATTGATAGGACTTGAGGATTGCTTACCACTAGGAGAATGTTGCAGGAGAAGGTGACTCCCAGGTTTCTGACTTAGGACAGACATAGAGCAAGGAAGACTTCTGTTTTTTTATTGTGATGAAAGTTTGGCGTTTGCAGGGGCATGCTGGGAAGGAAGCATCTCTCTCTCTCTCTCTCTCTCTCTCTCTCTCTGTCTCTCTCTTTCTCATTTCCTTTGAGGAGGAGGATTGGTTATTTAGCTAGATCAGGATTTGATACTCATCGGACAATGATTTATTAGGGGGTGGGGCTGTCTCAAAATCTCAAAATGAACAGGTGGAAGACCTCCCCCTCCTTTGTCTGTTCTTAGGGGGAGGGGCTCTCCTCTGCATCCTGTCTCCATCTGGGTTGTAAAGATGCTCTTGATGCTGACTGGGAAGGTGACTTAGGGTCTGCCCAGTAGACATATTACTGTGTTTCTAACTTGACTTGGGCTGAAAAAGAAAAGTTCTCTTGGTACATCTTTGTGCAGTGCCCCAAAGCTTACTTTTTGTTGTTCCTTCTCACCAGCCAATATTAAAGTTGGTGTTTTGGCCCCATTTGTCACTGATCTTTTTTTTAATTTTTTAATTTTTAATTTTTTTTATTGGGGAAGGGGAACAGGACTTTATTGGGGAACAGTGTGTACTTCCAGGACTTTTTTCCAAGTCAAGTTGTTGCCCTTTCAATCTTAGTTGTGGAGGGTGCCATTCAGCTTCAAGTTGTTGTCCTTTCAGTCTTAGTTGTCGGGGGTGCAGCTCAGCTCCAGGTCCAGTCGCCATTGCTAGTTGCAGGGTTCGCAGCCCACCATCCCTTGCGGGAATCGAACCAGCAACCTTGTGGTTGAGAGGATGCACTCCAACCAACTGAGCCATCAAGGAGCTCAGAGGCAGCTCCGCTCAAGTTGCCGTGTTCAATCTTAGTTGCAGGGGGCGCTGCCCACCATCCCTTGCAGGACTCGAGGAATTGAACTGGCAACCTTGTGGTTCAGAGCCCACTGGCCCATGTGGGAATCGAACCGGCAGCCTTTGGAATGAGAAGCATGGAGCTCTAATCACCTGAGCCACCAGGCCTGCCCCTTGCCACTGATCTTTGCATGTATTTTCTAAGGCCCAGAATCTTGGAGCCGAGACTTGGGTCCCAGCTTTTAATGAGTGATTGAGTGCTCTTCACCAAGATAGAAGAACACAGAGTTAACTATTTTGTTTCTCTGAGTCTTTTCTTTATCCCCCTTTTCCTCCCTCAGGTGATGGGGTAACATCCGCCTTCACACAGGCTCTAAAATCATCTATAATTCTTTCTTCTCTCTCATCACCAAGTTGCAGCAATTTCATCCTTGAAATGACACTTGAGTCCATCACTTCATTTCTATTTCAGTCATCACAGTTCTGGTTCAGGCTCCCATTATTTCCAACTGAGATGGCTGCAGAGGCTTTTTAATCCATTTTTTTTCTCTCCAGTTTGCTCTCACTGCTTTCAGAGTTTTCTTTAGTGCATGCAGATCTGATCATATCACTCTGATGCCCAAAAACTTCAAACTCATTATTGCTTACAAGAGCCACCTTTCACAATGTGATGCCAACCTACCCATGGAGTGGTGTGAAGGAGACTGGTTTGGATGCCAGGAGATTTGGGTTCCGTTCCGGCTGGATCTAGTTATCCTTGTGACCTTAAAGTTACTCTACCTACTTTTTGTGTCTTCATCTCTAAAACAAGGGAGTAGAATTAGATGTTTTCACAGGTCCTATCCAGTTGTACAGAGCTTGATGGCCACATTTCTACTTTCCTACTCTCATATTTTGCAAATAACTTTTGACTCACAACAGGACACCTGTAGTACCATAAATACACTCTGCACTTCCTCGTGTACTGTGGCTTCATTATCACGTTTGTTTAAGAAGTACTTACCTTCCTAGTTCTCACTGATTTCCCCTGTTGAAGTCAAACTCATCGCTCAACTCCCAGATCAAATTCAACTTTCACCACCAACCCACTCATGACTTACTTCAGTTGGAATTAATTATTCCTTTGTGGGTGCTCTCAGAGCACTGTTTATAAATCATTGAAGGTGTTCTGTACTTGTCCAAGTATCTATTTCTCTCTCCCCAATACACTTTCAACTCCTTAATGGGAAGGGTGCATATGTATGCTTATTGGAATGTCTGCATCTCGGGAACCTACACGTGGTAATGTCTTAGCCGATGAATGTTGCTTAACTAAATGGACATGCTATTCATTAAGGAGTGTGATTTTTCAGTGTGGTCTCTTTGGGGGCTCTCATTCATCAGACTTGAAGAGTGAATTTCCACATAAATTTTGGAAGTTTTCAGAAATCACAGCCAACCAAGGGACAAATATTTAATGAGTGAATAGACTCTCATTTATAAGTTAAATTCCAAAGCAAACATCAAATAGGTCCAGTGCAGTGCAATAAGCTTGGATTAATTCTTGCCTCTCACAGTAAAACGAATGGATGACAGGCTCTTGGCTGTATGTCCTTTGCACTTGTCTTACAAAATCACTAACGATATATTTGTTTATACTATATAATCCTCCAAAGATGATTAAATAATGTTCTTGTTTTCACAGAATCATTTGTGCTAAAATGACCTATTCTTATGGAGATAGAACATTGCTTGGTCACTTCACTGCCTCAGCTCTTGCTTTAGGTGGAAGATGCTGGCCGTGTTGCTAAGTCCTGACTTTAAATGCTCATCAAATTAGAGTACAAAGCTCTAATTTTCTTTGTTGGCAGAGGAGGGTGATTAATTACTGCCTATTGGAAAAGTCAATTAATGGAAAGAGGAAGACACCAGCCGAGTGTAGGATTTCGTCCTCCTTTCTTGGCCAGAAACGCTCATCGGGGCACTTGTCTGATTTAGGCTTTTCCGACGTGGCGGTGAAAAACTTCAGCTAATTGTGTCTTTAGAATGGGATAAACACTTGGGCCTTTCTCTGAGTTGCAGCACAGAGGTTCGGTATTGCCAGTGATGCTTGCCATCTGAAATAGTATTGCCACAATCAGAGTAGTTTTCCACTTAGGAGCTCCTGCCGCAGCTGAATGCTGCCAGAGCACTCCAGTGCCCTGTCCTTGGTGACACCATGGCCTTTGTAGCCCTGGGGGTGAGGAAGAGGGTAGAGAGAATCTTCTTATATCTTAGCAAATAATTGATTTAGTAGGTTTCATGACATTCAACAGACATCCTTATTCCTTGCCTTGTCGTATCCTAAATCCATCTTAGACCACCATGACACGAAAATGCAGTTTCTTTGTGGAGCTACTTAAGTGATTCCATAGTGTCTAATAATGTCCAGTGTCTAGCCTGTCTTCCCAACATGCGGCTGCTTTGGTCTTGTGACCTGATTTGAGTGAATGACATGACTGATGTGTGGATGATTTTTAAACACAAGAAAGCAAACTTTCAAAAGGAGATTTTTATTTTAAAATGGGAGAAATTGCGTAGCGCCAAGATTTCAATATGCGAGGGAACCAAAATAAACCACGCTGTGAGGCGTTGGACATGCACAGGGTCATTTCATGAGACATGGTTGTCCCAGTTGTTTGAACTGCCTAAAGTTGTCGTCAGCATCTGTTGAGCCTTCTGAGTTTTCCAGCTAGTCTTTGTACACAGGACTGCATGTCGGTTACAAGACAGAGGAGACACTCTTGCTCATTTTCCAATGTGGAGTTCTTCGCCCCTTTCCTCATTAATTTAAAATAAATTCTCAGTGGCTATTCCCTGATTCCGGAACTGGTACTTGGTGCCAAAGCCCCTTTACTTATGGTGCTACATTTAAATATTGGCGAAAGGAACTCGGTAAATGGTGTACAGGTGAGAAAAATAAAAGGGGATCAGATTTATCCAGTGAGAGAAAGGGTCACTGGGGATTCTAGGAACAAACACTCCGTGCATCAGACATCAGGTATCAGTGACACCAACAACCCTCCTGGCTGCATTGTTTTATAAAGTGAGAATTTGAAGTGTAGGGAGAGGATCAAATATTCTAGGAGCAGGGCTCACAGAGGAAGCTGGATCCAGTCATTCATTCATATGCAAACCACATTTCCAAGTTGATTTCCTATAGTCACATTTTGGGGAGTAGCCACGTTAATCTGAAAACGCAAGTTTATCCAAGTAGCCGAATCTGTGCAAGAATCTTGGTGGCATTTCCTATATAAGTGTTGTCAAATTTTTTCATCCCTTTTCCAAACGAGTGTCCTATTTCCTAGAACATACGAAATGGTTTCGTAGCGGTTCCCACAAGAGGAATTTGTTTGGAAATGTTACTCATTTGTCCTGTTGGCTGGCCTTAATTATTTTTTATTATCCTTTGGGGATCAGAGGATCTGGCTGCTTTTTCTCCTTGATGATAATGCAGGAACTTCCAAATGTCCAGGAAAATAAATGTGTTCCTGACTAGTTGCCCAGTAGAATGATGTAGCTTAAATTATTGTTTTTTTATGATTTTAAATACTGAATTGTACTATTAAAATGGCCTAAGATCCTATGATGGGAGGAGCTGTATAAATATGAAATCAATAGCTGCATCCTTGAAGGATATTGGAAATTTACTTGTCTAGATGTAAATACGAGAAAGAATGCAGCATGTGTAAGTTTCTGAGATAGGGGTGTGGATCTATTTGCAGGTTCATATATAGTGATTATTTGAAGTCTATTCTGATGTGTGCAGCTCACTCTTCCCTACTAGATTGATAGTAGATTTTAATATACTGCATGTCTTTCATGTTTCAGCCACCCATAGGCCTCACGTCATTAGGCAGTGTGACACAGGGTGTGCTCTGGTAACTGCTGACCTTCAATCACCAGGGCGCACCAACTCTGCTCTAATAAAGAGAATACAAGCGGCATGCTTAATATGCTCTTCTAAATCCTTTAGATTTAAATTAGGAATTTTGAAACACTTCACGGGGAGAACTTCTTCCATCTTTCATCTTTCCTTTTTCTTAAATACCTAATAGGATGAAAAGGTGTAGAATATTTATGCATGGCTATGCAAGGGACTCAGCAGGGAAGGCCGGTGCTATGAAAGACCTACGAAAGGGTGGAATATTGTCTTACAGATCATGCCTGTGGGTGTCTCCTATTTGTCCCAAGGAATCTTGTCAACACCACCGGTTATTTTTGATTTTTCCAGTTTTATTGAGATATGATTGACATATAACACTGGATAAGTTTAAGGTGAACAATAGAAGGATTTGGTATACACAGCGAAATGGTGACCACAAAGACTTTAGTTAACATCTATCAGCTCACGCAATTGCAGTTTTTTTCCTCGTGATGAAAGTTGCTGTTCTCTAGCAACTTTCAAATATACAATACAGTATTATTAACTGTAGCCATCATGTTGTACATTATATCCCCAGAACTTGCTTACAAGTTTATACCTTCTGACCACCTTCATCCAGTTCCCCCACCTCCATCCTCCACCCCTAGCAACCACCAGTGTAACACCATCTTGTAATGGTTGCCATATCTAACCTCTGGTACCGCTTCTCTCTCCATTCCCTGTGCCATCTTGTAACTGTGGGGACATAGGGAATAATGGAAGGTATGGGGCAAAGCAAAGAGGGGACAACTTAGGTGACTATCCACTTATTTCAGCATTATATGTATCTTTTTAAACTCAATTTATGACATGGGAAACCCAGAATGGGTAACTTGGGAGAAGGACGCTTTAAAACCTTTCACTATTTTGTGAGGTATATTCATACAGGATTTGTTACTCTAAACTGACTAAGGTTAGTCATCTGTATATCTCTAATCATTTTTCTAAAATTCCTTTAGTGTTAGGATTCCCAAATGGAGCAAGGAAAAATACCGTAAATGAAAATATTGCATGGGACATGATTACTGTAGAAATTTATAGCGTATCTAAAAATCCAGATTTAATTGGCCATCCTGTAGTCTATCTAGCAATCCGATTTGGGAGACATTCTGGAGTTGACTACTGTCCTCAGTTTCCTCAGGTTGTGCTTGATATGTTACTACTCAGAGAACATTTTAATAACCAAAGGAGACTGGGGAGATCAAGGTAGGACTCTGAATTCACCTGCATCATTTGCTATTGGCCTTGCAATACTTCCCCCTTCCAAAATTACTTTTGATGAATATTTCATGTGGTTTCAACAGACCTGATGTATATAATTCGGGTTTCCTGTAAAACTCTCCCTACGCTTCCTTCACTGTTTCACTTTCTGTGGATGCCCTTGGCTTCCACTGCAGAGGGAGCAGGAGACCAGGGTGGGCCATCGCTATTACCTTTGCAGCCTCTGCAGCCTGGAGGGCAGGTTGACATAAGTGGAGAAAGAGCCAGAACACTAGGGATAGCCACTTCTCCACAGGCCCACAGCAGCAGGACTTAGGAACACGGCTGTGCCTTTGGAATATTATTGTCCCTCAGCCATTTCCATCTTTTCATCATTAGGCGTCGGGAATTCTTTAAGCTCCTGAACAAAAGTCCACTTGCCTGAGTGAGAACGCACTCATAAAGGAGAGAGTTCTGGCCGTTACGTGGCTTGGAGCCACGAGAACTCATCTCATTGTACCCTTTACTCTTGTTCAGGTCAGTTACCAAAACAAGCCCAGGAATCCGGAATCATTCCAGACTCTCCTCCCCATGACCTCATTTCTCATCTTCTGAACCCCTTTAACATTTCTGGAGCAAAGGATCAGCAAGCAAAATCATCTCTGTCCTCAACCTCTTCTGTGGAAGTTCCTTTCACTTTTCTTGCCTCACTAAAGCCTGGCTTTCCCCTGACGGCGTCACTCCCTCCGGAGGTCCCTCAGATGTGGCAGTTTTCTTCCCCACGTTCCTTGTAGAAAGGAATGAATGATGGGTTGGGCAGTTTCCTCGCTCCTTTTGACCACTTCCGTACCTTTCTTCTACCCTCCTCTTCCCTAAAAACACTCAGTTTTTACTCCCGTTTCATCAGACTACAGTATCGTCCACTGCACCTTTTGTAGCCACCATCTGCTGCCCTATCCATCCTTTTGGGTAGGGCCCCTCATTCCTTAAAGATTTTAGCTTATTACTGCTCACTCCAAAACCACTTCTGTCACATCTCAGTGATTTCAAAATCCTTGTATCTGATTGTTTCAGTGCTCTGCATTCTCAGTCTCTTGGCCTTCACTCGACCTCAGCCAACCACTTTTATTGCTAGAATCTTGATTTTTTTTGTTACCCATATACACATCCATTCCCTCAGTTTCAAACATCCCATTAACTGATTACCTTGCACCCCTATCTTCCCAGCTCACTCCCTCAATTACCACAATTGCCAGAACCTGTCAATGACAATTCCCCTCCCCCGGTTCCTACTTCTTTTCCCCTATCCTTAACCTCCCCTCCGAATCCTTTCTCAAGCTTAAAATCTATGGTCAATTATTATATTCTTTCACTTGCAAATACTCTCAACTCCCCTGTCTCCTTTCCCTTTATTATACTCACTTGGCTAAATCACAACCTTGGTTAAAATAAGCTTTCTGAGTACTTCTGTGATTGAACCCAGCAGCTGAAATAAATAGGACAAAATGCACAATCAAGATGATTGGTTTCACTTTACACACATGATCATTACTTTCAAGGCAGACTTTAATTCTACCAGCCACCCTACCAGTCTACACGTTCTCCCACTTTCCTACCTTAGTGCTGTACGTGCACGTCTTCCTTTTTGCCATTCTTTGAATCTTCCCCCACCCCTTCCTAAATCTCACCTGACAAACCTGCTTTCTACTTCTGTGGTAAAATACAAGCAATCAGAAGAAAATTCCACATGTTGTCATCACGTATCTTCATCCTAACCCATATCTCCTACCTTCTCTTCTTTGTACGTGAACTTGAGATTCCTGGCTGGGGTCACACATGATTAGACCCCATCCTGCCAAGACAACATGTCAGCGATTCTCTCCTGTCTTTTGTAGCTCACCCATCTCCCACTATGTTGAGTTATTCCAATTAATTTATAAGCATATTATTATTTTTCCAATATTAAAAAAAATGCTCTCTCACGACTACACTTTCTCCTTTAGATGTTCTTCCATTTCTCCTTGAAAGAGTTATGTATGCTCGGTGACAGTCCTGTTTTCAATTACTCTTCTTTCTCTTTCTAACTCATGCAAATCATCTTTCAGCCCTGCCTAGACCACTGAAGCTGGTCTTATCAGGGTCGTGGATGATTTCTTTTTTGATAAATCTAAAGATTCTTTCTCGGATCTCATCTTACTTGACCTATCAGAAATATGATGTAGATAATCAACCTCTTTGAAATACTTCCTTCCTTTGACTTCCAAGACACCATGTTTACTTAGCTTTCCCTGTACTTTTCTGTACACATTTTTGTCTTTCCAATGTCTAAATGTTGGACTATGCCAGGGTTCACTCCTTAAACTTTCCTCTTTTCTATTCTCCCTCACTCCCCAGTTTCTGTTTCATGGTTTTAAATATCACCTACATGCTTATGATGTCTATATTTATATCTTCTGCCTAGACCTTTTCCCTGAACTTAATATTCAAAAGCATCCAAGTATTCCATCTACACAATGCTTACTTGATATTCCATGGGGATGTCTAACAGACATCACACACTTAACATTTCCCAGATGGATCTGCTGATACTCCCCCGCCACCAAATCTACTCTTACAGCTGGCTTCTGTATCTTTATTAACACAAAATTTACCTACTTACATTTTCTCGGCAAAATATAGGTGTTATCCTAACCCCTCTCATTCTCTGGCACTCTGCATATGATTTGTCAAAAATTCTACCGATTCTACCTTCCAAAATATATTCTAATTTTATCCAATTCTTAACCACCCCCATTACAACTCCTGAGTCACTTGTCTGGATTAAGGGCAAGGACTCAACTGATCTTCCTTCTTCTGCTGTTGGTCCTTTTGGCCTATTTTAAAGTAGGCAGAAAGAGAAGTTGTAAGGTGAAAGTTAGTTCTTCTTCTCTGCCCACGTGGCTCCCCGTCTCCTACAAGGTTTTCTCTGACTTTACTTCCTACCATTATTGTCCTCATGCATTCCACTCTGACTACACAGGCTTCTTTGTGTTGCTTGAAAAACACAAGCATGGCTCCACCTCAGGGCCTTTGCACATGCTGTTTCTTTATCAGGAATGCTCTTCCTCAGATATCCGCATGACTAGCTCTTTTGCTTTGTTCAGATTTTCACTCAAGGCATTTTCTCAGTGAAGCTTTGCTTAACTACTTTATCTAAATTTCATCTGCTTGCCTCCATCCTGATACTTCTTTCCTGCTTAACCTAATTTATATTTCTTAGATTATCTAACAATTCTATAAATGTCTTCATTGCTTTGTTTACTGTCTGTCTCACCACTAGAATCTAAACTCAGAAAGGGCAGGAATATCAGTCTATTGTATTCTCTGCTACATATCCTCAGTATCTTGGCACAAAGAAGGTGCTCAGATAGTTATTGAATAAATGAATGAAAATATGAACACCATATGGAAGGTGTTCTAGAATCTGTGAGACATATATAATGAGTAACATTGTGGAGTTTACTCACTGTATCTATCTATTCCTTGGTATTTTAGGGATGCAAACATGCTTTTTCAGAAGACTAGGGAAAGAGTCCTAGAGAAATGTATGTGTTTGGAACCATTGCTTGGGGTATGAGATTATTTTAAGTGAACGAAGGTTGTTTTTATGGAGTAAATAGCATTCTAGGAGGTAAGAGCATTAGAAAGAAAAGGCAGACCATTACGGATGTGGCAAACATTTAAGTAAAGTGGCCGAGAAAGGAGGGGAATTTGTAAATAAAATAACCACCTTGCTTAGCTACAGTAAATCATCTTGTGTATGGAAAAGGACCAGGAGTCAGAAGATGGAAGCATATGAGCAGAAATGAGATTGATTTCTCATTTTTCAAAAGGAGATATTAATATCTGCTCTACCCTGACTTCCATAGTGAACTTTTGTGATTATTAAACAATATGGATGTAGAAAAGTACCATAGCTTCTGAAATGCTACACACATGCAAGGGGTTATTTCAGGGCACAACCACCAAGAAAGGATCAAGTAGGAAGTGTGAAGCCGTCAACAGTTAACAGAATGAAAATCCTAATTTATCTAGCGGCATACTGTTGGCTAGTAGAGAGAGGTAGAATGTGGTTAAAAACCAGCACTGTCTGGTGGATTATTGTGGTCCGTGGTGCATAAGAGGTTAAGGCAACAGAGCTAAAATCTAATGGAACTGCTGTGTGCAGTTTGGAGTCTGCTCTCAGAAACTCCTTGGGGCTATAATGTGATTTGCAGTGGAGGAGGGACTGAAGGAGTGAGTGGGTTTCAAGAATCTGTGTGCAGAATAAGCAGCATTTTGGCCAATTACTTTGGTGGGCATGAATTTCAAGGATGGGAACCACCAGAGAGTTCATGATAAATGCCTTGGTAATGTTACCAAATGAAAGGTCATGAGTTTAGAGGTTGAGCAGATCCCCGGTTTGGCTAATAGGAGTAACACACCCTGGTAAAGCTCAGAAATGTGGCAAATCAAAATACTCTGATTCTGCCCACGCCCAGGTCTTCCTACCTTTGTAGTTCGGAAGTTGTTCCTCACTTCTAACCTCCTATAGCAATTTAAGCCTTTCTCCTCTTTATAGTGGTCATGAAATTAGTCAGCCTCCTTTTTAAATACAGCTGCTGCCTTTGACTCTCTGATCTCCTGCAGCCCTGAATTCCACTGTGTGCAGAAAAATTTCATTTTATTGGTTTTTAAATTTTCTTGCTGCGCCATTCATGTGAGTACTTATTCTCATATTGTGTGATGGCATTTTAAGCGTGGAATGGATAACTTTGTTCCCTTTGTACCTTTCCTAATCTTAAACGGTACAATTAAGTTCCTTTCTAACTATTCTCATTGTCAGGCTGGAGAAACCAGGTTTCTGAAATCTTTCATGGTATATCAGTCCTGCCAGACACCTTACCTCCCTCATGGCCTAATGTGGACCTTTCCGCTAAATGAACTGCGTGCGCCCTACCCTGTAATCTCCACTAGGCAGCAATTGTGAGATGTGATGACAATCATGAGGTTATTACCTGACAAAATTGTACCTTTAAGTAACACTTTTATCCCTCAAGATACCCATTGTTCTTTGGCAAGAATCTCAACACTCCAGATGGCATCCATCCTGCGAGGGTGTCAGCCTGTGTTTGTGTGTGGCTCCTTGGATGGTACTCACCCCACTTTGTGTCCCCCAAAAGGCAGAGCGTCTGCGGATCAATAGATTGGTCTCCTGGGTCTTGTGGAAGGGAACCACATTTACTGTCGCTGCAGGCTGGTCATTCAGGCTGGCCACCCAAAGTTGAATAATAAAGCCAAAGAAAATAAAACAGAACACTGAGCAGTTGCTAGAGGCAAAGAAAAGTGTCCATGGTGGCTTTTGCTATGGCTGTGCTCTAAACATCAGGGCATGGAAGAAGTCCTAGGCTGGCACTGTGTGATGGGAAGCAGGCCATGCACAGATGCTGGTTATTATTAAGTATCTGTAGGTTTTCATAGTTCTGCACACCTTGTTTTTATAAAGAAGAAAATCCCACCAAGAGGGTTCACCATTTACTATTCACAGGATTTGTGGCTCCAACCCACTCTTATGTGTCTTCCTGGTAAAGGTAGGGGCTCTGTACTTCTGAGGACACCGAGGCTGCTTTGAGGTTATTTAATGCCACCTTTCCAGGAATCCTGTATGGCACAGGCTTTTCAAATAATATGTGAAGCAAAGAAGCATCAGCTGGTATTACCTTTCAGGTGTGCAAAGGGCCAGAAATAGAGATGGATTTTTCAGAAGTCACACAAAGAATCAGTGCTGAACTCTGAAATCCAAGGCCAAGATGAGGGTGAGACCCAAAAGTACCAAATTTAAGGAAGAGCTAATAAACTTGGCAATCAAGATACATGATATTTCAAAGCAATATTTAAATCAAAATTCGTACAAAAATCCATAATGAACAAAATATCAAAATTTGAAACAAAGACAGCACTAGTATAGTGATTTTTTTCCTCTTGTGTCAGGCTTCAGGATAGGTTGGCATGATATGGCTGCAATGGTGTAGACCTCCTTAGCCCTCCTCTACTGGAACATGATAACATCTAACTGCTCTCGGCTGTGTAAAGCTTGTTCCCTGGCACATTTGTTAGGATTATCTAAGGTGTGGCATCGATGTTTTCAAAAACTGCCAAACACCTGGAGTTTTGCTCTTGTTTCCCTGGGCAATCTCTTCATATCAGCATCACAGAAGACATTGCTCAGTGGGTTGAAAACGGTACTATGTTTGTGGTGCTTGTTCTCACTCTATACATTAGATCACTAATGTATAGAGTGGGGATGCTTTTGTGTTGTTTTATTGGAGATATATATATATATATATATATATATATATATATATATATATATATATATATATATATATATATATATTAAACCACAGACCCAAAGAGAAGAAGAAAAAAGCTTTCTGTAGAATTTTTATAGAATCATAAAGGGCAAATGTATAGAACTTCAGAATTAGGGGTCACTTACATTTCTGATTTGACTCTACACTGCTACACTATGGAGAGGATCAGAATATCATACCTGGGGTAGCCTCATCACTCTCTCCTCTTCTAAAGCTTCTGTCTAAATGGGTAATGGTCACAAAAGGGCAGAATCTGGATTAATGTAACTGCCCTATTCATGTTGAACACAATTGCAGAATTGGGCTTGGCCTTGAGGCAGAATTAAATCTCCCTCTTCCATCCTCACCGTCTTATATTATTAATCTATCCAGTTACAGGAGCAGGATGGAGGTGCCTGACTTACCTTATTCTTTCTTGGTAGCCTAGAGGTTGACAGTAAATATCCATTGTTTTCAGGTAGACAGAGCCAAGAGACCAGGACATCAATGAACAGAGACCCTTCCTGTGTTAACACCACCCCAAGGATAAATGTGGCCAGTGCAAGTCAGATTCTTACCAGAATTAGTCACTGGAAATTAGCCGAAAAGTGCAGGCTGGTAGATATATTTTCTGTAGACAGATAAATACTTGATGGAAAAACCCCCACAATTTTGTAAACCTGGCTCCTTTTCCTAAACAAGAGCCATGTACTTGCTTGAGACCACTATCCAAATCACTAATTTTCAATAATTTCAAGGGTCATGGTTATCAGCACACCTCAGAAAAGATTAGGTTCAGCTCTTAAAGGTAAAATAAAACAGAATAAAACAAAAAATAGACAGTGGCTTAGACAAGATGGAGGTATATTTATTTTCACAAAAGTCTAGTGGTTCAGGGCTGGTATGGTGCCAGGATGCATGTTTCTTCTGTTTTGTTCTACTATTTGTGTCTTCCATTCTTATGGTCACCTGATAGTCTAGAATGGTTAGTTCAGCTTCTGTTATCACATCTGCTTTCCAGAAGAAACAAATCAAAATAAGGTGGGCATTTGCTGACTCAAAAAAAAGTGTTTAGAAACTGCCATTTGACTTCTCTTGATATCGCATTATGTAAACTTAGGACTGTAGTCACACTTAGCTGCAAGGGAAGCTAGAAAGTTGAAGTAGTCTGGGTGGGTAGGTATCCAGAAAAAATCTGGAAGAAGTTAATATTGAGGAAGAAGAAGATAACAGCTATTGGGTGCAACTAACAGTTTCCACGTGAGAACTGCTATTGTTCTCAGAACTTTGGACAATATGGAGCAATTACTATAGCACCAGCTCGTAAGTCTTCACTTCTTATTGAAGACTAAATCACCATTTTTGAAGGGTTGGATCCTAACAACAGCCCAATTATTCAATCATTAGGCGGTTAACATTTTCAATGCATTAATTCTGGTGTCCTTTCCTTTATCTTTTATCTTTAATAAACCTGTTCTTATTATCTGATCGTTTTATTAGCACATGATTATGCTGAAATTTTTGCATCCTTTGTATTTCTTAATGATTATCTATTTGACTGTTTTCTCTTTGTTTCCTTTACTTCATCTCTCTAGGTAAAATTAGGTGTGACCTGATTAACTACTACATTCTAGATCATGCAACTTATAATTGAACCTTATCCACTTCTTACTTTGCAAATTATTTTAAAAGATTCCAAACCATTTTATGAAAAATACCACAAAAATCTACATACATTCATAGGTTAAACATCAAGGGTTACACTTTGGTATTCAGTGGAAATCCATAAAGCTTTAAAGGAAATCCATTAAAGATAACATCAGGTTTAAGTTATTATTGCTTTAACAATAAAATCTCTTTGCTCCTACCAAACACAAAGAATGTTAACTTTAGGGCTTTTGCAATTGTTGGCATTAGCAAATTTAGCATTTATGGTTCTGACATTCTTTGAAGGATCCAAATGTTTGTAATTAGAATGAGGAAACACATACCTACTTCCTAAAGACATTAAATAATATTCCCCTTGAAAACACCAATATGAATTTGAATCATATGGCTGCTAGGCTGGAAATGGGATGAATTCAATTTACTGGTGAGGAAACCTAGCTGGCTGCCCAGCATCTGTATCTCAGTTATTTGAGTTCATAATTTTGAGGATTATAGAGTCCTGGGGATGTATCCATTGAGAATGCCAAAGACGTATTCTATCAATTTCATGGAAGTCAAATGCCTGTGTAAGATAATGTCTCTTCTAATTTAGTAACAGGAGATCCAATTATGTTGAAAGCTGCATAATGTTTTAGATTCTCCAGGTCTTTGCTAGAAGGAATTCTTAAACAGCCAAGTGAATGGAGAGAAAATTTGCTCAGGTAAATAAATGATAAATTTTGCAATTTTGGAATGAGACAATATTAAGACACGAGGTAAATATTCACTTATTGAGTTCTAACTTTGATGATACCTATTATTAAGGATATGGCAGCAAATTCCTTCTTTTGAACCTTGGTTTAACTCATTATTTTGGTCATCACTTTGGTAGTCTATTGTGTATTATTCTGTTCAGTCTATTCTGCTTAATTAATGATAATTAATAAATTGGCAGGAGGTGGGGCAGTCAAATAGAATCGATTAATATTGAGACAACCTCAGCTTGTCACAAAGCAATATTCTAGGTGCTTCCCTATAGTGAATTTCCAGGGTCCTAGGACCATGTCCCCCTTACAGCTTTGCCTGGATGAGAGTCATGAATCTCTGTCAAAACTTTGATCTTCAGGCATAAGTGGCTATTAAAAAGAAAAAGAACAAACCAAGAACATTAAGTCCCTCTGATAAAGGTAGGGTCTGTGCTTATTAAAGTTATATTTGTGGAATGTAAATTGTGACTTTGCATTCAAGATTAACAAGGTGACGCCCAGTGAGATTTTTGTCTTGCATAAATTAAAAAACAACAACAACAACAAAAAAAACAGTTTCAACATTAGATTTTCAGACTGGCCCAGGAGGCTTAAGCAGGCTCCTTATATCTTATGGATCTTATTAATGTTCCCTTTGGATAATTGCTGCTACATAAGCTGAATTTATCTACCACTAAGAAAAAAAACTAAATCAATACAATTGGCCAAAAGAAAGAAAGCACATGATGCCCTTGACTGTAAAATGCATTGCCTAAATTGATAACAAGTAAATAAATAACATTGAAATATAGCCAACCTCACCACACACTAGGAAGTAAAGAGAAATAGCGAAAGCCAAGTGATCCCAGCAAACTTTGGTGCTGTTATTTGTTACTCTTCTTAGCACTGAACTTGCAATGCCAGCCAAAGGACTTGGAAGCTTAGGTTAACAACACACAAACTTCTTCCATAGTGATAGCTTTGGTTCCAATTTTGAACTTTTAGATCCCTTGTTTCTCTTTGAGTTAAATACTTGTAACCTTTTTCTAATCATTATAAAATTAGACTGGTTTTGAATGTTGTTAAATAATGTTAATTTGTGGCTGTCTTTTACAATTTTGCTCTATCAACATTTTGCTATTTGCAAAATAAACAAGGAATTTATAAAAGTGCCAGTGGGGCAGCATGAATTTTTTGTTTTCCTAGAGTAAGACAACTTTCATAATCTGAGACTGTTTCCAGCAGTGTTTATGAGAAACCCTTGATAAAAGGGATCTAACAATAAGCTCAACAAAAGTCTTCCTTAAGGTTCCATGAATATGCAGGGTCAAACAATGTCTGCTCTCTCCTTGCTTGGAGATTTCTAGTAGATCTTCCTCTCTGAACACTTTTTCATTGCTTGAGGGACTATAGAAACACTTCAGTATTTTTGGCTTTCAGAGAGTTCCTTTCTCAAGAAGCATCTCATCCTAAGGGAATATTTGGAGATCCAGAGCTGTGTTATAAAAAGAAGTGCTGTGCAGAGAAAACACACTTCATGATAACTTGTCAGCTGACGATGCCAGAAAATGATTCTGAAAAATGAACATTCCTGTTTTGTTTCACTTAATTTTTCTTTGCCAGTGAACTGGTGGCATATACCAGACACATGCATTCAAGCTGTATCATTAGGACTTACACACACACACACACACACACACACACTCTCACATTTACACACAAAGCTAATTGAAGATACAATCATGATACTCAGTGTAATTTGCTATCCCCTTGCTAGTGTCTGTTAGTGACCACTTTGCTACAGGCTATCATTTTTATTCCCAGTGGGAGTCAATGATAGGCATAGAATTATTGCCTGATAATGACACCATTACTGCATGTCACTACTGTATTTGGACTTGGGGCTATTTGTAACTTGTTTGATTCCCAGCACAGAGCTGTAACTGAACAGAATATTCTAAATGTGCACATTTGTTATCCAGATACCATAGATCAGGGTCAGCTGGGAAGCAAGAGACAGTACGTTCAGGGCTGCTGTAAACTCATGTTGAGTTATGTCTGTGCACCCAACCCAACACCACTCACTCTTGGCATTTTCAGAAGGCACAGCGTCTGCACTGGTAATTTGTGCATAGTTGTAAGGGAAAGTAGGTCCAATAAGGGAAGCCATATGGTTTCCTGTTCAGGTCTGATGCCTTTGTGAAGTAACAGATGCAAAATCGAGCGCACCTGGAATTTAGAGGCAGAAGCCCTGACAGAGCAATCTGTTGTGTAACACCCTATATGCTTGGGAATTTGTGGGGATGAAGACCCCACAGAAATAACCTGCTTTGCTATAGTCCACATCTTAATATATAATCCACATTGGCTGTTGGATATTTATTTAGTTATAAATTTTATTGGGGAATGTTGGGGAACAGTGTGCTTCTCCAAGGCCCATCAACTCCAAGTCGTCCTGCAATCTAGTTGTGGAAGGTGCAACTCAGCTCCAAGTCCAGCCACCATTTTCAATCTTTAGTTGCAGGGGGCACAGCCCACCATTCCATGCGGGAATTGAACTGGCAACCTTGTTGTTGAGAGCTCGCGCTCTAACCAACTGAGCCATCCGTCCACCCCTGGATATTTATTTTTCATGGCTGACTACACCTATACTTGCATTAGTTTTCTGTGATGATTGAATAAATATGGTAGCAAACAGTTTACTTAAAGGAATAAAAAGAGTAGGACATATCATTTGGAAATGCAGGCTGTGCCTTAGCGTATGGTTTTGCAATGTTTTAGTAGGGTCTTTGTGAATATAGAAAGTGCACTTACCTATGGTGGGTGGTGTGCGTGGTCATTGCAGAGTTTTGTGTAACTAAATATGGTGGCTTCTTCTGCATAATTTTGTGTTCTACTAATTGTGGGAACACCTCTAATGCAGAGATTGACAGTGTTGCAGAATATTACGTGAATTTCGCATACTAGATTATTGAGATCAAACGTTATTGCATAAAGCTGGGCTCCCCGGCCATTGGGCCAAGGCACAATCCAGTTCTAGAGCATTTTGTAATTAAAAATTCTATTCAGGTGTCTGTTGAATGATAGTGCAGTAACCCTGAATGACTGTCAGCCAGAGGACAGCACAGGCACATGGAGACCTAAGTGCTTTGGGATTGAAAAGCTCCTTTGGTTTGGGTGGTATGGTCACCATCTGAGCTACGAGGTCAGATAATTAAGTTCGCGAACTCATCCTAAAAAAAGTGCTCCATACCTCGTTGCTGAATATCACTACAGTGAACTTCAAAGTACTCCCCTTGGGAAGCTATGAACTGATGCTACCGCCTTGTCCACCCAGAGTTCAAAGCAATTTTTGAACTCTTTTTCTGGATTGGCCATCAGAGCTGTCATCGTATTACCCTTGGTGTCCTGAATGTCATCAAAATGTCTTCCTTTCCATATTTCCTTTATCTTCGGGTAAAGAAAGAAGTCACTGGGTACCCGATCAGGTGAGAAGGTAGGGTGTTCTGATACAGTTACTTGTTTGCTGGCTAAAAACTTCTTCACAGGCAGTGCCCTGTGACCTGGTGCATTGTCGTGATTCACACAAGAGCCATGAATTGTTGGCAAAAAGTTCAGATTGTCTAACTTTTTCATGCAGCCTTTTCAGCACTTACAAATAATAAACATGGCTAACTGTTTGTCAAGTTGGTACAAATTCATAATGAATAATCCTTCTGATATAAAAAAATGTTTAGCAACATTGTTGTAACAAGTTTGCGAATTTAGTTGCCAGACATGGTATCTATCACCTGGGATGCATTAGTCCATGTTGGAAGAAATCTCAGGGCTTCATTGCTTGTGGGAAACAACAGAACAGAGAAAAAGAGTCAAGATATCAACAGTAGTCAAAAGCTGTGCTTCTGCATCCCAACATGGGTTTAGTTTAGGAGAATGTCTGTCATTGCATAGATTAAGAGGAAATTGCAAAATCTCTGATCACTTTGTTGTTTTGTACACCTGAAACTAATCATATATAATATGAGAATTATAATAGAGTATCAATTTTCTTCAAGAATACTAGATTCTAATAGCAGTTACTATACAAGGTTAAAAAGAAAGAAAAAAAGTGAACCAAACTTTTTTTTTTAAAGGTGAAACTCAACAGTAGGCGGAATGATGTTCACCTAATGACAATAATGGACATTTTCATTTGCTATTTACTTGTTTTATTCTTAGTTGTATGATAGGTATGAAATGTCATTCAATTGTGTTATTCACATTCATATTTTGTGGGCTTTTTGCTGTTGTAAGTTTTGCTTTTACCTTCTTGGGCCTAAGATATTGAGTGATTTTGTATATTGTTTCTTTCTTTCTCACTCCATTTCTAGCATGGAAAAATTTTGCCCAAGATCTTTGATCATTTTTTATAAGTTGTAGCTTTCTTATTTTTTTTCAGTGACACTGCAATAAAATAACTTTATCAAGATATTTCCTAGCCTTTCCTGTACTCATGAATTTCATTTTCTTCCAACCTATTATATTAAATAGAATGTTATTATGTTTGCATTGATCTTTAATATCTTTCTACTAGTGAGACCAAAACTAACACCTTATGATAAATTTTAGCAGCTAATGGCTATTGATATGACAGGTTTAAAAATGATTCTTGTTGTTAATCAATTTTTCTTTCGATATGGGAGTTTGGGAACTGACAACTTCTGTTTTTGATATATGCTGTTTAATAATATTCTGAAAACAGTTGTGTATGCTTATCCTTAAGTTTCTATATACACACACATCTCAGAATAAGTATTTTTGTCAGTAAGTTAGTTTTGAAAAGGTTGATCTAATGTATTTATTTTATCTCATCTTGAACTGGATCCGAGATTGCTCCTTGAACTCAAAGACTGGAGGTATGAATGCTGTAGTAGATTGTATTGTTGTTCCCAATTCTTCACTCTCTTCACATTACAGGTTTATACAGTCCTGCCTTTTACTGTGCGACTTCATAGTATCTCATGTAGTCCACTAGGGGACATGTAATTCCTTGCATACTTGACTTTGCACCTGGCCATGAGGCTTGCTTTGCCCGAAGAAATGTGAAAGTAAGCAGAAACTTTAAATGTGTTGCCATTTGGTTTAGTCTTTTGTGCTTCTGCCACCTGCCCCAGGTAGCTCTTTTCTCAGAATGATGAAGAAATGTAGAACAGACCTGAATTTGACCGATTGCTGGAGTCCAGTCAAGCCCAGAAGAATCTAAATGAGACCCATGAAAACAACAAATGCTCAGTGCAATTAAGCCACTGAGACCTTGGAGTTGTTTTTCTGCAGCATTAGGGGAGCAATAGATGATAGATCTGATAAGTTTAAAACTAGATTTCATTACTTATTTTCTGGTCCCATACACACAATTATTTGGAAATCCAAGATCTTCATGTATGAAACTGACCCAGTCTGTTGGTAATTGTCATTCTGCTGCTTCCCGTCTCTACGCCATTGAAATATTTTCTTACGCTGTGAGCCCAAGTTTTCTCTTTTGTATAACTTGGACAATGATATCTTCTATATAGCACTTAAGACACATGTGGAATAATGACTGTTATTTAATGGATTTATTCTTAAGTTAGCATAATTTTTAAATGTACTGTTTGCCACTTTATGATATGTCCTTACTGTGGCTTTTTGAAAATTGATGCAAATATCATTGTACAAATCATTTTACATTGAATCAATGCAGACTTTTGGAAATAAATTTCATTAAAAAAAAAGTCAGGCTTATTAGGTCCCATGTTTTTAATCACGCCATCAGTAAATTTTCACAAGGCCTTTGTCAAGGCAGCAGGTCAGACAAAGAAATGCTACAATACTTATTTTTGTGAGTGACATGTCAGTCAAGACGAGCACATTCACTTTGAATCAACCCATAGCCAATGGAGAACAAAGCAGGGGGAGGGACACAGTAGTGAGAACATGGGTCAGGGATTCATTAAATGAAAGATAAGTCTGAACCAAGATAATGAAATTATGCACAGATAAGCATCAGTGACTAGAAATCAACCATGTGTATGTGAGGTAGTTAGATACAAGTTTCTGTAGAAAATGCCACATAGTTTCTGTGCTGTTGAGAAAAAGAGATTAAACTGAATAAGAGCTAATCAGTAATGTTCAGAGTGACTGTTACACTTGATTTCCAAGGGGATAAGTTGTGCCCTGTGTGTGTACTGGGCGACTCCTATATATCAGGGGACTGTGTGTATCGGGCTAGGTGAACTGGTGAATAAAGCAGATATGGCCCTGCTTCCATGGGGTCTGCAGTCTTGCAGGGACTCGCAAAGGCTGTGTTTAAAAAGTTTTTCATTTTCTCGAACACATACTTCTGTTCCCCACCTCAGATTAGAACCCTTGCACATGCATGCATTCAGTCTTACCTCTGCCTGGAAGGCTCTTCTCCTTTCTCTTGGCAGCCAACTATAAACAATTGCAAACGGTCAACCATTATAAAGCAATGGAAATGAGTGTAGAGATAGAGGGGTAACATTTATGCAGAAACTAGAAGATCAGAAGGAGCAGGGCACTTGAGCAGGAGGGGAAGTGGCATGACATCTCAGAGAGAAAGGAGCTTTGTCTCTCCTGGAAGTGAAAGGAGGCCATTCTGGCTGATGCATGGAGTGTGAAGGTGAGAGAGAGAGAGCCGGGTCATGCAGGCTTCTGGGGAAGGTAGGCTACCTAAAAAAACGATAAGGATTATATCCAAAGTGCAGTGGGGAGCAGCAGAAGTCATTTTACGGCAAAGGGGGCACGTTATTAGTTTTGGCTTCACAAATCTTACTTTGTCATGTGAAGAATGGATTGGGGTTGGAGAAGAGAGAAAATAGGAAAAAAATAAGGGGGCTATTATAGAAATCCCGGTGAGAAGTGATTGGCAGCCTGGAGGAAGAGGATGGTTACAGAAATAGAAGTGGGAAGATTGAAGAGATATTTTGGATATGGAAACAACAGAACTTGGGGGTGGATTGGATGTAAGGAGAGACTTAGAGGGAAAACTTGAAGATGACTTTAGGTTTCTACAAAGTCGAGTCACCATGGTCAAAGGAGATTGCTGGCTCGATTTGTACACCAGGCTGCTGGCTGGAGACATGCCTAGATGACAGGTCCGGAATAACATTGATTTAAAGGGGGGTTTTGATCATAAAAACTCAAGTACAGACAGAGCACAGTGCAGGTGGGACTCAGAGAAGACAGAGGCACAGACAGGCAAAAGTCTCGACAGGTCATGGTCACAGGCTATTTTTAGTCTAGAGACCTGGTTTCACCATCATGTTTCAATACAGTGCTAGGCAACCGAGGCAGGGTGGGGAGCAGCGTCAAGGGAGACACAGCGATGGAGTGCAAAGAGGTTTCAGAAACAAGCACGACTGAGAAACAATTACTGGTTGCATGATCGTGTGTGTGTGTGTGTGTGTGTGTGTGTGTGTGTGTGTGTGTTGCTTGAATTATTTAACATTTCAGACCCTCAGATTCCTTATTTATAAAATAGGATGAAAATATTTACCTTGTATGTTTGTTATGGAGATTAATTCAAGCAATGTTTACAGAATCCCTTGCATATAGTAGATGCTAAAAATGGAGTTCTCTTGGCCTCCCTACTGTGTAAATTAATTCATATCATTTAGCGCTCTCATTCATTCAGCTACCTGACTAATCACATCCTGATACTAAAGGGCTTGGTTCTTGTCCAGCTCCCCTCAAGCTGTGAGGTGGGGAGTGGGGAAGATGGGACTGAGAATCATGGTATCCTCTAAATCTTATGGTAAGGTCTAATTCATACTATGTTATGTACCGTATGCCATGGTGTTATATTCTTTGATTCTTATATTTTCACAGCAACTCTATGAGAACAGTATCATTTGGTGTCTTTTATAAGTAAAGGACACGTCAGCTGTTTTGGAGATCTGCGCAAGGTTATGGAGCTCCAGCCAGAACTGCCAGGATTGGAACATGCTCGGTTTCAGGCTTGCACATTTATTTCTCTATGTTGTGCAGCCTCTGAAAAAGGCAGGCCGTTCTGAACTTTGACTCCTAGGCCTTAAAAACAAGTCCTGATTCCCCAGGGAGAAAATTGGCATCATCTACCAAAAAAATGTTTTTTCTCCCTGGGGCAGACAAGAGAGCTCTATCATTTTGGAAGGAAGTATGTCTTGTGGTTTGAGAAGGGAATAGTTTGGAAGGATTCTCTTTGAGTTTGGAAAAGTGGAGTCATTCACTGATGGAATTTAGCCAAACTTCTTTATTGTAGAGATGAGAGACTTCCGAGTCTCTGAAAGGTTCTTTGATGCCCTGAGATCATTCAACTGGTGGCATTTTAGCTATTTCAATTCAATAGTCTTTCGGTATTTCCATGGTGCCTCAGGCAACTCCTCCTCAGATTTTTTTTTCAATCCATGATTGAATCCTTATTAGCAGCAACAATAATTTTTCTCAGTGAAACACAGACACACACACACACACAACTCCCATTTGATATCAAATTCTCATCTCAATTTTGATCTGATCAAAATAGAACTCTTAATTTCCCTGCCGTACATCTGCCCACCATCCACTACTGTCTCCCTCTTCTTAACTAATGGCAACTCTGGGACATAAACCTCATTTGTCCTTTACTCCTCTTGCTCTTTGGAAATTGACATCCAGATGTATGTCAGTCCCGGCAATCAGTTGTCACACCCTCCACTACAACATCCCAACAGCATATTTTGCCTGGACTAGTTCAGTCACCTCCTAAGTCGTCCTCTTGTCTCCTCCCCCTCCCTTCTTATCCCCTTGTTCCCATTCTCTTCAGAGCCATTTACAGTGTAAGATCCAAAGTCTATACAGTGGCTGCCCTCACCCTGCACGATCCGAACTCTGACATTATGGCCGACTTTCCTTTCACATTCATTGGGCTCTAGCCACACTGGCCACCTTTCAGTTCCTCAAATGTGCCCACAAACTGCCATCTCAGGTCTGTTGCTCTTGCTATTCTTTTTGCATAGAACTCTCTTCTCCCAGCTAGGCAACAGCTTATTTCCACACTCCCTTGCCATTTCTGCTAAAATATCACTCTGTCGGGAAGTCTTTCTTGATCACGCATCATAAAGTGGTAGCATCTCCCCAGACTGCCCCTCTCTTTCCTCCACAGCATTCATCCCACTTACTGCGGTGTATGTATTGTTTGCTCACAACCCTCCCCAGCCTGCTTTGCATGTACCATCCATGAGGATAGGAACCTGCTCTCAGATTTGCTCACACTTTGAATAGCTTCACTTAAAGTAGTAATTCCGTTCTTATTTGTTAAATGAATAAATTGATGTCAACAGTTGTGATACAGCTTGTCATTCTTGTAGATTGGGTCAAAATTCTAAAGTGTATTTTAACTATTTTTTTTTTTTTTATTGCTCTCATAACTGCTCACATCAGGCTTTGTAATAATTAACTATTGTTTTGACAAGAACTCTTCCCAATTTGAGGGGATAGCAATGTTTATAGTGAACCTTTACTGTTGACTGGATAATATGAACTCATTTCTGGCAAAAATATTGTGAAATAACATATATCTCCGTAGAGCTCATTTTTTGTGTGTAGAATTTTTCCTTATTCCCATGTAACACTAGATTCTGCTGCATTTATTTTACTTTCTTTAAAATTTAATGCTTATTCTATTTGGGGAGCTAGAACTGCATAAAAATGAAAAACTTTCCCCATGCTATTAACAGATATGTTATCAAGATATTTTATCTATTTCTAGGAAGTTTTGACACATTATGGAACAAGTAAGGATTCTTTTTTTCCTGACTTAATTCCCATTGACCATTGTTTGTGCCACAAAGATGAAGCTCTGCACTTCAGCTTGTCTTTCAGACAAACTGAGAGTGTCGTATTGAATTTCGAAGCATGTGCACTTGAGACTGAAAGCCCACTGTCAGAGAGGAGAAGCTGCCGTAGCCACATCTTGCCTCCTCTCCTGTGATGTGATGCAGCTAATCTCGGCTGAACTACTGAGATGCTTGTTACTGCTGCAATCCCAATGAATTTAGAGTGGTAATCAATTAACAGTAAATAGGTTTCTTTGTCAATTTGGAAGCATCCCAATGAAGGTAAAGATAGAGTGGAATAAGGTGATAAATAATTTATCAGCTGGAGAGAATCCCTAATTCCTCTCGCCCACTCATAGGTTCTAAATTATTTTTTCGGGGAAACATGAGACCAATAGCCAGAAACCTGGGACACAACTTAACTCTGTTTTTCAGGAAGAGGTTTTTAAACTTGAAGATGTGCCAGTGTTGCTGCTTCAGCCTGGATTTTATACAAATGCTCCAGTTGCAAAGGGTCAATTTTCTGTGGCCCTCCTGAGGACCTCAGCCATTTCTCTCGTTATGCTGATTATCTCCCCTCCAAGATTATTTCCCGACTTGCTTGCATCTCATTTTGTACCAGTGAAGTGCACGTGCTAATGTTCACACACACACACTGTAGCTCTTTTTATCCTCCTCTGGTAACTCCTTTTCTATGGATCTCAGGGTCTCGTCTTGGCTAGGCTTTCCTTTTATTGGTATCTTGACAGCTTGGAGATGGTGATTAGAACATTTAGAGCTCTGAGGCTGGGATGCCTTGTAGAGACTCGTGCCCAGCATGGATGCCATTTTCCATTCATGACCAGTCTTCCTTGCCCTGCCCTGCCTAGATGTGGGTTAGTAAAGGCCCAGCTTCTTGTGCCCATTCCTGAGGCAGAGGTGGAACCCGTGGTCATGCTTCAACAGCTCCTTCCTCAGCAGGGACATCTGGGGATAGTGAATTCACTACCTGGCTCACCCATCCTCACTCTGCACCAATAAAGTCAGTCTGAGGACAGGAGGCCTGGCTTCCAGGTGTTCTCCTCAAGCCTCTGCCACCTCCCCTAAGTTTAGAGGCTAGCCCTAACAGTTGTCTAGGGATCTGAGTCCCTCTTTTAGAGTCTGCCAGCCCTTTAACCTGCTTTGGATCTTTTGTTGTTGTTTTACATTGTCTTGTATGGATTTCCCTTATCTGGAGTTTTCATTCACATTGAGAATGGCCCCCACCTTGAACGTCCTCACCCTATATGTACCTGCCCTTCCCTCTTGGATTAGACCCTTAGATATTGACTCTGGTCCACGTCAAAAAATGAGAGCTCCCTGGTCCCATTGAATCTGGTGATTATGCACACGAGGAAAGGAACAGCTGTTCTGTTTTTGAAGATCCAATCATCCTATGCTGGTCTTAGTTAGCTGAGAGCTTTGGCGATTGAGGAGTTGGACTAGTCTCAATGGCAGTGCATGTCTAGTAAAAAGAAATCATTGCCACCTCTAGAAACAAGTGGATTTATGTGAAGCTAAAGAATCTTAAGTTCCAGGGTCTTCATTTGTATGGGCCCCTTCCGGTAACTTCACAGGGGCTCCAGCAATATATTCTCATAAACATATGATTTTGTAAATTTGCAAAAGTAAGACACTTTAGCTGCAACCAATGAAAACCACTGTGTTTTCACTCTGACTTCCACTCTGTCATGTTTCCACTCACATGCCGTAGCGTTGGAATGGGCCAGGGCATTTTTTTTTTTTTTTTTTTTGGATATGGCTAAGGCGAATGTTAGTGAGATACATCTAGTTTGGGCATCTTGAGATGGATTTATGTGCTTAGCTATTACTTCTATGAGGAAGCTGTGGCTAGTAAAGCAGCCTTGCAGGCGCACAGTTCAGATATCCTGTCAGGAGAACGTGTGGCCATACTTCCTCCAGCTGCCACACCTTGAGGTCGAATACAACCTAGTCCAAGACCATGCTGTCCCTAGACTGCTCTCAGGTAATGACTGCGCTTGGCCAGGGTTCTAGAGCAGGACATTTCAGCCCAATGACGGATGGAAGTCTGCCAAGCAGCTGAGAATTTCTCAGAGCTGCATGGTAGTCTGAGGGTTCTCCCACCCAACTGTCCTTCCTTCTCTTTCCTTTCACAGGTGTCAGACCTTCATCACGTTTGAAAATTTCTGTACATTTCTGTTCCCCCTCTTGTTATCTTCCCTGGATATGTCCCTCAATAAATCTCTCACACATCTAATTCTATCTTGGTGTCTGACTCTCAGAGGACATGAACTGACAGAGTTAAAGGTTTTATAGGCTAGCTAGTAGCAGACCTTTGTGTAAACTGAGGTTTGTCTGACTCTGATGCTAATGAGTTTCACACTGTACTATGCTGCCTTTCTATGCCTAGTGGTTCCTCAACCAACCTTTGATTCCTTAACTCAAACTTGGTCAACTGTTCTCAGTCACTTGTGAGCATGTCACAGTATTTCCCACCTCACCTCCAGACCACAGAGCATTTTTCTAGTGTTCTCATTCACTGTGGCCCTATCCAGATATTATACTTTACCCAAGCAAATTCTTTGTCTTGCTGGGACAGACCTTTGCTTATGACCTCTCCCCTGTCTAAACAGCCTTGCCCAGTGAGACCTGTGAAAATCTCATTAATTTCTTGCTGATGTGACATGAAAATCTGACATTGACAGCAGTGACATAAAACTCATCATATGCCACTACAATGAGTACACCTGTGACAAACTGGTAAAGAGTGTCATTCATTCAAAGAGCAATTATGTTGAATCATTCCAGAAAACTTGAAATGTATGATAATCTTATAGGCCGTTTATGAAAGAAATTTGATATTTTATCAAAAATGACAATCCTAAAAATTTACATATTATCAATAAAGGTTGTGAAGCTTATACCAAAATACTATTACTACTACTAATGTTTTGATAACCATACTAGAAAAAAGGCTTAATTATTTATCTGCTATGGAGTGAATTGTGTTCCCCCTACATTCGTATGTTGTAGCCCTAACCCTCAATGTGACTATAATTGGAGATAGGACCTACCAGAAGATAATTAGGATAAAATGAGGTCATAAGATTGTGCTGATAGTGTCCTCTTAAGAGGACACCTCCTAAGAAGAGACACCAGAAAGCTCCCCTGCCATGTGAGGACTCAATGACAAGATACCTGCCTGAAAGCTAGACTGAGACCTCTCACCAGAAATCAAATCCTGCCAGAATCTTGATGCTGGACTTTCCAGCCTCCAGGATTGGGAACACTTAATTTTCTCTTATTTAAGGCACCCAGTTTATATATTTTGTTATGGCAGCCGGAGCGGACTAAGACACTATCTTTCTACAGAATATTGATTCTCTACTGGGTGTGATATTTTTCCTCCCAGCACATATTTGGCAAGGTCTGAAGACATTTTTGATGGTCACAGCTGATGGGATGTTACTGGCATCTAGTGAGTAGAGGTCAGAGATGAAAGAAAATTCCTCCAATGAGTACATAGGGCAGCCCGTGTCCCCTTTCCCCCCACCTGCTCCCAACAAAGAAATACCCAGCTCAAAATGTCAGTAGTGCCAAGATTGCTAAACCTGAACAACCCTGCTATTGAAAATGATATAAAATCTTATGAAGAGGTGATTAAAGAGTACATAGCCAATTATAAGGGAAAGTATTGTAGGGAGAGGTAAAGCAGGTAATTAATAAACATATTATCTTACATTTTCTGGGTTTGTTTGTGATATTTTTAAAACTTGTAATTTATATTTTGTATTTTCCTAAGTAAAACTTGATTCATCTGGTTTAGAATTATGATTAAACACTTATATACAAAACATTAGTACATTTGACTCCACTGTGATTCGGGATCTCAGCATTATTATTTTATTTTTGACTATACTTTGACAATCTAAAAATGCTCAGTAAAGTTTAACGACACGGAACATTTTTATAAATGGAATAAAATGCTGTTATTATCGTGTATGTAGGTAAGAGATTTGGCCTTTCTCACTAAACCCTCTTTGCCCTTTGCAGAAGATTTTCCTAAGCTGTTGAAATATAGAGCATTCAAGTTATGTATCCTAGGGTCTCTTCTTTAGTGATGTATATTCACATGGGAGTCATGCATACCTTACCCACCTCTTTCACCTTGCCCCCATAAAACTAAGTACCAAGTCATGACACTTTTGAAACTTTTCAAATAGTTCCCATCCTCTCATTACATTAGGGTCTCCATCAATCCTCCATTAGACAGCTGAACAGCTTCCTATTCCGGCTTAGCCACGCTCCCACTTCGTAGCCTACACAGCTGGTGAATGATTTAGCGCCATCAGTCACCTGTCCGTTTGACCATGCTGCTGCATGTTAAAACCATTCAATGATTTTCCACTTGCATTTCCATTTTTAAGGATTAGAACTTGTTCTTCAGCAGGGTCCTAATGTGTGACATTGATCCAACTGAGTCAGGGGGAAGGGCTACAGCCTCCCCTGCTTAGACTGTCCCTTACCCCTTACCCCTGTATGGTCCCTGGGGCACCTTTATGATACCCATGAAGAATGACTGTAATAATTTATCCACCAAACACAGGTACTTCTGTAAGTGAATGATGAAATTATTGTTAATTATGCTGGGTGAATAGGTGAAAAATGAGGTTGTCCCAGGCATACCGGAATGTTTAAATAAACATTTTAAGCATTTTTAGGATTTTTCATATCATTTTAAATCTTATTTACTTATTAAAGCCTAAGATGATTGTATTAAAATCGCCACCTCCTACTGTGTTTCTATTTATGTCTCATTGTATTTTTAACAGTTTCTGCTTCACGTATTTTATATTTTAAAGTATAATTGTTTATGACTCTAGTATCATTATTATAGATTGTGACATCATACAAAAATAAGATTATGCATATTTTAATTTTTGTTGAAGGCTACTTTTCTGTTATTAATATAATTTGGCTGTTTCTTTTTTCTTGGGCTTGCTACATTTTGTCCAAATATTTACTTTTCTTATTTCTTTGTAGGTTTGTTTTAGGGAGGCCTATTATCACTAGCTTTTGTTTTGTACCTAGGTCTAAGAGTTCTTTTTAGCAAATGTGTTTGTTATTATAAATGTTATGATTGATTTTGTTGTTATCTTTGGAAATTTCTGTATTTTGTAGTTTGTATGTTTTGATTCTTTTACAGTTCTTTTTTTTTAATTTTTTTATCAGATGACATGTGTTCATTTTAACTTTTTTTGCTTAATTATTTGGAAGAAAAAAATTCCTGAAAACAGTATTTTAGAAGTTAGCTTTAAAATTTAAGAATGGCCTATTTGAACATACAGTTTACTGATTATCAGTGTCATGAATGAACCAGAAACAATTGCCACCCTCCTGCTAACCAAGTGCCTACTTTTATTCACCCCTTCTTCTTCGCAGGTTTTTTCATATGATTTTGGATTTCCGAATCAATGGATATGATGAAATTTTATATATTAACATTAGGTAGCTATTCTTTCTATATCGTTTTTTTTTTTGTTGTTGTTGTTGTTTTTTGCGAGGCGATAATCAATCTTTATTCATACAACTTATATATATATATATTTTTTTTTTTTAAATTAAAATTTATTGGGGTGACATTGGTTAGTAATATTACATAGGTTTCAAGTGTACAATTCTGTAAAACATCATCCATATATCACATTGTGTGCTTACCACCCAGAGTCAGTTTTCCTTCCATCTATATCATTTTTTCATGTTTTCTTTTTGTTTTACAATTATTATCACATTTAACTGTGTTCTATGCATTCTTTTATGCCACAGTCTCACTTCTTGGCTCTCTCTTTTTTTAAAAGATTTTATTGGGATGGGGAACAGGACTTTATTGGGGAACACTGTGTACTTCCAGGACTTTTTTCCCAGTCAAGTTATTGTCGTTTCAGTCTTCGTTGTGGAGGGCGCAGCTCAGCTCCAGGTCCAGTTGCCATTGTTAGTTGCAGGGGGTGCAGCCCACCATCCCTTGCAGGAGTCAAGGAATTGAACCGGCAAGCTTGTGGTTGAGAGCCCACTGGCCCATGTGGGAACCGAACCGGCAGCCTTCGGAGTTAGGAGCATGGCGCTCCATCTGCCTGAGCCACCGGGCCGGCCCCTGTTTTTCCTTTCTTTTTTTTTTTTTAAGGAGGGCACAGCTCACAGTGGCTCATGCAGGGATTAAACTGGCAACCTTGGTGCTATCAGCACCACGCTCTAACCAGCTGAGGTAACTGGCCATCCCTGGCTCTCTTTTTGATTCATCTTTTGAACCGCTAATATTGGCAGGAGGAACTCTGGGAGATACCTTTGTGAGCTTGTGCTTTACGAAAGAATAATTTTCTCCTGTCTTATTACTTGAATGATAATTTGGCTGAGCACAGGGTTTGGTGGCAACCTTTTTCATTTTCAAAACATCTTTAAGTTGCTTTGTTTTGTTTTCACCTTTTTTAACATGGCCTTTAGTGCTGTAGAGAAGCCCAGGGCCACTTTCAGAGGTTTTCTTCTGAGAGTGGTAACTCCTGTGTGTCCTGCCCGCAACCTTAGGGATGTGTGATTTGCTGTTTTTGCCTTTTCTTGAAATTCACAACTTCACCAGAAAATGATGAAAAAATAAAAAGGTAAAGTAAGGCCTTTTGATCTAACACCTCAGGTCTTTCTTGAGATGTTTCCTGGATTCCCTTACATAACTTAAGGAAAGATTAGCAATGTTTTAATCTTTCGTGAAAACATGAGAACATTTTACTTTATTAGGAAAGCTTTACTCTTTTGTATTTTTTATTTATTATGTCATGATTGTGTATGTGTGTGTGTGTGTGTGTGTGTTTCAGGAAATTAATTTCTTATATCTTTATTTTCGTATATCTTTCTTATATCTTATATCTCTCTTATATCTCATTTCTTATATCTTTATTTTCTGTTCTCCATTTTAGTCATATAATTTTTCTTTTCTTGTCTTTTTGTTGGAGGTGGTCATCGAGAGGACGTGATTCCTGGTTAACTCACGAGCTGGATCTGGGTCATAGGAGGCCCCTCACCCTCACCCCATCCTTGGTCGCACGCTGTCCTCTCTGTTCCCACAGTGGGAGCCATTTTCAAGGATGCAGCCTTGAGAGAGCAATGTGGTGTTTCGACCATCTGGGCTGAGTACGTGATGGAATCCAGGTAAGACCTCTATATGAACTTTTAAGATTCTAGTGGGTGGGTGCGGAGATCTACTCTCTTGTGGTTGCCCAAGATAAGTTTCCTTGCTTATTAGAAGTGCCACCTACTAATTTGGAGTGGCCTGCCTCTGTTTTTGGTATCTCCTTGCCCTTTGTGTATGGGGGCCAATTTGTGAACCAACACATTCTGCATTCTTTAAGTGCTTCTTAAGTTTGTTGCCTGTTGGATCTATTTAATTTTCTATAATATTGCTTCTAATATCTTGCTCATCTTTTTATCCCCAGATCGCCTTGCTCTTAATAAAGACATATTAAATGAGTAGTTTAATTTTATTACAATTTTATATCATTACAGTCTTTCCAAAATCCAGCTCCCACATCCAGTCAGTTCTTTTCTATTTAACTGTTAACATTACATTATTTCCTAGAGTCCATATTTTCTTCAATTTCATTGGGAAAAAAATCAGGTTTCTGCAAAAAAGAATCTACTCCTTTACTATTTTCTACAATAGATCTGTTTTCAAATGTATGCTTTTCTTTTGCAGTTTTAGTACTTATGTCCTCCCCCTTTTTTAAAGTGTGGACTATTTTCATAAGTACCATGCTTATTTTTGTTTGGTTTTGATGTTTTCTTTCCCTGAATGAGCAGAGTGGGTCCTACTGTGGTATTTGCCTGCAAACAGTATTGGTGGCTTACTCTTGGGTTAGTCTCACTGTCCATTTGACAGCTGTTGGAGCTTCTCTTCAACCTGGAGGCAAGAGTTGTTGTTTAGATTTCCTTTCTATAATATTGTGCAGCTGGCTTTGGAGGGATCTGTTTCCTGGTCCAACTGCACTACATTGCGGTGAGTTGGGGAATCAATTTTCGGCTAACTGAAGCAATCTGTAGTTCTTCTTTTGCCAAAGACAGTGAATAAATAATCAACAACCTTCCCACTGGTCCCAGGTCTCTCTCATGAGCTTAGACCTTCTCTACAGCTGCAGTAATGCCCCTGGAGGTCAAGCATTACATTTTGATATACTTCCCATGCTGGCCACCTCGTTTAATATTTCTGGGAATTATTGTCTTGCAGTGGGTAGGAAGAGTGGCACTATTTTCACATGGGCATTGATCATGGGCATGATATGCAGATGTTGGCGACGTGACTCTGGCTATGCCAGGAAGTAAGCTGCAAACACATAGGTGTAATCTTCCCTTATTGGTCAGCAAAGTCTCCAATGAGGCAGGCAGAGGTCAAGTACTAGCAAGGCTGGTACTAGACTTAGCACCGAAGCATGAGTCTGCCAATGCTAATCCTTGAGTGTCTGACTCATGGGGAGCCCTTGAAGACCCCAGGGGAGGGGCTGGGACACTCAAGGGACTAGAGCAATTAATCAAGCAGCTGAGAATTATTTCAATATATTGAAATAATTTCAATATAATTTTAATATATTTCAATATCGTATGGCTATACCAGTATAGACATCTCCGATACACTGTGTTTCCCCGAAAATAAAACTCAGTCTTATATGAAGCTTTGCTCCAAAAGATGCATTAGAGTTTATGTTCAGGGGATGACCTCCTGAAAAATCATGCTAGGGCTTCTTTTCCGGTAAGGTCTTATTTTTCGGGGAAACATGGTACCTCTTGCTCCCGACCTAGCATTTTCTTCCTTCGAAAAATTCCTTGTTGTTATAGTAATGGTTCAAGTCATTAATTATGTCTAATTTCTAATGGGAATAAAACAAGTTTTTAAGAGTATTTCATTGTAGGGTATGATGAGGAAGAAAAGTCATGGAGTATCATAACTAATGTATTTTACAAAGGAGGAAATAGAAACTCAAGAATTTCATCTAAATAAACATGGCCTGTGACTAGGACCCTTACTGCGTTTGTTCTTCTGCCTCCTGCCACATTGAAATCTTGTATCATATACTTTCCTGTATGCAGCTGATCCTATATAAGATAGAACTATTGCCAGAGAAACTTGAGCTAGGAATTATAGGTTTGAACCTCACCTTTGAAACTTACTCAGTTGTCTGATCTTGAAGGACTCATTTAAACTCTCTGAATTTGTTCACCTGCAAATATGCTATCCAGAAGACCAAATAAAGGGTGTGAATGCACTATTCTTTAAGTGCTAATCAAACATATAACATCAGGGATGTTTAAACCTTACAGAAAATATAAAACATATATGTATTCATAAACAACTAACATTTCAAAGACACAATGTACATTATAATTTCCAATTATTATAAAGATAAAATGTACATTGTATCTTTGTAATGTTAGTTGTTTATGAATGCATATATGTTTTATATTTTCTGTAAGGTTTAAACATCCCTGATGTTATATGTTTGATTAGCACTTAAAGAATAGTGCATTGTGCACGGTAGGCATTAGACATATTTGTTCATTACTGAGTGCATTTTGGGCTTATGAGCCTGCATTTAAATGACTGGACTTAATTTTCCTCCCCTTGATTTTTAGGTAAGTTCTATAAAATACAGAAAGAAATGTTTAAATAGAGGTTTTCTCAAATGCATGTATTTATTTTGAGTAATGTTAATGCTCTTCAATTATTCTTGATATTTTTCTTATCATTTATGAAACCATCGTTATTTAAATAAGTATACACTTATGACACAGTTTTATACTTATTTCATTTATTGCTTATCTCATCAATATTAAATGGCAAGTTTCGTTTATTGTAAATGTTTTACACTTGTTTCCTTCTTCTATTGCTGTTTTTAAAGCCTAGGCATTCTGGAACATAAAGGGAAGAAAAATAACTTTTATAGAATGCCTAAACATCATTTCTGTTAAGAGCACATGTTTCCTTTTTGGTAGAAGTATGAAAAAAAATTACTGATTTCTTTAATAAAACAAATGTCAGATGATGTAAGGCCAGCAGCCAAGGAAGTGTGCAAGAGCCATGGGACCTTAAAGTCTGCCTGCAGGTAGATCCCTTCCTCCCTGGTGGTTTTCACTGGTGTCTGTTGTCGTGGAAGCTCTGACTTTGGGGTGTGTTTCTCCTCTTTATGTTCAGGCCCCCCAGAGTGGGCACTGATCATTCGCTTTGTTCTGCGTAACTTAGCTGTGAAGGGATACACTGGGAGTTAGGAGGCCCTGGCTTACTAGACCCACTTCAGCTCAGTTTGGGTCCCCTGTGGGTCCTATGTTGAGGCCCATGCCTCACCCTAGAGCTGCTGTTCTGGCCATTCCCTGGTCCTGACCCTATGGCCTCAATCTACGTACACAGAACGTTGCAGTCCTCTCTACATAGGCAGACAGTCTAATCAATGATCCAAACCAGGACACTTATGAGAATAGAAGGTAGCGGAGTTAACTTCACCAAGTTAACAAGAATTAGCTGGAGCTGTCCTAGGCACACTGGGATATATAGTTTCCAAAATGATAAGAGACTCACATGTAGGAATGGCAAGAGGGAAGAACTTGAGAGTGTCAATTCTTCATAGAACGGTTGATTTTTAAAAAGTCACCTCTGTGGAAGTCAACTAACCATGCTTAGATGCAATCACTCATAAGCATTTTCACATTCCCATTTGGAAACAGTTATCTTATCTTGCTATGAGAACACAAATCTAAAACTTGAAATTGGGCTTACCAGATTTCTCCTTCAGAGGATACATACAAACTCAAGAAATTTATACTGGAGTTTACATATTCCATTTGTAAAAATATTAGCTCCTAAACTTAGAAAATATGGCTTCATATTCAAAGATCTAATTTATAAAGTGCTATTTTACCACCCACTTTTAGCTGTGGCTGCTAAATAGAAACAATATTATCCCCAATAGTGGCTCTTGGAAATACATGTCTCCATCCTGGTTTATTCATTAATTCGCAGACACTTGTACTGTTTAAATGGCTCGTGGTACTTTTGAAGGAAATCTTATCTGAAACCTAAGCAAAGCACTGAACCATTCCCTCCCAGTTTTCATCAAATGCCTCCATTCCCCTCCTTCTTTCTTCCCCTCTACCCCACACAGACCTTTATCGGGCAATAGGAAGAAAAATACATCTTATGAAAGCTTTGGAAAAGGATTCAGTTCCCTACATCAGAGTTCCACCTCCCCTGAGACCTCATTATTTCTTTGAGGTTCTTACCCTGCAAATCAGGTCTGTTCTCCTGGCCCTCCCTCCCCCTTTTTCACCCTCTGCTCTCCCATTGAATTCACCTAGCTACATGGAATGCACTGTTTTTCCAGCTCTGGCAAATTTCCCGATAATGTGATTGTATTTCTAAAGTTCATGTTAAACCTACTAGATTTTTTAAATATAAAAAAACAAACACCTATGGAGACAAGAGGAGTTTGGAGTTTAAAAAAATGTCTTAAGGCGAGATTTGGGAAAATTGGATTTTCCATGAGGAGCAAAACAAACAAGGCAGGGGAAACAGCAGGGGGTGGGGTAGCATTGCTGATAAATGTTGTCAGCAGCCCCAAACCCGAGAAGACACTGCAAAATCCTTCCTCCTCAGGTGAGAACCTGACAGGTGGTACCCTGAAGGCAGCGCCGACTAGTTTAGACTGCTCTACCCTGTGGCTCCTGATGTTCTGGCATCTTTCTCCAGCAGCAGACAGCTCAGGTGGTCTGGACAAAACACGGCACTTCTGTTCACTGTTTCCAGGACATTAGTACCTGGAGGCCATCAGGAGGCTCGTTCTCAGTAGAGGACATTTTTCCCTCCTTGTCACCGATGGTGTGGAACGGCTTCTGCTCATCATTCGCTTTTAATCTGGCCCGGTGATGAGAAAGACCTGCTGCGGCCCGCCTAGCAGGTGAAGAATCCAGATGCTAAGCTCCAGGATTAATTTTGCTAGCAGTGGCATCTGGGAGTCAACTCCTTTCCCCTGGCTTGGTGATCAGACTGGGTTAACCCCTTGCAGTCCAAAAGGCTCATTTGTTGTGTCGAAATTAGCAATCCAGCTCGCCTGGTAGGAAGAGCCATGCTAATGCTCTGTAAATGCAGGAATCTGTATTTAAACACCAGCGTCCTGAGGTTTATCAGAGCCTTTGTCCCATGAGGGACAAAGAACAATACCTGGAGATGATAGGGAGACTGAGTCCTGTGCATGCTTTTCTAAGCCACCCTTGGAGAGTGTATTCTGAGCAGGGAAGGCTGTTGTCAGTGTCTTTGAAAAGAAAGGAAAGGCAGAGCCTAGGAAAAATGCTGCTCTAAGTGGGAACAATAGTGGATCAGAATATTATTATTTCAGAAAGCAATCAGATGATCTCCCCAGCCGGCCCCCCCTAACTCATTCTCTCTCTCTCTCCCTCTCCTCTCACCCTCTTTTCATTTGAATTTTGCTTTTGTTTGGTGAAACCATCTTCCTCAGTCCCTAAAAGTCAAGGAGAAAATTTACAACCTGACTCTGCCTTCATGAAATCTTGCCTCTACCGTGGTGTTTTTGTTGTTGTTGGAAAGTTTACGACTGAGTGTCTGCAAGCAACAGTACTTTGAAAGGGGCTCTAAATATTAAACTCATTTCAAGTGTGACTGGAGACTCAGGCAGACTGCAGGAGTGGTGACAATTTATTACTCTTCAGAAGCCCTAAAGCAGAGTAAATATAGATTTACCAGTGATAATATGAGAACAACAGATCAATTTGATTTTAAGTAAATCCTTCCCCCTAAAAGCCAGAATTTGATTAATCCATGGACCCTGGCTGGAGTCACTGGGAACTCATTGAAACACAGATTAGTTTCTCTTCTCCCCATAGTTAAATGTACCCAGCTGCCGAAGACGGGAACATTCTGAATTCTTTTTGTCGTCTCCGATCGTCAGTGTTTTAGTAATTGCTTACCCCAAGTTTAAGTGTCATGTCTAGTTTCAAAACAGTCGGGAAGCCTGAGATCATCATTTATTATGTATGTATGTATGGAAAACAGCCTCATCCAGCAGTCTTGTAAGGAAATTCGGAGGCTCTGTATCCAGCCTTGGCCATAGCCTGTGTGCATACATGGCTGTTTGGAACTGCTCTCAAGGACCCAGTAACCCATATCCAATTTATTCTGCTGTGTCCTAAGGATAGAAAAGCCCTACAAATTCCAGAGAGATGTGGTAATACTTTAGTGTCATGAAAATCTTACTAGCACTTTGAATTTGCAGTCTGCTTTTTGCTCCGAGTCTCTCAGAAAAAACTTTTGAAACATTTATGTGCTTCACAGATATTTGTGGCTAGTGGAGATCAACTCAGTTTTACAGGCAGGAAGATTGGGAAAAAGAGCAGGTAAGGACATTTTTAGCAGTACCCGGAAAGTCAATGCCAAGATGGTCTAGAAGTAAATATCCATGTGGTCAATTATTGAGCCATGTGTTCAAGAACGCGAGTTCATACCGACTTTATATGTGAGTGTGATAATTGTGATTTTACAGTTTACAGAGAACTTCTACATATATTCTTGAATTTGATGTTTGAATAATCCTAGGATGAGATTTGATTCCCATTTTCAGGTGAAAAATCTGAGGAACACAAAGTGACCTCATGTCAACTGGTAAACTTGTGCATCTAGTGTATCTGAGTCTGCAGCCAAGGTCTTTCGAATCATTGCCCAGTATTTTTTCCTCTACTTTGGCCCATTAGTAAAGCTGATGTGGGGAGTTGAGTGGCTGCTTTTGTTTCTTTTTAGAAAGTGTCTGCTGATTACAATGTTCTTTAGCCAGGGAACTTTAATTTTTTTTTTTTTTAAACATTGAGACTTTAGCTTCATTTATGTTCATGGGTTCTGTCAGTTAATTTACTCTTTTTCCCAGGAAATGGCCATTATTCCATTTATTTTAAGTAATAATGATGTCAATGAAATTAACTCACTAAGTCAAAGGGTTGAAGAATGTCTGTATAAAAATCTCATATTTAGGCCCAATTTTTATTCTGGGGAATTTGATAAGCATTATTTTATAGAGTTATTCTTAAGTGGGTATTTTCTGAAAGTGCCATGAAGTTCTAATTCTGTTCATCTGATTTATGCACAACTGCATGTAAATGGTATGTGTACTATATTCCAGGGTTCCTAGAAGCTCTATTTCTTTTAACATTGCTTAATAAAATTGAATAAGAGTGGTTTTCAAAGATCTTACTTTGCTTTGCAAAATAAATAATAGGTCCAGGTGGCATTTGCTCTGCTCTAGATTTCATAGTGAATTTAGGAAATTTCCCCAAATCATGTTGCTGCCCATTTTTGTAGAGGACATTTGGGGTAAAGGTTTTTCTTTTCTTTTAATCCCTTCATTTCAGAATTTCTCATGTGCGAAAAACAAGTGTAGGAAAGGGCTGTGGAACTATACTTTGACAGTTACTAGGAAGGCAGTGTTGGGGAAAATGTTGACTAATGAATTTTTCCCAGTGAATTATGAGGCTTCTAATAAAGTCTTATCAGTCAGCTGCTCCATCAAAGCTAGTTAACTAACAATTTTCACCACTATTAATCCCTGGCTGGAGTTCAGTGCTTTGGATTAAAGCTCTGACCCATATAGAAAAAATAAAGTATAGAAAGGTAGTCTACTTTGGGAAAGATTCTGACTCAAGGTATTGACAAGGCTGGGCCTCATTGGCCAACAATTTCAGGGTGACCTGTAGGCTTTGAAATCTCCTCTAAGATTTGTTAGAAGAAGTAGTTGGGTTAAATTATGCTGCCTAAGTGAGTGGGAGAAACATGAGAACAAATCCCAACATATAACTTGCCTCTTTCCCTCCTGCCAAATCTCAGAGGGTATTGATGATACACAGGGGGGAAATGCTGAGTCATGTGATGGGGAGAAGAGCTCTGCCTGGCTAGATCAGGGCAACCCGGAAGAGATGAAGGATTCTGCCTGGTGTATATGGATTACAGCCAGGCTCAAGGGAGTATTTCCTACCTGTGTTTTGAAGCCCTATTTAAATGCACCTGCTCCATGACCCTTCTCTGATTTTCCTCAATTGTGATTTCTCATCCTTCAGTTCTTGCATAACATTTTATCTGTATCTCTCTGGCGACATTAATCAGGGTCACATTTTGTTATGATAATACATTAAATTTTTTCTTTTCTATATTTAGACCTGAAAGTAAGTTCTGTATCTTATTTATTTTGAAACACTAACAGCACTTAATCCTGTACTTTACATGTAATGTGTTTTCATCACATATTTGTTAGATGTCTCGGTGGGTTTCTACCATAGCTGAATTGTTATAATTAACTGTCCTTCGAAATAAATTTCATGAGATAGTACCAAAATTTGAAAATAATTGTGTATCAAATGAGATACAAATATAGACATAATATTTCCCTTTGTAATAAATACGTTCTATCTGGTAAAGTTGAACATGTTTTAAAGGCAAATTTAATTTCATTATTTGTTTTCATTTTAAAACTGAATACAGACCTAGCCAGAGTCCTGTGGGGAAAATAGCTTAAGAATTGAAAATGTATAGCTGAGTAAAGCATTATGAAGTATATTATTTCTTTTGTTGCCAAATTTTATATTGACTTATATTTTTCACTCATGTTACTGTTTTGGCAAAGTCTTGCACAGGAGCATATTTGACAGAAAAATAGTTTTCTAATGAAATAACCATTTCAAAATAAAGGTTGTGCTAAAACGTGGAAACTATAATGATTATATTAGATGAGGGAAGAGAACTTTGATTCCATTAAGAGGAAAACTTATCTTTCATGGGAGGGGTGGTGAGAGGTAAGTCATAACGGCCTGCTTCCTCTGTGTTATTTCCTATAGCCGTAACTTACACTTACAGGCTGGGTAAGTGAGCTTAGTCTAAGTTACTCTGTTTACAAACTACCTGAATATCTCAGTGGTTTGCACAGATAACAGTTCTCACTCATGATATACCATGTTTCCCCAAAAATAAGACCTAGCCGGACAATCAGCTCTAATTCACCTTTTGGAGCAACCATTAATATAAGACCTGGTCTATTTCACTATAATATAGAACTGGGTATAACATAATATAATATAATACCGGGTCTTATATTAATTTTTGTCCCAAAAGACGCCTTAGAGCTGATTGTCAGGCTAGGCCTTATTTTCGGGGAAGCACAGTACATGTCCATTGTGTGTCAACCACAGCTCTGTTCCACATTCTCTTCATTGGGGCACTGGCACTGACAGAGTAGCCCCTATCTGGTCATTTTCAAAAATTATTATTTCATGTGTCAAAGGTTAAGACCATCACTCTGTATCTGAAATAAAAATCTGAACATTGAATTTATTGCTTATTTAAGTGAGGGAAAGCTATGTGGATCAGGCATACACTCTTCCAGCAAAGCAAGAAACGTTTTTAGAGCTTTCAGGAAAGAATGGAATTTGGGAATTGGGCCACTTTCAGGATGGGAGTGTGCTGACATCAGCTGTGGAAGCATGGCTACTACAGTGTGACTGCTGTTAGCTAATTGACATTCAGAGACTGTTTCTTTTATAAGTCCACTCTCTACTGGATGACATTTAGAAGCAAAATGCTGTCACTGATTGGCTGTTGTTCCCAAGCAGTTGTGATTATTACTATGGCTATAGAATTGTCATTGATTGATTAAATAGATTTAAAGAATTATAGTGTTTACCTGTTTCCATGGCTTCAGGGCATTTTTCCCCCCTAGGAGTATGGAAACTTTTATTATTTCATGCTCCCTTGGCAGTCAGAAAAGAGAATATGCTGAAACTCCGTGTAGGCTGTTATAACTTCTGTTTGGAAGTGACACATGTCACACCCATTCATATTCCATTGGTCAAAGAAAATCACAGAGATGAACTTAATTAGAACTTCCAATCAATACACAGGTAGGGGCAGAAAATATTTTGAGCTATAATAGGATGTACTACACAGGTAGAAATTACCATAAATGGCCAATACAGTGAGTGTATTTAGCTGCACAGGAGGGGTACAATGATTCTTTAAAAACAAAGCCAAACATTACATGAAAAAGATCATCTCATAGGCTTTTAAAACCGTCTTCTTATAAGGATCTTCATTTGTGGCACTATATGGCTTACTGGTAGCTAGGAAATCATGTTTATAAATGTTAAATGTTGTTTTTTAATGTATACTTTGTGTAGTAAATTCTAAGGAACAAAAGGGCTTTATTTGTGATCTCATCTGACTTGCAAGAAGAAAAACATGACCCAATAAAAATAAGGCAATACACAGCTGCAACAGCAACCTATTGTAACAGCACTTTGAGCATCTCACTTCTTAAAATTTATTCAATGGCTTTCTGTGGACTGGAATGAAGGGTCCAACGTTCTGGACTGGCATTTCTAGCCTTATTTATTTTTAACCTCATATTAAGGTGATCTCTGACAATGATTTTAACAATACATTTTATTATTTTTCAGTTTTGAGTCTTACGGAGCATTTTAACATACATAACAGTTACTCACTTCATACTACATAAACCTTTTCTTATAGTTGATATGAAAATCAACCAGCCTGGTGAGGCTCTAAGAGGTCAGCATACCTACTGCAGGTCAGTGGGTGGGAACTGGGGTCGGTCTCAGGTCTAGTGCACTCTGTGATGCCACCTGTTAATCCAGACAAATTGACCTATTGGTTAGTCTCCCTCAATCCCTTTGGCTTTAGTGACTTTTTCCTTTAATCATATTACACCATCTGTCATGGTGTGGATCAAAAGGTCCATAAATGGGTAGATGAGACAACTCTGTTTTACGTAGGTTAACTAGCTGACACGATTTGTCAATATTGAGCAGAATTTCTCTACTAATTAACTGGCCATTTGATTAAGTTTGGGCTCTGAGACATTTTTCTGAGCTATATATAAATATAAATGTAAATAGAAATATAACATGGTTTTTTAGAGCAGTTTTAGGTTTACAGAAAAATTGAATGGGAAGTCCAGAGATTTCCCGTATGCTCCCTGCCTCCACACATGCAGAGTCTCCCTGTTACTGACATCCCCCACCAGAATACTGTATGTATTATAATTGATGAACCAACATTGGCATAGCATAATCACCCAAAGCCCACAGCTTATTCTAGGGTTCACCCTTGGGGTCCTACATTCTAAGGGTTTGAACAAATGCATAATGACATATGTTCATCATTATAATATCATGCAGAGCAGTTTTACTGCTGTAAACATCCTCTATGCTCTGCCCATTTATCCTGCACCCCCCACCTCCAGGTCTTTTCCAGAATGTCCTATACGAGTAGTTGGAATCATATGATATGTAGCCTTTTCAGATTGGCTTCTTTCCCTTAATAATGCGCATGAAAGCTTCCTTCATGTCTTTTCATGTCTCTATACCTCATTTCTTTTTTTACACTGAGTAATATTCCATGGTATGGATGCACCAGAATATACCAGGGGGTACCAAAAAATATGTATACACATGACTTGTATTCATCTTTTGTTATCGGTATATATTGAGTATTACAATTTTAATGCAGTTTTTTCCTTTCTTAAAGCGTGTATACATTTTTTTTGGCACCCTCTGTATCTATCCATTCACCTACTGAAGGTAATTTTAGTTGCTTTCAAGTTTTGGCAATTGCAAATAAAGCTGCCATACCCATCCTGGTGCAGGTTTTTGTGTGAACATGAGTTTTCCACTCCTTTTGGTAAATACCAAGGGGCACACATTCTGGATCATATAGTAAGAATGTGTTTAGTTCTATAGGAAACCATTTTGCAATCTCACTGTCAACAAATGAGAGCTACTGTTCTCTACATCCTCATTTGGTGTTTTAAAGGAAACAGTCATGTAATTTCCCCAAAGTCCTAACCTATCTTAAGCTCGTAGACCCTTAAGTTTATGTACAGACCTATAGATGCTTCTAGTTGTATAAATATACATTGACTACAAGCAGATGCATGCATATAATAATAATAGTGGTGGTGATGATGGTGATGATAGTGATGACGGTGACGACGGCGATGACGATGATGACGGTATCTGACACTTATGGACCTTTCATTCTGTGCCTGGGCTTGTAGTTTGATGCATTATCCCCTGTAATGTCTGTCACAGGACTATATATGAGAGATAAGTTCCAGAGCCAACACTTTTAACCACAATGCACCCTGTTTGCCATTTCAATAAATATGCACGTGTGTGTATTTGTTGTGTGTGTGTCCCTTCACGTGCTAAAAGAGATGGAGAAAAAATAGGAAGAATGAGTCCAACAGATGACCTGAGGAGGTACCAGCTGTGTGCATGTGGTTGGATCAGCTGCAGGTCACTGCCTGCACCTCTGCCATATAAATCAGTATTTCGCAAACTGGGTGCCAGGTGGCTTGGGTTTTATCACTATCATCTTGGGTTTTACAGCTATATTTGTCGGATATAAAGTAACTGCCCTACACTATTTTCTCTTACCTCACTCCCGAATTACTTTGGATTGCTTCTCTCTGGTACACAAATTGCTGAACTATGTATTCTTTGCATGTTATGCTGCTAATATACTCCGGACACCACTGGGTGAGTTTAAACTACCTAATGCCAATAAAAGACTCACGTTCGGTGTCAAACAACGTGCGGAAGAAACATGCTTCACTTCTACTTTGTTGGTGGATATGATACATTGGCTCTGTAAACACAGAACTTAGCATGACAAAAACATCGTTTTCAGATAAACAGACGATTCTCTTCGTTTTTCTTCCCTGCATATTTTTTCTCCAAAGTGTATGAAATATGTTTTCTCATTACTTGCTTGGCACTTTCAGGTTGGTTTCTTTTAGGATGAACAGGTTTTAGATTCCCAAGCAGAACAATGAAAGGAACACTATGCAACCTACTTCTGTCTGCTGCAGCCCAAGGGGAGGGAACAAAGTCAGTTGCCTGGTAGAGGTGGTCTTTAAGTAAAGGTCAAATAAAATTGTACTGGAAGCTTTGAGATTAACTTCAAGTGGCTGTTTTAGGTGGGGGTGGGGGTCTGACCTTGTGAGATTTGGAGAGAAGAAAACAATATTCTAAAGCAAAGTCTTTTTGTGTCTTCTGATTCCTCGCTTCTTTATTCTTAGAAATATAAAATGCTGACTCGTCTGTGATTCTTTTTCTCTTCAGTAGGTTATACAAGGTGTGCACTAGAGTATTTATCATGAAAGAAGTTTGTGAAAATTTGGAAGAAGTTGAAAGATGTACCCTAGGGCTGCTATAACAAATTACGATGAACTGGGTGACTTAAAACAACCGAAATTTATTTTCTCACAGTTCTGGATGTTAGTCGTCTGAAATCAAGGTGTCAGCTGCTCTCTCTCTGAAGGTCTAGAGGATGATCATTTTTGGCACCCTCCTATCTTCTGGTAGTTGCAGGCTATCCTTGACATTTCTAGGCTTGTAGATGCATCACTCCTATCTCTTCCTCTGTTGCCACTTGTCCTTGTGTGTCCCTTTAAGTCAAAATTTTCCTCTTATATGCTGGATTTTGGATTAGTGCCCACTCCTATCCAGATGACCTCTTATTGATTACATCTGTAAAGATCCTATATCCAAATGAGGTCACATTTATAGGTACCAGGGATTAAGACATCAACACATCTTTTTGGAGGACACAATATCACCCGCTACAAGAGGAAAGGCTGTATACTGGGAAAAGCACTGGGTTTGTTGTAAAGGTGTCCCCAACTGTTGACTTGGAGGGAGGATGTGGTGGTTAGCTCTCTTCATATTTCCATCAACTTCTCCACCCATGTTTTTAGGTGGACAGTTGAGGTATTTTCAGTCTTTTGTTAAGTGCTATGCAAATGCAGCTTTCAGAAAACTCATGCTAGTTCCGCCTCCCAACCTGGTTGTCAATCCCAAACGCTTCCAGTGAAGTATAGAAATTATAGAGCCACTGCCTTGAAATCAGAAGACTTGGCTTTGGTTGTGAACTCCGCCACTTCTCAGCTGTGTGCCCTTGAGTTCTGGTCCTTAACCCTTCTAATAGTCTATTAGGTAAATGACAAGTCTATCTACCCAGTCAGATTAAATGTAGGATGTGGAGTGAGAGTATTCCTTTTGCCTCAGAATTGGCAACTACAGCCCACAGAGTCCAAGGACTGCTAATGACATACATTGTTTGAAACAAAACACCAAAATTGGGGCCGCTTTCCATGAGCTCTGAATCTATATTGCTGTTCCCAATCATTGCCAACATAGTATCCCATAAACATCCCCTTCCCTATGTCCGCCCTCTCCTAGCCCCCCATTATGTAAGCAGAAGACTGGGGAAGGGGTTGGGAGTTGAGGAATTGTCTATGTGTTGTGTCCTTAGGCTAGGAGGGAGTGCTGTGACTTTTCTCTTTGCCCTGAGATGCTCCACATCTAACAGAAAGATTGCAAAGTAACGCCGAGTCCGCCCACCCCCACCCCCCATTTATGGCCACATCCTTTGCAATGTGACTTTTCAGATTCTTCTAACAACATGTGGAATCCTTCCCCATCTCCTTTTAATTTTTTTTTTAAAAATACTGTCGTAAAATTTACCTTCTTGACCATGTTTGAGGGTACAGTTCAGTGATACTAAATACATTCATTCCTATTGATGTGTGACAATTACCACCATTCATCCCCATAACTCTTTTCATCTTGTGAGAAACTCTATACCTATTAAACAATAGCTTCCCATTTTCCCCTCCCCCTCAGCCCCCGGCATCCACCATTATGCTTTCCGTCTTTATGATTTTGACAAAGTACCTCATATATTTTCAATCATGCAGTTTTTGTCTTTTTGTGACTGGTTTATTTCACTTAGCATAATGTCCTCCAAGTCCATCCATTGTTGTAGCATATTGCAGAATTTCATTCCTTTTTAAGGTGGAATAACATTCCATCGTATGTGTACAGCACAGTTTGCTTATCCATTCATTTATTGGTGGACACGTGGGTGGCTTCCATGTTTTAGCTACTGTGAATAATGCTGCTGTGAACATGGCTGCACAGATATCTCTTTGAGACCCAGCTTTCAATTCTTTTGGGTATATAACCAGAAGTAGAATTGCTGGGTTACACAATAATGCCAGTTTTAATTTTTTGAGGAATTTCCATACTATTTTCCACAGTGGCTGCACCGTTTTACATTCCCATGTATGGTGAACAAGGGTTCCAGTTTCTCCACATCCTCCCCGACACGCTATTTTCTGTTGTATGATAATAGACATCCTAACGGGTATGAGGTGATATCTCATTGTAGTTTTGCTTTGCATTTCCCTAATGATTAGTGATGTTGAGCATCTTTTCCTGCACTTCTTGGCCATTCGTGTATCTTCTTTGGAGAAATGCCTGTGGAAGTCCTTTGCCCATTTTTGAATTAGGTTGTTTTCCCTTTGTTGAGTTTAGGAATTCTGTATGTATTCTAGGTATTAATCCCTTATCAGACACATGTTTTGCAATTATTTTCTCTCATTCTGTGGGTTATATTTTTACTCTGTGGATAGTATCTTTGATGTACAATTTAAAAAAATATATATGATGTTCAATTTGTCTATTTTTTTTCTCTTGTTATCTTTCCTATGAAGTCATAGCCAAACAACCATTGCCAAATCCAGTGTTGTGAAGGTTTGTCCTTTGTTTTCTTTTAAGAATTTTATAGTGTTAAGTCTGACATTTAGCCCTTTATCTATTTTGAGTTAATTTTTATATAAGATATTAGTAGATAAGGGTCCATCTTCATTCTTTCATTCTTTTGCGTGTAGGTATCCAATTTGCCCAGCACCACTTTTGGAAAAGACTATGCTATCTCCATTGAATGGCTTTGGCACCCTTGTCAAAAATCATTTGACCATATATGTCAGTGTTTTTTCCTGGTCTCTCTATTTTGTTCTGTTTGTCTATATACCTGTCTTGATGCCAGTACCACATTGTTTTGATTATGTAGCTTTGTAGTAAGTTTTGAAATCAGGAAGTTTAAGTCCTCTTATTTTGTTCTTTTTCAAGATTGTTTGGGCTATTTGAGGCCCCTTGAAATTCCATATAAATTTTAGGATGGGTTTTTCTATTTCTGCAAAACATATCATTGGGCTTTTGGTAGGAATTGCCCTGAGTCTGTAGATCACTGTGGGTAATACTGATGTTTTAACAATATTAAACTTATTATTAATTTATGAACCTGGGATGGACGTGTTTCCGTTTTATTTCTTAAATTCTTTCTCCATATTTTGTAGTTTTCATTGTTTAAGTCTTTCAGCTCCTAGGTTAATTCCTAAGTATTTTATTCTTTTTGTTACTCTTGTAAATGGAATTGCTTTTGTAATTTCCTTTTTAGATTTCCCATCCTAGTTCCCACAAGCTGTGTGCAAGATGCTCCAGGAACATGTGAAGAGATACTTACCACATGGCTGGGGATGGGGAGTGGATAGCTACTAGTGTCCATGTGGATACCCAGTTTCTACTAAGAGCTGAGATTGAGAAAAATTAACCACAATTTACCCTCTGAACCTTTCTCTGGAAATTGCAAGCTTTTAAAGGCACCAAAATTCCAAAATAGTTCGACAGATTCTGCCAGTGCAATTGTTGTCTAGTCAGATTCCTGGTGCTTCCTACTCTGCCATTTTCCCGGAATCTTTGACACCGACACCCTCATGTCTTGTATATGGATTGGCTTTTCGATTTGCTTTGAGCAATAGAATATAGCAGAAGTGAGTTCTGAGAGTAGGCCTCAAGAGGCTGTGTATATTTCTACTCTCCCTCTATAAGCCAGCTGCCATCATGAGAACACGCCCAAGCTAGCCTCTCAAATTATATGAAAGGTATGGAGTGGAAGAGACCTGAGCTGCCCCTGATGGGTTCATCCTAGATCAGCCAGTTTCTAGCCAATCCACCCACTGACTGCAGACATGTGAGCGATTTCAGATGAGTTCAGCTAAGCATGGACCTGGTTGACAGAAATGCCCAGCCACCCCTAGACTTGTGGAAATCATAAATGGTTGTTGTTTTAAGTCACTAAGTTGTGAAGTGTTTTGTATGCAGAAATATCTAACCGATACAGAAACTGATATACCTAGAAGCAGAATAGAGCCATAACAAAATCCCAAAATACGTTGTATTGATTTTGCAGCCACATGGCATGTGGAACTTGGAAACAATTATTGGATCCTTGTTAGGCAGGAGCAAAACATTTGCTAACAATGTGGCCTGTGGTAATTTGGAAGATAGACACTGTTTCTAATGTAGTTTGGACTTGATCAAGATAATTTCCAGGCAAACGTTGAAATTGTCATCTGGTTGCTCTTAGCTGCACATGATAAGGTAACCTAAAGGAAGAGATGAGCTAAAGAAAAATTGGCCAGTTGACTGAGAGGGCATATAGAGGACTTCCTTGCTTGGAAATACAACTATTTTTTATCTCCAGTCTTTTTTTCCAGTAACAGATTCTCAAATTAAATGAAGTCTGGAGATGAAGATCAAATCAGAGTAAGGCTGTGGGGTCCTTCCTGTTAAGGAATCACATTTTATATTCCCAATATTGTGTGGATTTGTTCAACAATTACTTATTGGCAGTTTATTACATATTCTAAATGTATTAGGATCTACGCATATAAAGATGAAAATACATGTTCTTGTTCTTGGCAGAATTTATAGTCAAGTGGAAAAATAGACAAGCAAGGACAAACAAATATGGTACAACTTGGTAATGCTTATAATGTAGGAATGAAAGAAGACTGGTGTATTAGGAGAAGTGGAAGGGGCCTAAATTTCTGTTAATTTTTTTTTTTTTTGGCCTGTCTGCAAGTCTAAAAACCTTATTTTTTAGGAAGGAAGATAGTAAATAAGGAGCAGAGGATGAAGGAGGCAAAGGACAAAAGAAGAAAATGTTTACTCGAAACAGAAAGAAACCCAAACCTCTCTTATGTCTGGAACTGTATTAGGCTCCCTGGCGTATTTAATCATTAGAAAGTGTTATGAAATGTCATTATCACTATCACCATAACTGAAAGCCAGAGAAGTTAAAGAACTTTCCCAAGGTCACACAATGTTGAGTTCATAGTAGTGATAATAAACGATGTTGTTGAATCAAATGCTAGGTATAAATGTATTGTCTAACACATTTTTATAGATTAAAAGAAACAAATCCAGGTGTTTCCCTCATCTGTTTTGTATTTTAAACATAATAAATGAGCACTCCTGAAATACCAACAGCATAAAGTCCATTTGGGCTCAATATGGTCTTCGTTATGGTCAATGAGAAAAAGACAGATATATCTTAGCAAATACAAAAAACATCCCGAAGAGCTTCGTTTTGTGATATTACTATTTTAAAACAGTTTGAGAACTTCTGCATACTTATCAAAGCCATACTTAGTCTACTTTGAGAGTTCAGCCAGCCATTGATAATTGAATAATAAGCCAGATTTTTGCTAATAATACATCTTTGCCGTGCTGAAGTGTTCAGCTGCCACCAAACGTGATCTGCTGAGGGTAGAAAAAGTGCTGTGGATCTGGAATATAAAGATATCCACAGTAGGATTAGCTGGGTGGTGATGTTCACCTGCAAAATTACATATTAGATCTCTGTACCCTGTCAAATATTTAAGTAACAAATCAAGCAAGAAAAGCTTTGTCAGGCTCTTATTTGGAACCAGATGTACCCTAGATTTTTGTAACCATCTGTATATTTAATCTTAGATATGAAAACATCATATTATAACTGCCCCATTAATTACATCGGACTGTTTAGGACATGAAGTGGTGAATATATCTTTCAGTGCAGGTGGTGTAATTCTTAGGAGAACTATAATATTCACAGCAAGCTGGACAATTTATTTATAATTCACCTTTTGTGAAATTCATTTCATCAAAAAGTATGTAGATACTTCTATCATTAGAGAAATCACAGTCTCCTTCGTTGTAGTAATTTTTCTTTTTATAATAAAATTTTTTCTTATGGAAGAAAAATGACTTTGCTGTAATTGGTTTCTACTATACTTTATTCTTTTATGCATACACCTGTCTTCTTATCTGCATGCCTCTCAGATTTAAGGCTGCAGCACTGACTCTAGTTCATGGTGGTATTTGTGATGCAATATGGATTGAATTGAAATCCTTTGAACTCATTTAGGCTGTGACATTTTATGGCAGATTAATTAAAATGATTCGTGGTGACTTGAGCCTCAGTGGGAAAAGTGAACAGGTTTCTGATGTGAAATTTTCTCTTTGGCCTCTCTTGCTTCCTGCCTGATTACTTTAGCCATCTCTGCATTACCATGTTTCCTTTACAGATTATTTAACATAGGTATTTGGGTTTCATACATAGGTAATTTACAGTTTATGGACAAAACCCTTGCAATACCAGGTGTTTGTAACCTAATATCAACCTTTGAATCACGGGATGAGCTAGCTTGCTGGGAATGGAACATCACAAATGCTGAATCAGGCTCTGTTGTTATGATTTGTTCTAGCAACGCTTCAGCCTAACCTGCTGGAAAACTAAAAAGTGGAGAATTCCTTATGCCACAGCACCAGGTTGCCAGGAAACTGATTCTTAGAAGCTATTTCTCTCTAGACAGTTCAGATTCATAGCAGGTAATGTGAAGTTCTTCAACTATCTTTTTTCAGACCAGTGATCCCTTCACGTAACATCTGAATCAGGAAATGACTATTGCTTACTGTCTCATCCTTAAATATTTTAGATTTCACTATAATCATTTTCAAAAATTTTGTTTGTTTTAGGCAACCCGATAAGTATGTGAAATATATCTAATGGACTAATGTATTAAGATGAACAGAAAGTTAACTCTTGGTTACTTCTTCAGTTGATTTTTCAATCTTTTTCAAAATTTTGCCCTCTTCTTTTCCCTCTTAACAGATCTCTGCTCCCATTTGATTATTTTTATTCCTCATTAGCTCTGGTATAGAACAGAAATTAGACTATACTCATACTTGTTAATGATTCTAATAAAATGTGTCCTGAGAGTGAAGGAAAAAGATAGAATCACAAAACCTTAAAAAGTGAAGGGACATTTGGAAGACATATAGTCCAATTCATTCATGTATAAGAAACTTTAGATATCACTGTTAAATGAATACTCTAAAATATTGTGAAAGAGATCATTTTGGCAAAAACGTTTAACGAGTAAAATAAGATTTGGTGATATATTGTTTTCATTTTTAACTTCTCTACCCAAAAATTGAGAGTTGAATAGTGACTTCAAAAAGTTTAATAATATTATGAATAATAATATGATGTATCGTATTTGTTTCAGTAGCCTGTTTTTGGTAAGTACTACAATAATTACTACTCTTAATTTATAGATATAGAACTATGGTTCATAATTTTTTTTAAATTTATTGTGGTGACAATTGTTAGTAAAATTACATAGATTTCAGGTGTACAATTCTGTATTACATCATCTCATCATCTATAAATCCCATTGTGTGTTCACCAACCAGAGTCAGTTCTCCTTCCATCACCATATATTTCTTCCCCCTTACCCTCATCTCCCACCCCCCACCCCCCTTACCCTCTGGTAACCACTAAACTATTGTCTATATCTATGAGTTTTTGTTTCTCATTTGTTTGTCTTCTTCTTTTGTTGTTTTTGGTTTATATACCACATATCAGGGAAATCACATGGTTCTCTGCTTTTTCTGTCTGACTTATTTCACTTAGCATTATACTCTCAAGATACATCCATGTTGTCACAAATGTTCCTATATTATCTTTTCTTACCGCCGAATAGTATTCCATTGTGTATATATACCACAACTTCTTTATCCATTCATCTATCGAAGGACATTTTGGTTGTTTCCATGTCTTGGCCACTGTAAACAAAGCTGCAATGAACATTGGAGCACACGTGTCTTTATGTATAAATGTTTTCAGATTTTTTGGGTAGATACCCAGGAGAGGGATTGCTGGGTCATATGGTAATTCTATTCGTAATTTTTTGAGGAACCTCCACACTGCCTTCCATAGTGGCTGCCGTTCATAATTTTTATATAACTCACCCAGTTTTTAAATATTATGGTGGCTATTAGAATTCAGGTCTTTGGTTCCAATCCAAAAGCTTTTCTTCATATGATGCTGCATTATGATAATTCACAAATGAGAAGAATTATGTACTTTGGAATTATATTTTCTTTAATTTTATCTTACGTTTATGGTCCATTTTAAAAAATAGACTATTATAAACAGATGTTTATGTTTCAGACTTAAAGTTGCCAATTGACTCTGTTTCCATACCTTCTGATAAGTGTTACTGTTATCCCAGAATACTTTAGAACTTTGGGTCAGTCAACGTTAGATATTATTATACACTCTCAAATTTGATGTCTCTCTCCAAGAGAGAGCAGCGGTCTTGTAAAACTCTGGAGAAGCTGATTTTAAGTTGTTAATTTCTGATGGCCTGGGAGAGTATCAGGCTTTTCTCAGCCCTAGGCACTTAGTGGCTGCAGGAGGGGGCATTATTCCTGAGATTGTCATACATTTGTCTAACTAATGTGATTAGTTAGACATTGGTTCTTTCTCTATTGCAGCTTCCAAATGCTAAATCTTCCATGGGGTTCATTTGGTGGTTTTCTTTGAGGTCTTCGGTGGTTCTGTCACTGATCTGGTGACTTGGCTTAAATATTGTCTCTTCTTCCCTTTGTCTCTACAAATGGCTAAAAACCCTAAAGCCTCTTGCTTCTAGGCTCATCTCACTCCAGTTGTTGACTGGCAAGTTGATTTGTAAGTCTCAATTACCTAACGTGACATCCTTTTGACTCATGTCCAATTTATGAATCCTGGAGTGCTAATTTCTGGGAATGTAAGCTATTCCTCTGTAGCATGTCTCTCAGTTTCACTCTCTTCTGACCATTTCCTGGCCACATGGGCATGTTTACTGCGTGGTCACTTTACTACTTTCAGAAAGAAGGCAGGTTCCAGTCTTCAGTTTGGGGCTGATGGATAGAAAGCCATGATGGCAGAAATAAGTTAAAGGTTTCATCACTACCAACCTCACCCTGTGGAGAAAAGGGGAAAGTCATTATTTCATGACTTAACTCTCCTCAGGAAGACAGCCTCCCTTCCTGGCAAAAGGTCACTTTTTGGAGACTTATTTGAACTGTAGGATTCCAGGACCATGAATCAAGCTTCCTTTGAACATGTATAAATAGAATTTAGAGACTTTTGTTTTTAAATGTGAGCCATTTCAACAGATATCCTTGGGACAGTAAGCGGCCCTTGGGGAATAGAAAGGCATCTCAACTGTTACTTTATTTACGTCAGATTGTGTTTAGATAGATAGATAAGAGGATCGATAGATATGCATTATGCACATATACAGATTATATATTATATTCCTGTTTTTGATCATGCCTAAATAAAGTAATTACATATAAATGACTCTTAATAACACTTGGTAACAGTATTTATCATTCAGGTATAGACCCTAAGAATAGTTAATCTGTAACAGGACTGTCCTCAAAGCACTTAATAAAACTAACACCAAATGTTTGCATGGTAAAAAAGGAAGATTCTAGGACCCCTCCACTATTGAATCAGAACAGGAAGGAACATACTGAAATCTGCATTTTAAACAAATATCAGGCATGCTTTGCATGCAGATGAAGTTTGAGAATCACTGAAGTAAATGGCTGGGAGTTGTTGATGAATCGTGAATAAGCATGAAACAGGACAGAGGCAGTATTTTTATGTACCGGCTTGGCATGGGTGATGGAGGAGAGGAGGGCCAGAGGCTCGATAGGCCAGTGAAAGAGCCCAGATAGGGAGTCTTGTAATCATTCAAGTAGGAAGGTAGATTTGTTGTTGCCAGCATGAAAGGGAATCAAAAAATACATACAAGCAACATGATAAGTAACTATGAAATCGCAACCCAGAGTGAAAGCGTTAAAGGTCATTGCAAGCCTTTAAGCCTGGATGATGGGGACACTGATACATCTCTTTTGCAGGGAGCGTAACTGCAGAGGAGGCTCGTGGCAGCTGCTGCCTGCCGAGCCAGGCTGATCTGTAGGCGGTTTCGTATCCCACACGTGTGAGTCATGCTCTGTTTGTAGTACTGTACCTGGGAACCAAACCCAGGCTCCGCTCTGCCTGTGGCATCTCCCTACCCTACTTACGATTTAGAAGCAGAGTTAGAGAGATGGCTAGAGCTTGGGAATGCTGATACTGCCCTATTTAGGCTGGTGCTGGGCTTAAGTCTCGCCTAGGTTTTCTCATACTAGGTAATTTTATTTCAATGCAATTTCTAAATGGTCATAATGTAATTTAAATCTTTCATATTTATATAAGGTTTTACACAATTCTGTCATGTGGGTATTCTATCTCCTCTTCAAAGCAGCATTCTGAGCTAGACTGAATGGGAGTTATTCTCCCTATGTCCATGAGAAGAGCTTCTGTGTCTGCTGTTTCTCCCTGTGGCATATACCCCAATTCTCACCCGTCCTCTACCTGGCCTTCAAGATCCGGTTCCAATGTTGCCTCTTTGGAAAGTTTACCCAATTCCCTCCGACAGTCTCTTACTTTGAGTTGTTCTAGAACTTTCTACACATCTGTATTATTACTCGTATTTCCTTGTCCTGTTGTTATTTATTACTTGTCACTGTCACTATCTCTCTGGTCAGACGATGGATCAGGAGAGCATCTCTGAAGCAAGGCTGCATTTACTTTTGTTCTCAGCTAAGTAAAAACAGGGGTGTCAGAGTTGAGAAAATGTCTACAAACCTGTTCCATCAAATTCTGGTCATAGAGCCAGTGTATTCTGTGGGAATGATCCGATTCCTGCCACATCGTATTTAGTCTTTTTTTTCAAATTTATTTATTTATTTTTTAATTAGTTTCAGGTGCACAAGACAAAGCAAAACTTAAAAGTTTATCATTTATATCCCTCAACTGTGTGAATCCCCCTCCCCCCATCCACTATCCCTCTGTACGTTCCCCAAATTAATTTTCAAACCCCCATGACCATCTTGTGGTTACCGACTATTTTTCAAAACCTCTCACCTTCCCCTTATCCCCACCCCCCCGTCCCTCTAGCAACCCTCTGTTTTTCCTCCATGTTTCCAAAACTGTCTCTGATTAGTTCATTCACTTATTCTTTTCTTTAGATTCCGCATATAAGTGAGATCATATGGTATTTAGTCTTAAAGTCATGGTGGGGAGGCATGAAGCCCAGAGAATAAGAGTCGGAGAAGATGCAGCTAGGGAAGATGGAAAAAGAGCACAACCCAGGATTTCTTGAGTCTTGGTCCTGAGGGCTTTTTCCTTCTCAGTCTGTTTTGTCTTAGTCAAGAGATGGTTGTTTCTGGGATCTCACCTAGGATCCTTTTAGATTATCCATTGTATTTTAAAATCTGCCTAAGCGCTTGCGTGAAAGGTGATTATGTATGTTATACACAATTCTGATGTACCTTTTCCCTTTCATCAGTTTAGCAAACGCAGTGAATGAGCTTTACTGACTCTAGCACACTGCGAAGTCCTCCATTGTCATTATCTATGACATTTTATATATTTTTTTACATCCTTTTAGAAAGCATTCACTGCTGAATCAGTGTTATCTACAGTTGAATGTAAAATTTGCAGGGGCCACGTTAAGTGCATTGTGATAGTGCAAACGGGCGACATTTACCTGATTCTCTTCATCCTCTAATTTTGTCGTTCTGATGAAAAGAGCTATTGATTGAGTCTAGCATGATTTGCTGTGTATAAAACCATGATGCATATTGCTCAGGATTCTATCATCCTCCAGATCCTGATAAATGTCATCTCTTTGGTCCTGTTTTATTATTTTACTGTTGATATTAGACTTACCAGGCCATCATTTTCAGGTTCACTTCTCTTGCCTTTTGTCAAATGTGTATTTGCCCTTATGTACTCTAAGATTACCTCTCTCTCTTATACAGTTGACACCACAGTGACTGAAATTTCACTAGTTGAGACTTACACAATATATTAAGCCTGACTATTAAAAGGAAGGCCTCTTTTAAAATGTTAACATTGTGGAAAGTGTGACATACCTTTAATACTTTAATGGCAATTAGTTTTAATGACTTTGTTTATATTGAAGTAACATCATGAGGACACAAAGAATCTTCAGGAAGGAGAGAAATTAAAAGGAGGGGAGGAATGGCAAAAGGAGACAAAGGGCAAATGAAAGTGTATCTATACCAGCTTCTTGCCATCTAGAATAAGTAACTTATTTTTTCAAGGAAAGGATCTTCATTCAGTGTATTTCTTCCACCCTCACCCTCTATGAACTTGACTAAAATAATGCTAGAACAAGAATTCAATACTAAATTATAATCTACATTAAATTTAGAAAAGCAAAAGTACTTAATTCACAGCTCAACGTTAGGGCAAGTGATACTAGAAAAAGACATGTAATTTTAAAACGTCTGCTTTTCAGAAAAAAAGCATGGCTTCTCTGTAATAATAGTAGCTAACATTTATTGAGCACTTACTGCATGCGTGTTCTCATTTAATTCAGATAAACTTGGGTAGGTGCTCTTATCTACCTAAGAGAAACTGAAGCACAGAAAGGTCATTTGTCCTTTGCGCGAAGCTACAAGGGGAGGCTGGGATTCAAGCCAGGCAGTGTGACAGCTGAGCCCTGTCCTCTGTGCTCAAGCTAGTGATGGCAGGGATAATGTTCCCTTCCCGGCTCCTCATTTTCTGTTGCAGCCTTGGAGGGATGCAGTCTTCCATCTTGTACTTATACTTGCTGGTTCTATTTAGTTTTGTTTGTTGTTGTTTGTTAAACATAGCCTTTCAAATTACAATATGTAAAACGAAGAGGAATAAATGGACTTACTGCTTAATGGGGACGATATTTATGAAAGCCTACAGAAAAAATTAGAAATCCTTCAAGCTGAGTAGGCATTCTGAATATGAAAATAGAGAATGCAGTGAGACTGTACTAATTTGAAATGAACAAATGCAAATTCCTTATGCATTTTTTGGAGGGGTAGCGAATGTTAACCATGTCTTCTTGATGAAAACAGCAAATCCTTATTTAATAAATGCCTAGGGTTTGGAAATTACCCTGCTGGATACAGTAAGAGATCTGAAAAAGTAGAAAAACTAATATAAATTCTACTGAGTCCTGGTTAGGCATAGTTATGTTTGTATTTTCATTCATTCATTCATTCATTCACCTATTCACTCTTTCATTTCTTCATTCATTCATTTGATAAATGCTCATGAGAACCCATTGGGTGCCAGTTAGCCACAGGATATCCACTTTCATATAATAAAAAATAGAGCAGAATAATGTTGCATTTATATCTGGAAAGAGCTATAGTACACCTGGAATTAACAAAGGAATATCTAGCTATTATATGGTCAGTAAATACTTATTGAGCCTTATAAAGAATTTCTTATATTTTGTTATCAATTCAAATGTTTATATTCCTGAACATATGTGTGATGTCATAAATTTTCCATCCCCATCAAAAATGTAAAATTTAATGGTCAATTACTGCTGAGGCATATTAATATTGGCTGAATCATGGGGATCGTTTTATCAATAAAATAATTCACTGTGTGAATATATTGGAAATAGTCGCCACGTATCTTGAGAGTAGGGATTAAATGTCTCCTGTACAATTAAATACCTAGCAAAATAACATACTTTTTTTTTTAGAAATATATGTTTAATTTGAGTGCTCAAGGATCAGAGTATGAATTAAGAGACTATTATCAAGATGTAATAGGTTCATCATAATTTTCCACAACCTTATTTTTTATCTTTCGTAAATATTGCGATTTGGTACTTCAAAGTTTGCCTAGAACACTAGGAAAAAAATGGAATTATATAATGAAATGTCAACCCGATCCATTAAAATTGTGCCTAGAACCTTAATTAGGGACCTAAGTATAATTTTCTAATGTGTGAGATTTTAGAAAATTAGTGTTATTTATTTTCATTTTTTCTTCTCCACAGGAGTAGACAGACTCCATTTGTATAATTACACTGGTCAAGATAATAAATTATTTTTCATGATTTGCATAATTTTCCACTGCTTTGTTTACATGAATAAGCTTATTAAGACGTTTTATTTGGAAGTACAAAAACTCTCACAGCCACTCTTTATAGCCTCCATCTTTTATTCCCTTTGTGAAAATATAAAGTCCTTACAGCTGCTTTAGAGATATAAAAAGCTCCGATTTGTTTGAAAAAGCTTCAGTGGGCATAGGCAATGTTTAAAGAGGCTTTGGCAAAATAAAAAAGTGCAAAGCTTTTAAAGCAGATGTATGAATTCTGTCAGCTGAGAAGCAAGTCCAAGATGATACATTGGAAAACTATCCAACTTGGGTCATCAGTTGCTTCTTGAGGTTGGTCTAACAGCTGGGGCATTCTTATCATTGACTAAAGGTCCTTATTAACCAGGGGTAAACTCAGCCCTGTCTTCAAGGCACTCCAAAAAGTTTTGCTAAATAACTGCAATGATCCAAATTAAGGAAAAAGCAAATAACTTTAACTGATCTGTTACATATATTTTGCCAAGGCAATGAAAACTGATTTCTAAGATGTTGGAAGGCCTTTTAAATCATCAAATAGAATTAGAATTATATTGTCATATTTTTATTTCTGTACTGAAAATGTTTCGTTTGCTTTGAGGTATTATTTCAGTGTTCTTTGAAAACATTATATTACACATCTGTAAGGTTTCAACTAACAATAAGAGAACTGATGCTAATTTATTTATTCCCTACTTAAAGAATGTTGATTTATGTTCTGTGCTAGATGCTGTGGAAGAAATAAACAATTAGTAGGTAAAGTCTCTGCCTTCAGAGAGAGTATGCTCACTTTGGGGGAGAAAAGAAACGTATTCATGAATAATTAAAAAGCAATGGAAGGAAGTCTTAAAACATATACTGAATTCTTTATGCTAGAAAGTGCAGACAACTACATACTAAAGTGATTTACATAGGCACAGTAATCCTAGAACATTCAGTAGGAGACAGAAGTGGTTCAGAGAACATTCAAGTTTTGGAAAAAAAAAAAATCTGGATTTCTTTTATTTGGTCTTGATACTCATGAATTGACCTCCTTTGATTTTTCTGAGATAATGCCGACGTTACAGGTCCTTTTTAACCATTAAGAAAGTTAAGGCCAAGCATCAAGCTTAATAATCTTGGATTTGCCAGTTTATTTTTTGTCATTTTTAAGTGAGCCAGCATGGACATGTGGAGGACCGTGGAGACTTGGGGGCTTTTTCTAATAGTCTTTTTTTGTCAAGAGCAGCAACAGAGAAAAGAAAGTGAAAAGGGGTGGCCTATAGGTGAGCACTGAAAATTATTAAGGAAATGAGAAAGGATGAGCAGATGACAGAATGTCCTCTAGTTCGTTGCTACTCAAAATGTGGTTTGTGGACCAGTGGTTGCTCATCAACTACTTAGACTGAAATGAGTAAAGAAATTGAGAATTAAGTGTTTAGTGATTTTTTTTTATAGCGATGTGATAGAGTAACTCTACATCAACTTAATAATAAAATTTTGTGTTGTATTTTTTATACCTTCATGTTTTTTTCATTTTTCTAATAACTTGTTTTGTTGAATTTTACAGATATATCAGTCTTCAATTGGTTCTTCAATTCAAGTAGTTGAAAACCCCTATATTAGCCAACAATTTGAATTCCACTAATTGAAAGTTGATATTTAGCACAGTGATCTTTTTTTTTTTTTAACTGAGTAGTTCCTCCTATTTTTCAACTGTGATGCACACGTCTTTTATTGTCAATGTGATGTTGGCAGTTGGGGCTTTGAGGATTTCGACACCAGCCTGTCTATGACTACTTGAAGGAAGGACTTCCATGAGGCAGAGGAAATACAGATAATTTTTTACCAGTGTCATAGATGAGATGGAAAACTTGCAAACGAATCAGCAAACATTTAATAATGGAAAAAAAAAAGCATAGCAGTTGTCCAACAAAATAAACCCAAAAAAACAAAAACCAGAGGCAAATGCCAGACTCTCTAGGATACTTGCAGGACCATGGACACAGTGATTCAGCCTGGCCTGTGAGGCCTGGTAAGCACTAGCAATCAGCATTCCCTTCCCTCGTGACTTACACGACCCAGTCTGAGAATCTGGTAAATAACTTGGGGAAGTAAGGACCAAAAAAGAAATGTCTGACATTGTAAGTAAACCAGGTGGAAAGGACAGGAAAGACATCTGCAAACAAAATCTTTCTGTTTCCTGCTCCCATTTCCTACTAGATTCTGGCAGCCATTCCTTTATTTGTTCCTGTGCGTGTGTGTGCGCGTGTGCATGTAAAATGCTTACGCACAATTCATTTTAAACTCCTAGATTGTAGATGTCAGGAATCCAGGGTGAGCTATTTTTTGACTTGGTGGCTGAAAATCAGAAAAGTCATTACTAAACACTCAGTCTATAGATTGCAAGTAAATTGTCAATGAATGCCTAATTCTACTACTTTCTTATCAAAGAGAAAACACAGTTGGCAAAATAATCTATTTATCAATTCTGTGCTTACATTTTAAAGGATTTTCAATGCCTTTAAAAAAAGTTTTGTTTTTTTACCAAACTTTTTTTTTAAAATAATTTATTTTATTTAGAGATTTTTCTCAGGAGTCCTACATGAGGCCAAGAGTGAAGAGACCTCAACTCATATTCTGATTTTGCAAAATCTTTTGGACAAGTCACTTCATCACTCAAAGTCCTCACATACAAGATATGATGGTCATTTTGAATGATTTTTCAACATTAGTATTATGTAACTATCACACATCATTATTAATACTGTAATTATTTAAATTTAACAACTCACATTTCAAAATTATTTCATTCATGTTTTTCTGAAGATATGTTTATTCTCAGAATATATCTGTACATATGTATAATTTCTCCCATTATTGGATAATATGTAAGAAAGTTTCTCTTTTGGGGGAGGATGTTATTGGCTTTAAATATTTGCTTTACTTAAATCTACCCAAACTAAAATGCTGCTTTCTTTTGTTATGCTGTTTTTACTCATATTTAAGCTGTGAAAGCAAGATTGCTGAGAGGAAGTGCAGGGGTGATGCTGCGTGGCTGAATGCTGCTAAACAAGACAAATCCATTTGCTTAACAGGATGGCCCGTGTGCTGAGGGGGCTAAGATTTGAATAGGCAAGGAGCTCCAGAGGTCCTGCTGCCCAGAAAACATTTGCTCTCCAGTGCATTGAAGATTCCTTCAGAATAGACATCCTTCCTTAGGGAAGAATGATCATATCTGTACCTGCAGGAAATCTGTTAGGGAGCTAATGGGGAGGGGGGTAGATAGTGGGAAGAAGGGACAATATAAAGGAAAAGAAATGGGGGTGCAGCCAGCAGAGGTCAGGCTTTTCTGCTCCTTCTGCTCTAGGCTTTCCGAGCATTGTATGTGGTATTCAGGGATTCCCAGCTTGAGGGAACCACCCCAGGAAAACCTAGAACAAAGCTGCTTCTATTATCATTGTCTTAACATTAGGTATAAATTGCCACTGATAAAAATTATAGGGAAATTACTCTTAAGGAAGAAATTCATTAAATTAAATGAATTAAAGTAAATTTTAATTTAAATGATTATTATTTATTAATTCTCTAATTAAAATAAACAATTCTATCTGAATCTGAATAAAAGCAATAATCTTCAACAAAAAACATTTTTCAACACTAAACTCATTTCACTAGTTTTCTAACTCTAGCAATATGTCTTTTGTGCTTATTAAAAGAAAACCTTTGACGTGCTTTTGTTTCCAGATGCTTTGCATCTCATTTTGCTGATTTTGGTTAAAAAAAAGAAAAAAAGATCTCTCACAAGCTGACTTTTCTTTTCTCACATTTTTGTTTTTTTAATTTATTAGGGTGACAATTGTTAGTAAAATTACATAGATTTCAGGTGTACAATTCTGTATTACATCATTTATAAATCCCATTGTGTGTTCATCACCCAGAGTCAGTTCTCCTTCCATCACCATATATTTGATCCCCCTTACCCTCATCTCCCACCCCCCACCCCCCACCCCCTTACCCGCTGGTAACCACGTATTAACAGGGTATTTTGATAAGCCTAATGAATGAGTTGTAACAGTAAATTTTCACTTTGGTGTTCACTTCTGATTATTTCACTTCTGATCACCACTTAGAAAAGCAAAACAATTCACAAATGCAGACGAAAACAGAATACACAGGAATATTTCTATTTATGAAGTAGTCAATTGTTATAATAAGGTTGGCTTATATTGATATACTATTTGTAGTAAACAAATTATCCGTTTATTATAACATCCATAGAACAGCTATTTATTACTCTTATTACAGATGAGGAAATAGCAGCTCAGTGAGTTTGAGGCATATAAGTAGCAGGGGTTCAAGAAGGATTTTGACATGTTGATTCTTGATTGAATTTTCTTATTTTCATTATTTATACATTTCTTTGTTATCACTAAAATAAATCGGAAATAACAGTGACCATTTAGGACTTGTCGGGCTTCTCTATGCTACACATGGCTTTGTGACAGCTTGTTAAAATTGGAGCCACCGATGAGACACTAAGAGGAATCCTCATGAGGTAGTTTAAGAATCTTATCAACAGCTCTTGCACACCCTGACCATTTCAAGGATGTGAAAGAGTGAACAAAATGGACAGAGGAAGTGACTTTGGAGAGAGAAGCTGCACTTGTACGGCTCCGATCTCCTAGGGATGTGAGGCGTGCAGCTGCCTCCTCTGGGTCAAGCCTAGAGGGCAGGGTTTCCAGCAGCTCCGAGTGTTCTAGGTGGCATCCTTCCATTCCTGCCTCAAGCCCAGGAGCCAGGCAGAGGGAGTAGAGGGCCACTTTTGTTATTGTGATCTCTATGGGGCAAAGGATGAAAGTGCATTCCTCCTTGGTCACATGGGGCCCCAGCAGAGAAAGAGCTGATTAAAATTCTGCCTAACCAGGGGTTAGAGATGAATCGGTGGAACACAGAATCATTTTTACGGCACTGAAACTACTCTTTGTGATTCTGTAATGGTTACATTATACATTTGTCCAATAGAATGTACAGCAGCGAGGGGGAACCATACTGTAAATTACGAACTCTGGGTGATTATGATGGGTCAATGTCGGTTCCTTCGTTGTAGCAGATGTACCACTATGGTACTGGGGGAGGCTTTGCATATGTGTGATATGGGCACTCTCTGTACCTTCCCTCTCCATTTTTTTCTATGAGTCTTAACTCCTCTAAAAATAAGTTTATTAAAAAAATAAAATAAAGTAAAATATAAAGAACACTTCATGTTCTTTAGGATGACAGAAAACCAATGGTAAGAGGAGCCTAAATCCCAAATTAGCAACGTAGGAAGGAGGAGCAGGGAACAGAGATAAGTCCTTCTTCCTCCCCAATCCCTGGGCTCTAGCGCTGGCTGGCGTGGGAGTAAGAGGCGTTTTACCTTTGAATGAGGAATGTAGTGTGGATTAACATATTGAACTGGGCACTTTCAATTACTGATTAGAGACCGTTAGTTTATAATTTAAAGGAATTGGGTTTTCTTTATGTTGTTTAAAAATGAACTACTAGGTTATTAATTTAGTGCATATCTTTCCTTTGTTTTTTTTTGCTATCATGTGCACAATTTTCTATTTTGCTTTTGTGTTTTCCTATGATGAAATTATCATAAGTATTTCCATGCTGTTATGTAATTTTCATAATCATTATTTTAATGACATATTGAGTTTCCTGTATGAGTGCCATAATTTGCTTTTTCAATCCTGTGCTATTGGATATACAGGCTATTTAGAAAGTTTTTAATAGCCTTTTCCTCATTTAAGGTTGGTTGTTTGCTTCTTTCTTTCTTTATTTTTTTAGGATATAGACTTATTAATATTTTTATGACAATTTGTAAGTATTGTTTATAATTATAAATCACTCTCCGAATTATAATTTCAACCTCCACTGGTATCAAATACGGATGAGAGAAGATTTTTATTTTACCCAAGCCAATTTTAGGCTTTATCTTTTCAAAAAAAATTGCTAATTTGCTAATTCAACAGGAAAGGCAGGTGAACATTTTTCATTGTAGCTTTGATTTAACATTTCTTTGATAATTAGTTGAGCTTAGTGCTTCTAAAATTAATTTTGTACACTAAAAGCATAACATGCTTGTTTTTTTTATTAAAAATATTTTTCTCAAATATGAAATGATTAGAAAAATATTAAGACTCTAACAGATATATGATATAAACAGATAGTACACTAGGGTAGAATTACAACTATTAAATAAACATATAAGAAAATGCTGATCTCAATAGTTATCTAATTAATACCAATTAAAACAGTAATGAGGTTTATAATGATATTACCTCTATAAATGTAAGCCTAATCTTCTATTTACTTTTTAGTTTCCTAAAAAATTTTTTTTCAATAATAGTGGACATTCAATAATTATGTTAGTTTTTGATGTACAGTATAGTGGTTACTTATGAAGTGATCCACCTGATAAGTCTAGTACCCACCTGGTACCATCCATATTTACTAAAGTATTATTGACTCTATTCCCTAATCTGTACTTTGCTTCTCTGTGACTATTGTGTAACTGACAATTTGTACTTCTTAATATCTTCACCCAGCCCCCTTAACCCCGCTCTGATCTGGGAACCATCAGTTGATTCTCTGTATCTATGAGTTTGTTTCTGTTTTAATTGTTTATTTTTTTTTTAGACTCCACATAATCTGTGAAATAATATGGTATTTGTCTTCCCCTATTTGACTTATTTCACTTGGCATGATACCCTCTAGATCCATCCATGTTGTTGCAAATGCTAAGATTTCATTCTTTTTTATGGCCATGTAGTATTCCATTGTATATATGTAGCGGTTCTTCTTAGCCATTTGTCTATCAATGGACATTTAAGTTGCTTCCATATTGTGGCCGTTGTATATGGAATGTCCTTCTTTATCTTATAGATTTTGTTTTTAAAGTCTGTTTTGTCTGATGTAAGTTTTGCTACCCCAATTTTTTTTCCATTTCCATTTTCATGAAATATTTTTTTCTATCCCTTTATTTTCAGTCTGTATGTGTGTCTTTCCATCTGAAGTGGGTCTCTTGTAGACAGCATATGTAAGTAAGGATCTTGTTTACTTCACCATTTAGCCATCCTATGTCTTTTGATTGGAGCATTTAATCCCTTTACTTTAAAAGTACTTATTGCTAGGTATGTAGTATTTGCCATTTTATTCATATTGTTGATCATTTTTTAATTTTCCTTCTTAAAGAAGCCCCTTTAATAATTCTTGTAATACTGGTTTGATGGTGATGAACTCTAGCTTCTTCTTTTGTTGTTTAAAAATAAACTACTAGGTCTGGGAAGCTCTTCATCTGTTTTTCTATTCTAAATAATAGTTTTGCTGTGTAGAATAATCTTGGTTGTACATCCTATCTTTTCATCACTTTAAAAATTTTGTTCCAATCCCTTCTGGCCTGCAAAGTTTTGTTTAAAAATCAGTTGACAGTCTTATGGGAGCTCCCTTGTAAGTACCTATCTAACTGCTTTTCTCTTGCTACTTTTAAGATTCTCTCTTTGTCTTTAACCTTTGGCATTTTATTCCTTGATTTGTGATGCCTCTTTTTATCATATATATAATATAATTTATTTTAAGTCACCTTCTCTGTTGAAGTGCTCTCTATGCTTATACGTAGACAAGTAGACTGATGTTTTAATTAATATGACTATATAATTTCTTTTAAACATATGGTCCGCCATTTTTGTTTTGAAAAATTTCAAAGATATTCTAACAGATGGAGTTTAAATTATTTCCTTAATATTGAATATGGATCCCATTATATTTTTATTCCAATCACATTAAACCTTTTGATTAACTTGGTAAGATTTAGAATCTTAACAGTATCAAGAAATATAAAAGAATAATGGATATACTTTTTTTCTTAGATATAAAATAATTGTTGCCGGTTTTATTCATATAGATCACTCACTTTTCTCATTTGGGTAATTCGTACTTAACTTTTTATCCTATTTCCAATGGGCATTCTTGAGTTTGGTATATAGAATTGGAACTGATGTTTCTCATACCTATGCTTTGTCTTCCACTTTGCTGAATTTTCTCTATGAATTTCATTTTTTAACTGATTCCCTTTCTAGAGCTTCTGCATCATGTCTTCTGCAACTAACAGAAATATTTCCTGCTTATTTTTATTGTGGTTTCACTTATTTTTGGCTTATAAATTATGAAATTGATAAGAATTACTTGAATATCTTTAGTTTTAAATTAGATAGAAACCATATTTCCTTTGCTACTGAACTGAAAGAAAAAGACGTTAGCACTTTCCCCACTGAGTAGCTTGCTAGACATCTTGAAATAAAGACTCTGAGCCCCTACTTCTTGTCCTAAAAAGGGCTTTAAAATATAAATGGACATAACATTTTATCAAGTACCTTTTTGCCATCCCATTAAAGCAATAACACAATTTTTTCTTTTTATATAACGTATGATGTTAATCAATTTTATAAACCGAATCCACTTTTCATTCCTTAGATGAATATCTTTGGCATTAAAAATTGTGCACTTCTATCTTTTTTGTGCAAGCAGTGATGAACAACAACATCACTAGCAAAGTAGGGTGAATTTAACATGGTGTTTATGGGAAGAGACTGACTACGAGAGAAGAATATAGCACAGGCAGATCACCCCAAATCTCACTGTTCCACAGTTTAGGGGAGCATAGAGTACACTTCGTGCACAGTGGCTCATGTGCCAGTAGAGGGAAGTCCCTTCCTAGTCTTGCCTGACGTATCCAAACATAGAACCGGGAAGCATCTATGTGAGTCTGTAAGAATGGAAGCTCCCTGGTGTGGAGAGGGCCGTTTTTAGAAAGGAGAACCCTGGAATATAGTGGCTGACACCTGCCTGTTCTTCACTTGAGGAAATTCAGGTCTCCTGACCCAGCTTTCTACTAAATTATCAAAAGGAAGAGAAAATAAACTAGGGCTCATAGATTTGACTCTCCTCTGTTCCCTATTACTTCATTTATAATTTTAGTGTTGATGTTCATCAAGAAGGTTGGACTGTATTATTGTAGTTTCTTAACATTCTATGTAGTTGTATTTTTTTCTATCTAGTTGTATTTCTATTATTTCCTCTGAAATAAGTCATTTAAGCCTACTCCAAAGTGTGAGCAATATTTTTGTTTGAAACATATGATTAATTTTGAAGTTAACTTTATTGTAATTGATTCTAATTGTTTTTCTGAGTCTGACTTGTATTAATTTTATGCTTTTTTTTTTTTTGCTAAGCTGTTTTTTTCTTTTTTTATTTGATTACATAGAAAATGTTCTGTGTATATTTTTTAAGTATTTTTTAAAAATTTTATTGGGGAACATTGGGGAACAGTGTCTCCAGAGCCCATCAGCTCCAAGTCATTGTCCTTTATTCTAGTTGTGGAGGGTGCAGCTCAGCTCCAAGTCCAGTTGCCATTTTCAATCTTTAGTTGCAGGGGGTGCAGCCCACCATCCCATGCGGGAATTGAACCGGCAACCTTGTTGTTGAGAGCTCACACTCTAACCAACTGAGCCATCGGCCGCCCCTCCAGAAGCTCAGTAGCAGCTTGTTGTCTTCAATCTAGTTGTGGAGGGTGCAGCTCACTGACCCATGTGGGAATTGAACCAGCAACCCTGTTGGTCAAAGCTTGCGCTCTAACCAGCTGAGCCATCCAGCTGCCCCTGTGTATTTTCATCTTTTAGAATAATTTGGTAAATGCAGAATTTGATTTTAACTTTACTAGTGGCAAATTTGACAATTTTGATAGATTTCTTACTGTTGTATTTGCTACACTTCTGTGAAAACAACAAATTACAACTTAACTCCATTTTACAGAAAAGTAGGAAACACAGTCTTGTGCTCTTTGTCTTCCCTACCTGATTTATGTACATTTCATTCATTTAACCCAGGGTTGCAGGCCCTGCTATTTAAGAAAAAAAAATTGTTCTTTTATTAGAGCGTATTTTATCATGTTAGTTACCATATTTACACCAATTACTTAGACTTACCAGCCTCAACCTTTCTTCTAATAATTTTTAGTGATTTCTGAAGTTTTCTCTTTTGCTACTTTCAGTGTTTATTGCTAGTTCTTTTCTATTCTACTATGACTTCTCAATGATAGAGTTTTAAGTTTGATTCATTTTCATTTTGTAGTGGACTAATTAACATTAAAGTAATCTTTCTCATAGAAGTATTTGACTACATTTTCTGACACTTTGAAGCTCTGTGGTTGTCATTCTGCTCTCAACCATGAATGCCAACTTGACTGGTTGCCATGGTTTTGTGTCATCACCATCCTCTGTCTCCACTATCAAAACTCAAAGACATATCTCTGTTGTCTTCTGCAGAGAAAAGAACAAATACATGGACCTTTCCCAATTATACATTATTTCTTAGAAGAGTTCAGTTTAGAAGTTTTCAAGGTCACTTTTATTTTCTTAGAATTCAAAAAATAAAGTTATCAAGAAATACATTGCATATTACATTTACCATGAACACAGTGATATTTCTTAGTTTTTCTTGGTTTCCGGTTCTTTTCTATTCTGGAAGGATGTTTTTCATTATAATTAACTTTGATCCATTCTTTTTTTCTCCTTTGGAAATGACCATTATTTATAATCTAAATCTATCATTTAACCCCCAGTTCTTTTGTATTCTTTCATTTTCATATGTCTGCATTCTGAATTGCATCATTATATCTCAAGCTTATCCTTTTCTTCTTAAAAAAATTTTTTTTCTGCTCTATCAAGTCTGCTGTCTAGTGCTTCCAATAGAGGTTTTATTTCTGTTCTTAAGTTTTAAAAATGTAGGTTTATTCTTTTCTCATTTTTGTCTATATGGTAGAAGCATGCCTTTACATCTTATAAGTCAGAAATTAAAATTTTTTCCCAGGGGGTGGCCAGTTAGCTCAGTTGGTTAGAGCGTGGTGCTGATAACACCAAGGTTGCTGGTTTGATCCCCACATGGGCCACTGTGAGCTGCACCCTCATTAAAAAAAAAAAAAATCCCATTTCCTAGAATAAATTTATTTCTTGGGAAAGATGTAGTTTTTTAAAATTTTTAGTTGTTTAGTATAAAACACATGCAGACGATTGCATAGAATATAGGTACAGTACAACCAATTTTTGAAAGTTAAGACTATATAACTTCAATCTAGGGCAAGAAATTGAACATAGCCAGCACCCCAAAAGCTCTTTGCAGGACCAACTATGTAATTTGTACAGTTCAGTGCAAAGTAAAAATGTGGTGTCCCTTGTTTCAAAATTCTTAAGAATTTCAAGACCGCAAGAACAGAGTCTGAAATGAAGCATGGCACCCTTCTGAGCTTGCAGCCCTGCACAGATGCCCAAATTGCATGCCTAGCTTTCAAAGATGCTGTGAGGAGTAAATTAAATTACGTATGTGTGGCCAGTATATTGACTAGGCATGGTGCATAGATTTTGATCACAGTACAATTTTATTTTCTTGCACTTTCAGGGTAAACATCTCCCACCCCTGGAAGAAAACTCCAGCAAGCCAAAGACAATAAGGCAGATTCTTAAATGAGACACAGTCTTGCAGAAACTTTAAGTCACAAATATTCTCAATAATAATTGTAACTCTTCACTTTTCTAGCTTAATCTTCCCTCCGTTAGCTTGAACCTGCTTTGGGCTGGAGACCTAAACTGTGGAAAGTGAAGTCCTCTACCTGTAGGCACTGCTGCTCTTTCACTCTTCCTGGGTTTAAGTGGAGGAAACGATTAAGAGGACGGGGCAGCATTGCTTAATTCTGTGACTTAAATCGTTGGCCTTGGTAGATCGTCCAAGTTGCCTTTCTTTTCTTGTGATGTGTTTAATGGGTGCTTCATTTCAGAGGTTTCCTGCTGGCTCCTCTCCTACACTTTCCTAAAGGTTGCATCTCAGTCCTGTGGTGGCTTGGCATTTCTTTCTAGGCCACCTGATAACTAGCTTTGCTATTGTTGCATTTTTGTGATGTAGTCTCCACAGATCTTCAGGCAGCATTATCAGACAGGACCCAGGATGAACTCATGACAGGTTTTTCTCCAACACTGCCCACATCTAGTGCTATGGGAAGGCTCTGTGAACTCATGGAGACAGGCTAATCCCAACACTCTGATACTCAGTCAGTTAAGCCAGCCCTTCTCCCGCCATCAGCATCACCCAGGGGAGGACCCAACATCAGTCACAGTCTGCCGTGTGCAGGAGACAGGCCCTGGTCCTCCAGAGCTCCCAAATGTTAGAACACACTCTGAAACATTTTGATTAGCCCTACTGAAGATTGTTCTGTCTTCCTCACACAATCCTTCCCTTCCAACTATGCTTGGAGTTAGAAAGGACTCCTTGGAGGACAACAGCTGCCTCCAAAGATCCATAGGACAATTCCCACAATAATACAAGATACAGTTCCAGAGTTCAGATGCATAAACTGTGAGGTCATGTTGTTATAGGTTTAATGCAAAACAATTCTTTGGGTAAGGATATAAAGATAGTGAAACTTACACCATATAAAATTGCCACAAATGATCAAGTTATTCATCTCCTACCCAACTGACATCATATTTGGGCATTTTGAGAATGGAGAGCTAGATAGAGGATTGGAGCCAACTACCAGTAGTAGCGAATTTATATTCTCTTTGTGTGGCTTATATTTTATAATATTTCTCACAGTGTCTCGAATCCTCTCTCATTGCTTTTGATAAGCTTAAGATCTCTAGGAGTCATGAAATAGTTTTTCCTGCATCCCTTTGTAAATCCTGCATAATTTGGATTGGGAGTTATTTTACTTTCACTTTGCTCTCTGGTAACTGCCTATTGGAGCCTCAGCTCTTCTTATATCTTGAAACATGTATAACATTTTCTGGAATATTCAATAAATAGTAGCTATTTGTGTTCTTCAAGAATTGGCGAAAAGTTCAGTTGTTTTTGTCTAACTTTTTCAGGCAGCCTTTTCAGCACTTCCAAATAGTAAACTTGGTTAACTGTTTGTCCAGTTGGTACAAATTGATAATGAATAATCCCTCTGATATCAAAAAAAGGTTAGCAACATCGTTGCAACAAGTTTGAGAACTGAATTGTCTGATCTAAAGTGATACAACTTAATTATATCACCTCTAAAACAGTTGTGATGCATAGTAGATATTTTTTAAATGCAATTTCTTCTCTCTAGGGGATAGAAAGAAACTTGTGAATATCCTAGGGAGATGAAGATGGGGGAGCTTATACTAATGCATCTTGATGAATTCCAAAGTTCCTGTATAAAGAGGCAAAAAGAAACTTCAAGTAAGAGATTTATATGGAACCTGAAGGCAAAAATGCAAATTTGATCTGAGGCAACTGAGCTTCCATAAAAGGTGAAACTCAAAGAACCAGTTAACTTAATAGGTAGTGGAAGCAGAGAAGTGAAATTAAGAAAGCAGGTTCCAAAAGGGATCCTAACTCATGAATAAGGCATACAGAGAATTGTGGCAAACTCTTCTTCTGAACACAACATTTCCCTCCACCCCCTTTTTGTTTTTGGTGTTGTTGAAGTGCATAGAAGAATCTCTCCAAAATAGTTTTGAGTATTTTAATGAAAAAATTTGAAAGGAGGTTTATAAGACGTCTTCTCCAGCGTTCTTCTCACTCCAGCAGCTGTTACTTAAAAAAGAGAGAAAAATTAATTTTTGCTTAATTACATTTAATATCAACCTTCCCTCATCAGTTTATTGCAATGTTTACTTATTTAATAAGTGTCTCCTGAGCCTTTATTATGTCAGACACTTTGTAAGAAATGGGCAGGCAACAGTGAACAAAACAGATGGAGCCGTAGTCTCACACAGTTGGCCTTTCAAGGGAGAGGGGAGATCAACAGTAAACAAGTAAACACATAAATATGCAATATTTCTTTTGATCACAAGTGTTAGAAAGAAAAATCAATTGGAGGAAAAAGATGTGGGATCAATAAAAGGTATAAAAACAGGGCAGGGTTATTTGAGATAGGTTGGTCAAAGTGATATTTCCTCTAGTCAAATTCTCAGATACCTAAGTAAAGTGAGAAAGTTAGCTATGAAGATATTTGAAGAACAAGTATAAGGCATAAGAGCAAATACCAGTTCAAAATATTAAATTTATGAAAATATTTGTAGGATAATAATAGTAATAATGGTGACAGTACTAGCAGCAACCACGTTCCAGTATTAAGCTCATATTTTCATCCATTGTTTTAAACAATTTTATTTATCTTTATGCCAGTGTAAGGTTTTTTTGATGTCCTCAAATAAATTTGTGTGTGTGTGTGTGTGTGTGTGTGTGTGTATGAACAGAAGAGTGTTCAGATATTTATTTTTCTTTTTGATTGTGTAAAAAAAAAATTGTAGATACATGTACAATTATAAGGAATAATACTGAGAGATTCCAGATACACTTCAACTGATTTTTTTCAGTGTTAACATCTTGCAAATCTAGAGTTTAGTAAGACAACCGGGATAGCAACATTGATACAATCCACCAATCTTACTCAGATTTCATGAGTTGTGCATGTACTCATTTTCATGTATGTGCATTTAGTTCTATGCAGTTGTATCACATGTGTCAATTGTGAGACTGCCACCATGTCAAGATACAGACAGTTCCATCACTATGGGTACTCTTCATGCTGCCCTTTACAGGTGTTTGATCTCCCTTTTCATGTATGCTACTTAGCCCCTAACTCCTGGCAACCGTTAATCTGTTCTTCATCTCCAAAATTTTGTCATTTCAACAATGTTACATGAATGGAACCTTACTCTATGTAGCCTTTTAGGATTGGATTTTTGCTCAGCATAATTCCCTTGAGATTCATCTGAATTGCAGCACCTATCAGTAATGCATTCCTTTTTCACTGTTGCGTAGTATTCCATGATGTGGATATATCACAACTTGTTTAACTATTCACCTGTTGAAGGATATTTGGATTGTTTCCAGGTTTTGGCTACTACAAATAAAGCTGCTATGAGTGTTAGTATACAGTTTTTATATGAACATAGCTTTTCATTTCTCTTGGGCAAATGCCCAAGTTTACGTCATATGGTAAGTGCATATTTAGTTTTGTAAGAAACTGACCAACTGTTCCCCAGAGTAGTTGTATCATTTCCATTCTTGATAGCAGTGTACAAAGGTTTCACTTTCTCTGCATCATCTCTGGAATTTGATATTGCCATAATTTTTTACTTGAATTGTTCTAATAGGTGTTATTTTGTTTTTAAAAATCAGTGTTCAGTTTAGCAAACATATAAATTCAAAAGACATATTTCATCTTTAAATATGTGAGTACAGCTTGTGAAAGTATTGTTCTATTGATATATCTAGAAAATGTTCACAGTCACTTCTGAGGGGCCTTATAATTATATTTAGTATGTCCACATTTTGTTAATCACTTTTCAACATTTTAAATTAAATTTATACACTTAATCTGATTGATTTCCTTTTAAAATACATCAAATGTCTAACAAACGAAATCTTTAGAGTACTTAAAACTCCAAACATTAAGTTGTATACCTTAAATTTATACAGTTCCTATTTGTCAGTAGAACATAAGGCATCTCAATAAAGGTGAAAAAAAAAAAAAAAGAAAAAGAAAAACATAGGAGAAAAATAAAATTATTCTCCCCCCCCAATTTTTTTTTTTATAAATCTAAAAAAAACTTGTAAGTAAGGTGAAACTAAGGTTTTCTTAAATGTTTCAATATACTCCATAATGGCTTTGGACTTGTGATTTTAAATTGAAAGTTTATTAAGTTTACACATGTTAAATTGATGTTACAGCTTTTTGACAAAGGTACAAAAGTAATTCAATAGAGGAAAAATAGTCTTTTTCACAAACGGTGCTGGAACAATTGGACATCAATGACCCTCAACAGTGAACCTTGACCTAAGCTCACATATTATACAAAACTGAACTCCAAATGGATTATTATGACCTAAATATAAAAGATAAAACTAAAAACCTTTTAGAAGATAGAGTAGAAAACAGAGTAGAAAATATTTATTACTTAGTGTAAGGTGACAACTTAGATATGACACCAAAGGCACAATTCATTAAAAAAAAAAAAAAAAAAAAAAAGAGACTTCATCAAAATGAAAATCATTTGCTCTGTGAAAGATCCTGTTAATACAACAAAAAGACAAGCTGTCAAATGGGAGAAAATATTTTCATGTTATATGTTTGGCAAAGAATTCACACTCAGAATATATTAATTAAAAAAAAACTCCCTAAATGCAAAAAAAAAAAATCAAATTAGAAAAAAGTGGTCTAAAGAACAGACTACTTCACCAAAGAAGACATATAAATAGCAAATAAACACACAAAAATATGTTTAACATTACTAGCCATTAGAGAAATGAGAATTAAAACCAATGTGAGATACAATAGAAGAGAGAAAGGACATCCTTGCCTTGTTCTCAGTCTTAGGAGAAAAGTGTCCAGTTTCTCACCATCGAGTATTCTGTTGGCTGTCGGATTTTGTAGATGGTTTTTATCACATTGATGGGGTTTTCCCCTATTTATAGTTTCCTGAGTATTTTTATCATGAATGGGTGTTGGGTTTTGTCAAACATTAGTTGATATGATTACACGATTGTTTTTTTTTTTCTTTTTCTTATTGATATATGGATTAAATTGACTTTCAAATGTTGGACCAACCTAGCATACCTGGAATAATATCACTTCGTATGTAACTCTTTTTATACATTGTTGGATTTGATTTGCTAATATTTTCTTGAGGGTTTTTTTCTTATGTTCATGAGAAATACTGGTCTGTAGTTTCCTTTTCTTATAATGTTTTTATCTGATTTTGTATTAAAGTTGTTGGCCTCGTTGAGTTGACTTAGGGAATATTTATTCTGTTTCTATTTTCTGTAAGTGATTGTGGAGACTTCATATTATTTCTTCATTAAATGTTTGGTAGAATTCATGAGTGAAACCACTTGGGCTTGATGCTTCCTTTTTTGGAATGTCATTAATTATTTATTCAATTCTTTAATAGATATAGGCCTATTCAAGTTATCTAGTTCTGTGTGAGTTTTGGCAGTTTGTGTATTTCAAGGAATTGGTCCATTTCAACTGTGATAACATCTGTGGCCCTAGATTTCTTTATAGTGTGATCTTAATATCTATTTAGAAGACTTGTTTTATTTCTAATATTGGTAATTGTGTCTTCTCTCTACTTTCTTGGTTAGCATGGGTAATAGTTTATCAATTTTATTGATCTTTTCAAAGAACTAGTTTTTGATTTTGTTGATTTTCTCATTGGTTTTCTATTTTCAATTTCATTGATTTCTGCTCTAATTTTTCTTATTTGTTTTCTCCTGCCTGCTTTAGGCTAAAGCTGACTAAATCTCAGTCTTTTATTGGACTTCTATCTTGTTTCTGTTACTTTCACAAATGTTTTTCCAGTGATATAGCTTCCCCGCCCCTCAACCCTGGGTCCTTACTCCTTCCCCTGCTGCAGCCTTCTCCATCTTTTCCCTTATGGGTTATGTTTTCTCCCTACTTTACAGAGACTAGAAGGCTAAAGGAGGATGAAATGAAAGAAATTTCTTTCTCCCAGAGGGATAAGCTTTCATTATTGTTCTTTGTTAAAGTTCTTTTCCTAGAAAGTAGGCCTTTATACAGAGAATGTTTTAGGGCATGTTGCACAATATCACTCTTCCTCTCCCACTACCAGAGTTTGGAAGCCCCTTGGAGACCTGGTAGAGCTCCTGGAGGTAGATTCCATGAAAGTGTGGCTGCCCTCTTATGACTGTGGTCAGCAGGAGTTTCTCACTCTCGTTCCAGTGCCTACTCCAGCAATTTGTTTAAATTACCCTGTAAGTGTTTCCACCAATTTATGGCTCTTGGCTTTTGCTCCAATTATGTAGAACTCGATTGATGTATCTTTCTAGATGTACCTGTTTCTCCAAATTTCAGGATGGCAGTTTGTCCAATAATCTCAGTGCTCTTATAGATCCAAGAAGAGCAATTACTTTACAATTTTTCCACATTTCTTGTTATAGGAATGGAAGACAACTTCCAATCTCTCTCTCTTTTTTTAGGTTTGTTTGTTTGTTTATTTATTTATTTATTTATTTATTTATTTATTTATTTATTTTAAATTTCTTTTCATGTTGGAGCAGAAACTGGAACCCTCCATTGTGTTTACTTTTAAATATGTCTATATTTAATGCTAAATCTGTCCCTTTTGAAAGACATTTACTACCAGAAAGAAAATTACTGTCTCAGATAACTGAGGTTTTTTTTCAGTGTCTGAGAATTCGGCCTATTGTGTGATCTGGAGTTTCAGATATGCATGGTGTTCTTTGTAGTGACTAACTGCCCCACATAGTGCTCTGTATTTTATATTAATAGAAACCATGTCCTGGGTTTCATATTTTAAGAGTCCAGTGGTCAAGTAACACAAAACTTCAATTTAGCTTCTGTCTAGAAATCATGGAAGTGTGCCAATTTTCCCAAGTTGATCACTTTATTAGATCTTGCACTTTTTAAAATCTCTTAGGATACCTTAATGAATAGATCTCAACGTCTTAACTTGACAGGATATGCAAATGTCTTTTTTTCTGCCTTATGCTAAAAACCTTTGAACTTGATTGACTCCTGCATTCTCAGGATTCCAAGCATTTGTGGATATTGAAAATACCACTAACTAGCTTTTGCATATTTCCCTTGATTTTGTTTGATTTAAGGTGAAAATTTATGAGGTCATTTTATGAACGTTCATTCCTTTATCACTCCTATAAAGAAACATTATTCCTATTTCCGTATAAAAAAATGGATACTTTGAGAAGTAACATGTTTTTCAAAGGTGCAAATTTAGTAAGAGGTTACATGAACAATAACCAGAAACAGTCACAGTGTGAGATGTAGTGTACTATGTATAATGGGATATTAAGAAAAAATATGCTATTAGGGTTATAGGGAGAAAGCGTTCTATCACATCTTAATGGGGAGATTTGGAAAGTGTGAAACTGTAACTACTGAAAAAAATCTAAACAAGATTTTGCATCTTTATACATAATAAACTTCATCTCTAAAATATATGGCATTGCAGCTCTAGTTGTAAGTGTTTAAATGCATATGACATTTTAATTCAAGAATCTCTCTCAAGAAAAATGTTTTCTAATAGATCTCATCCTCAGTCTTTCCATGTGTGAAACAATCTTTTTTTCCTTTCTTTTTTCTTTTTTGTACTGGTTGGGATAGTAAGAGGAGGGTTTAAAAAGATGTCAGCTCCTTTGTACTTAGCTGAAAAGTATAATATCCAAGAGTCATAAGCATACCTAGTACCCAGATTTGGTTTCTAAGTACCATTCCCTACTCAGAAAAAAACAGGTATTATTGGAGAAATGATTTACTCTAGGTCTGGGGCTGGAAAAATACATGGTAAGACTTATTCTATCAGAAAGTGAGGAAGTACTCACCAATTTATAGGGACGTGTCACAAAGGCATAGGATCTAGCTTGAAGAAATTCTCACGGGCCAAATTTCAAGCAATTTGAATTTCAAAATGGATTATGATGATAATGGAGTATAACACATTAAATGAGAAAGAATAAAAGAATCCATGAGTTCACAGAGATACTTCCTCCAAATAAAGAAATGAAGGAAGTGAAGGAAGCTCTTCTTTACAGAAGGCCAGCTAATAAATAAAGAAAATGATAGAATTAAAAATTATCATTTTTATCTAAAATATAATATTAATAATTATTCAGGCAAGACTCATAAATAGATCCTAAAAAACACTGGGTGAAGTGTTGTTGGGGATCAAGATATTTATACCATGACAATATATTAAAAAACAGCTTATTTGTGAATTATAAAAGGAAACAGCTATATCCATAATAAAATCTGACGGTGCTTCATTAACATTACCAATACTGGGACAGATCAATATCATGTGCCCCCGATGTCACACACCAGGAAGGACACAGAATCGTCTATTGTCATATTCTGGCACAAAGAATTTAAAGTGAAAATAATCATGAGGTAACCCCAGATAAAACTATAGAAGGGGACAATTCAGCAACTCTACAATTCAGCTGGCTTGGATTCTTCAAAAAGGTCACTGTCATAAATGTCAAAAAAAAAAAAGAAAAGAAAAAAAGGAAGTGTCATTTTTAGTGATTAAAAGAGAATAAAGAGACAAGATTTTTTGATTGGTCACATCATAAATGTAGTTGGTGGGGTAACTGGGTACATTTGAATATTTACTAAGTATCATAATAGTGCTACTGAAAGGGTAGTCGTTAATTCAGTGCTGATCAGTGAATGGATATTTATTGTTAGAGATAAATACAAAAGAGATAAATACAAAAATTAAGAGTATGCAATTAGGAAATTCTGTAGTATTTTGACGTTGTGGTACACTAGTTCTTGCTCATATTTTAATAATTGATTTTTTGTTTTATTTTACTAAAGTATTGTTTCTCAATTGATTGGAAGTAAGGAATACTGATCCTTCAAAGATAAATTGAGAAACACTGTATTAGATTCTATTGTTATATCAATGCTTTATTTCTTGAATGTTATAATGGCATATGGTTATGTAGGAGAATGTCTTTGTCCCGCTTCTTACGAGTTACAACATATATTTAATGTTTAGAGGTGAAAATTATGATCTGTGCAGCTTACTTTCAAGTGATTCAGCCAAAAAAAAAAAAAACCAACAAAAAAGTGGGTGTGTGTTTATGTGTGTATGTACATGTAAAACATGGTAGCAAAATAATAAATATTGGTGAATCTGGGTAAAGGGATTATGGTATTTATTGTACTATGTTTTATATAAGCTTAATATTTTTCAAAATAAAAAAGTAGGGACAAAAGATGCTTTGAGACAAAGGAATCTTTGCACCCCACAGACCCTTGGATTTTCATATCTCTCAAAATATATCTCACTTTAAGTAATATCTCTTTGTAGCTTATAAATTCATTGTCTTATTTAAGAGTTGTGAATTTTAAAACAATCTTTATAACTTCAATGAGTTAATTATTACTACAAAGGGCATATTAGACAAGTAATCTCAAATGTATTCAGGAGCTATAAGAAAAAGTATCAACTATGATCTGGATATAATGCTGTCAGGATAAATCGTAATTGACATAAATTCAAAGTTGTTTTACAGCAGCTTTAATTTTAATATAAGTTGCTGTTAAATCCAGAATTATTTTATTTCATTATTATTACTTTTTATAAATCAGTCTTTCCCATAAATCTTTATATAGATTTTTATATTAAAATTTACTTCATAGCTGGTTTCTCCCAACCTTCCTATAAGGCAAATTAGAATAATTGAATGACTTGTTCTATGTCACTTAGCTGAGAGCTAATTACATAGTCAGAATTTAAAGGTACAGGCTTTGCAGTATTAACCAATAGAACCATACCAATACCAGTAAGAAATATCACATTTTAAAATCCAACTCTGATTTTTCCAAAGTAAAATATTGGTAATACTCCTGGTTTTATCTCCCTTTCTGATGCTATTTAAAAAATCAGATTCTAATATAAATTTCTATTTTTCTTATTTAGGGCGTTCTATTATGTGCCATGCATGGTGGGTACAAAGCTACATAAGACAAGGTCCTTACCCTCCAGATGATCATGGCATATGAAATGAGGCAGGTTACCAAGTACGTGCAATACAATGTTATGTGTCATGTGAGTAGTTTGAATGGGGCATAAAGGGGGTGGTCAAATTTCCCTGGCTAAGGAGGGAAAATCTTTCAACGGTGATATTCACTGAGATAATTTTTAAGAGTTATTTGTGGTTGTTGAAGAAACGTAAATACTTTACCCAGTGACTATCACGATGCTCAGTTGATTTTGTGTTTAACTCAACTTTTTTTTTTTTTTTAATTAAATTTATTGGGGTGACAATTGTTAGTAAAATTACATAGATTTCAGGTGTACAATTCTGTATTACATCATCTATAAATCCCATTGTGTGTTCATCACCCAGAGTCAGTTCTCCTTCCATCACCATATATTCGATCCCCCTTACCCTCATCTCCCACCCCCCACCCCCCACCCCCCTTACCTTTCTAATATTACAATTTTGGTTGCACAGGCCAAGAGATTAAAAGTCTAAACAACATTAAACCAAACGGTCATGATTGCAATGCTGTCTTTTAGACTGTGATGGTATCTTTATGTTTATAAAAATACTTTGTTTTTCCATCATTGTATTGCTACCAGAGCAGAACAGTTGCCTTTCCTGATTGTTCTGTCTTGTTTCTCGTGCGGGCCATTCAGCCTGTATTAATACGTAATTGATTCCAGGCTGATATTTTTCAGGTCTTCTACTTCTTATTCACAATAAATAAATCCACACATTGCGTGCCCATCTCAGCAAATGCTGTTGCTGGTATATGTCATATTAATGTATTTTGAGTCCTCTTTAAGAAATCAAATATGCAAAACCTAACCTTACCAAAAATACACTAATGGTAGCTATTCACATTTCTTTTGATAGGAGTGCTTAGCACAGATTCTGGTACATACAAGAGTTTCAAAAATGCTTTCTGAATAAATAGGAGGCTGTTCTAGTAGATGCGGTTGTCATTTGAGTATAAATGAAAACAACAAAAAAACTGACAGTAAGCAAGTATGTTCTATTTAAAAAACAAAAAAGTTTGCAGAAATTAATTGAATAATAGTAATTTTAGTTGTTATTTAAGTGCCATTTTTATATTGCATGCATTTAAAAATAATTGCAAACATTGATATTTATTGAAGATTAATTAACAGAGTTGTTTTTATGAAGATAACTTGTGCTGTCTCCCTGTTCTCTTTTTTCATCCTTATTTAGTCCTCTACTTTTTTCTTTTGTGAGACATTTTCCCTAACACTTTGTGTGGCTTAGCTATCTTTTGCTACATTTATTCAAACGTGTTTGGGGATATACAGGGTTAAGAGCATTAGTGTAGAAATCTTTAAAAAAAAACACAGAACAAAAACAACAAAAAAAACTGATACTGTGATTCAGAAGTTCAAGTCTTTTTTTCCTGGCTCTATTTTAATTTTTTTTTTTTTTCCACAATTTTGCTTTTGGTGTGATAAATGCAATGTGTGTCAATATTTTCACTGCTTTTTGGATGACTGAAAAACTTTATTAGAGAAGGTGGTGGGTGGAGGGTTTGAAGGAAAATTAGTTATTAGAACGGGGGTGATTACACTCCGAGATTTGCTAATATTTGCACAAAATAGAATAGTTAACCAATTAGTCAAGGACATAGAAATTTATGTCTACTAAATTTTTTTTGTATATTAATTATTTTCTTGTTCAATAGTGGTTGATTACATCTCTATTTTCCTTAAGAATCACGTCTTTGCAACAGCTGTTCATCCTGATATCAGGTTATGTCAAGATGGTTGCTGACTTAAAAGGTCTTGCAATAAATGTTATTGTGTACCTAATGAGAACTGACATATTACTACTGAGAAATAGAGCACCACATCAAAGCATCTAGATTTGTGTTTGGATAGATTTACTGAACTAATGCAGCCTCACCGCAAACCAGGGCTATAGCGTTTTCTTGAATATAGCACTACCGTTGAACTTATAATTGGAAGTCATAAATCTTGACAAAGCAATGAAAATAAGTTTACAAAGAGAATTCAAAACAGCAGCAGGGATAACCAATCATCATTCAGGAAGGTTTTATTATTGTTATTTTTAAATGTTGTCTTGGTAGTGGTCTGACTGTAACTGTGGGATCAATTAAGATTTGGTGAGAGCTGTGAGCCCCACATTTATCTCCCAGGTATTTGAGTTAGCCAGTCTCATGACAGCAATAAGTTTAAGGGAGGGAGTGGGGTGGGGTTTGTTTTCAGTGTATGCAGGTTTTGAACAAGGCCACAGGCACTTAGCAAACCATGATTAGCCTGGTCTGACATGTTCACTAAATGACTTCCCAGAGGGTTGGTGTGGTTGGACGAAATTCTTTCTGAAAGTGATTTTCCTTAACCTGGTTAAGTAATGTTAATAAAATCATTTTAAAAGCCAACTCATATTAGTGGGAGCTAGAGACAGTCCAAAATGAAATGTGAGAGAAACACTCTCCTACACAGTCACAATTCACTTTCACTGAGGATTTTGGAATGGCTCTAGATTTAACGTGTTGGAACCACCAAAATTCTATACAGCAGTCAAGAAGTCCTGTAACATGTTATAGGAAAGATGAAATATTGATATCATGTTTTTTGATGTCTAGAAAAAGAGTGGAAGATTTTTTTTTGAGAGAGAATTGTGGATGGAACAGTGTTTTTCCCTTAAATATGTTATGTATGCAAAAGAACCACAGGTGTGCTCAAAATCTTGGGCTTTAAAATTAACTTGAGAGAAAAAAAACTGTAACAATGAAATTTTTGGCTAATACTACTTTTATATTAAATGATACGCTTCTGTTTTCCTATTGTCTATGAATACTTTGCATAAAAACCTCGAATTTATTCAGTGTGTCATCACACCTTGCCCACAAGAGTAAATGTTTCATCTTTTCAAAGTGAACAGTAATGTAAGTTAGGGGAAAGCAATTGATTTGTTGACAGTGTAAAATCTGCTGGATTAATTACAGACACAGAGGAAGGAAACACAAGGTCCACTGAGCCATTTACAGTACAAATTCCTTCATTTTCATAATTATTAAAGAATAATGGAAATGTAGTGATACAAATCTTTATATCTTTTATGAGAGCTTTTCAGAATTAGTCATGCATATTTGCTCATCTACCCCGTGAGGTGAAGGAGACTTCACTTCGGTTCTAAGCAGGAAATCATATGAAGCTGATACCAGCATTAGCCCCAATTCTGAGAGAAGAAAGAGGAAGTCCACCTTTGCACGTGTTCGTACTACAAATTCTACAAATTTTTCCTCAGCCAAGAGACAGACCCATTTTTTTAATGGCTAAGGATTGAGTTTTAGCAAGAACGTGGCTTTCTTCATGGAAGCATCACGAAGTAATTAATGATATTATGCATGCCAGGAGGGCTTAGTGATTTTATGTACATGGTTGTTTCTTATTTGCATTGTCTTAAAATTTTCTTTAGTGGTATATTTACAAGATTTAACATGTTCAAAACTTTTTTTCAACAATAGAGTGATGAAGACTTGCTGAATTTCTGTTTGCCTCATAGATGGTTATTGTTTATTCCTTATGCTTTTCATAAGTAATCAGAATACTATGTTTACGTGGACTAGAGCACATAAATCCACTCTCAAAAACTCTTGGAAAAATTGAATATAGAGTATTTTTGAATTGAAAATTTTTGTCTGAAGTCAGTCATTCATTTCCCCTCTTTCTTTCACCCTTCACACCACTATTTATCTCAGGGTACTTAACATTTTATGTCTCTGCACCTTTGCTCATGCTTCATCCCTTTCCATGGAACGTCCTCTTCCATATCGGGACGTCTCAAACAGGAGACTTCTGTTCCTAATAAGTTCTATGGTTCTGTGTACTCCCTTATACACTTTATAGGGCTTTTAAATCTCATTGAAGCCCATCAATGGCTCTACTTGAATTTCTCCGTGCATCAAACATGAAACAAACCTGGGCTCTTCTTTAAAAACAAAACAAAACACACTTCACAAGGTATTCGTGAGAAATGTGGAATTTATTGACGAATTCATAGGTGAAAGTGGGAAAGATTCTATGCCACGTGTAACACAGACATCTCACCACGAAACAGACAGTGGCCATCTGTTTTCTGATGCCAGTTACTATGTCTCCCCCTCTTTCCAACCTTCTCCAACCCCCAAACTGCCTACATGTCCATTCTGTGTTGGATTAAAATTCCACAAAGTTTGTTCCCAGGTCTATAAATCCTAGCTGTCAGCCCAGACCCTAAGCTGACTTATTAAAACACTTCATGAACAAATGAGGGCTGTCCTTAAGACACTCTCTCTCTTACTCCAGCTGCTAAGAAAAACAAGTTTTTACTGCATATTGTTCTCATGGTCTAGGTAGTGATACCATGTCTCTCTTTTCTAGATCGTATGCTCCACAAAGGCAGATACATGTGGTGCTCATCTCCACAATGCATTTTCCTCCTAATGTGTCCCTTGTCTCAGTAAGTGCTCCTGTAACTTACTCAGTTACCCAGGCTGGACATCTGTGATTCTTCCTTTTGTTCATCACGTTCCTGCCGCACGTTCCAGTTGGTCAACAGTTCATATTTATCTCACCTTCAAAATTCTCTCAATATTCTATTGCTACAGCTCTAGGTACAACTTCATTGGACGATCTATTGGTGTCTCTGACTCTTATATTGCTACCACTCCCCACTCCACTCTCTACTTGTGGTAACCCCCCATTTTAATTTTTTTTATGCCTCATATCACCTGAAAGAGAGAGAGAAGGAGATCCCACTATGTCCAGAAAAAATGTGTGGTCTAAAGTTCTTTGCATAGTATTGAAGACCCTTGGCAATTTTATCCCAGTCTTCCTGTGTGCCTTATCACTACCCTCCATGTACTGCACGTTCTAGACCCAAGGAAGCATCTCAAGCCACCTCAGTGCTTAGTAGTTATTAATTGATTAATTATCTATTCATTTATGATATGTTTTAGGCAGTAAATGAGGTTGTGGGTACAATTTAAAATCACAAATGTGAGAATTGCCCCAAAAGAAAGGTCAGGATATTATGCAACTTGTTCTACTTTAGGGAGATGTAGTTTTAGAAGGCAACATAAGTGACATATGAAAGTAAGTGATACATGCACTAAGATATAGTAGTCGAGTAGATTTAAGTAATAACAATGAGCTGTCTTGGTGAAGAGCATTTCATTTGGGGGGAGCAGCAGCCTGTACTTTGGAAGGACGGAGCACGTCTTGTTTAAGATGTGGAAAAAGGTTACATGCCTTGAAAACAGAAAGCAGATGGAGCTGGTTAGAGGGGGATGGAGAGGTGAATGGTGTTTTTAGAACATAATGGAAATTTCTTTCAGGGGTTTCTAACAAAAGATGACCTGACTAAACTTGTATTTTGAAAATATGTTTGTTGCAAAATGGAGAACAGCTTAGAGGAAGGTGAGAATGAAGGCAGAGAGACCAGGCAAGATATGGTAGAGGTAGGAAGAAGTGGATGTATTTTAGGAGACAAAAATTAGCCAGATTAGGTATTGAATTGGTTGAAGAAATAATGAAGCATATATTATGCATGATTCTTAATATATGCTGCATGCAACGTAATGAGGTGGTACCATAAAATGAGATAGAAAATGTAGGAATAGAGTGAAGTTAGGGGGAGTGGTGATGGGTGGGGTGGGTGTGGCAGGTCCTGAATTTGGTGTGGTTCTGTAGTGTCTTTAAACATCCTTATAGAGGTGTTAAGCTGTGTTCACTGAAACCCTCAGAGCTTGAGACACAAATTGATAAAATTATTGTAGGGTAATAATTAAAGGTATCAGCATGAATTAAATCACCTGAAGGAGAAGGTATTATATTTAAAAAGCAAAGAATCCAGACCAAGTCAACATTTAAAAATCTGGCAGAGAAGTTTGAGCATATAAAGGAGACAGAGCAGGGAACTTACTCGGAAATTATGGAAGCTGAGGGCAGAGAGTTTCTGAAAGGGGGGCAAGGATAGGGAGTGAGCATCAGGGGTAAATATCAAAAGAGACCTATAAGAAGGTAAGCACTAAAAATATTTATTGGATTGAGCTACACTGGATTGAGGGAAGATTGAGAGAAGATGAAATGTAGACAGGAACTATAGCCAACTTTTCTGAGATGTTTTGTTGTGATGTGAAGAAAGAGATACAGTGTTTTCTAGAAGGCATGTGTAGTCAATAGAGGATTTTGCATCTGTGATTTTTTTTTTTTTGGTATCTATTTTATGAGAGACAAATTTAGCTCACTTACTTGCTGATGGGAAGGAACCAGTTAAAAGTGAGAGGTTAGAGTCTAACATGCAAAAAAATATATATTGATAGTCTAAAATCCTGAGAAATTTAGTGGAACTGGGCTGATGAAAACAGAGCTGGGAAATAACAGATTTAGTCACAATGTGACTTTTTCAGAGGCTGAAAGACTTGACTGTTGGCTCAGTTGGGATTGATGTCAATTCCAACAATTGTGATCTCAGTTTATCCTGCTGGGGTTTTGACAGTACCAGTAGCTTTGTGTTCTACACCTACACAGTTCTGGCTGCCAGGGCTTCAGAAAGTGCAGGAGCCCAGACTCTGTAAGATGATAGGATTCCCATCAGTTAAGGTTAATGAGGCTTCACATGTATGATAACTATACATGAACTTGGAATTTGCAAAAAGGATCAAATATGATTTTGTCTTCATTAATCCATTGTATCAACTCACTCGCCAGTTATGTACTCTTTGGCATAAAATACACACTTGTGCACATGCCCGCACATGCACATGCGCACAAACACACATGCACACACATACACACACATACATATATGTTTTCCTTGAATTAATAATTGTAAGTTCTACCATGACGCCGAGTACCTATGGAAAATGAATTAGTGTCAGTGGAGACCAGCATGAGGAGATTTCTAAGTAGTTATCTTCTACATCTGCATTATTTCAATACACATAACGGAAACCATTGCTCAGCTCAGGAGTGTTGATGTAGCCACAAACACCACAAGCAATGATACATCAGTTGCCTACTCTCCAGTAAGTTATTGCTCAGGAACCAAACCTTCCCCAAACATTCACGTGAATCATCTGTGCATAAAGCATACGTTTAAAAGAGGGGAAATTACATTGCTATTCTCAAATGAAGTGATTGCATTATGCCTGCCACACTAAATGCACACATTCTGAAGTGTCTGCATAAAAGCTTTGGCTTTAAAACGTCGCTGGTCTTGTGGAAGTGATTTGATATTTAAAAGTCTTTAAAGGTGTGTAGCACATGCCAGTTTGCCGTTGTAATACATCCAAAGCACTCACATTGCTGGGTAAGGAGACTAAAAAATCCATAGTTAAGAGCACACATTATTTTGCTGGCTCATTCTAGAGAAAACAATTTGTGATTCAGGGAGACTGTTCCACATTTCTCTAAGTGTTTCTAGTTCTAAATTAAATCTCTGCTGCCCAGTGTCAACTTGTTTGAAGCACTTCAGATTGACAGCCATTATTGTTTCTTTCTTTTTTTTTTTTTGTAAGCTGAATTGAGTTTGAGGAAGGTGCAGACATCATCCTTATCTAAACTGTCTCAGTGGTGCCTCATCATCTTCAAACAAATGGTGAGGCTGAAAACAGAATGCAGATAACTTTTGAAACCGATTGTTGACGGAGACTAGCCAAGAAGACTTGCCAAATTTCTTAATGCTTAGCCTTTCACTCCATGTTCAACAAGAAGAACCCATCTTGGTAATGGTTTGATTTTGTAATTTGCCTCAAATATTTCCATCCATATTTAATGAAATGCATGTAAGAAATAAGAACATTTTCAAGGAATCTTTTTGTCCACACCTTTGCTTATGTAGTTTTCCCTGCAATGACAAGTCTCCGCTAAGAACTGTACATCAATTAAATAGTTCCTTTCCACTACAGGGAGGGAGCTATGTGGCTTACTTTAAATTTAGAGCGCCTCTAACCAACGTTACCAGACTGATCAACTGGGTAATTGGAGGAATAGGGAAATTTTGAGACCACTGGCTTTTATTTTGTGGTTGCATCTGATGTCGATTCACTGGGTCAAATGTGAAGCAGCAGAAATTCTTCGCTGACCCTTTGGAGAGCTGGAATGCCATCCTTTGCCATCTCTGCAGCTGCTCCACAGAGCAGAGAGAGGGCCTCAAACCAGTCTGCTCCCTTACTGGTTGAAAAATGATTTTACTAAGGAGAAAAGGATGTCTTGTTTGCCAAGGGGCACTGTGGTCCAATGTGTGTTTATCCTTTTAAATTTAATTTGTTTTGTTCTTTTTGAGGGCCTGTAAATGCTTCAGGGATGTAGAGATGGCTTAACCATGAGTGATATTTGTCATAATAAAGTACTATCTTTCTGAAGGCCCTTTCACCACTTGTGTGGCTGCTAACAAAAACAAACTGAGATGAGGACGAATACATACGAAATAGCCAATAATACTTGTGGTGAAGACTGCAGCATAGCTTTGTGATTAACTCTTTCAGGTGTTATCCAACACCTTGTGAGGTGTTCATATGCCTTGATTTCTCTTAATTTTATTCTCTCCTTTGCATTCCCATTTCAGATAATCAGAATATTATCTTCTTCTTCTTTTTTTTTTTTTTTTTCTAGTAGCATCTGAGAGGATTGGGAGAGAGACCTCAGGTTTTACACTGTTTTGAAACTGTTCCAAAGAGCCAAGCCTTGTAGTGGTAGAGGAGGGAGGGGGCAGGGTGGAAGGCCGATAAGGGACAAAGCCCTCTGAACCTTCCCTATCCCCTTAAACCAGAAGGATTCCTCCCCCCCCCCCTCACTTTAAGCTTTGCTTCAGCTCTGGGTGAAAGCAAGTGAACAAAATCACAGAACTAGACAATAGAAGGAATGAGCCATGTAAAGGTCACTTGATCTCTGGACTGGCTGTGGTAGTTGGGGGGAGTCTGTATGTGTGTGCAGAGAGCATGGTAGACAGGGGTGTGTGGTGATGGGGACAGTGTACATCTGTGTGTCACCTGAAGAGCCGAGTCAGCTTGCACATCTTAACCCAGATTCAGCTAAGTGTCCCTGTATCACTCAGTGACTCCTGGGTATGTTCGTATGTGCGACAGACAGAATAAGACTGTGTGAGAAAGGCAGAGAGGATGGGAATGTGCAGGAAGAGATGGTGGAAGCACAGCGGGGTACAGAGGTGACAAATGACTACCAAGACAGAGTCAAACACCTTGTATGTATTCATGGGACTCCTCGTCATCTGTTCAGTGCGAGGAACGGGGTCGAAAAATGGCTTGCCCCGATCCATGGAATGGGCATGTATTTAAGGGTTATTCAAATGGAATTATCCAGCAAAATGTGGGAAACCCAATTTACTTGTGAGAGGAATAGTAATTACAGTGAAAACTATTCTGAGTTTCCAACATCTCTGTAATATGTGGTTGGAATGCAAATATTTCTGTGCAGGAAAAAAAAAAATTGAGAAGGTAGAAGCAGGAACAAGGAAATAAAGCTTCTATTCCAGATCATCCTCTCCCTGACTGGAAGGGTCAGAGTGTTACATGAACAAACAGGACTGAGAGGACATTGATATGAGAGTGGCATGTCTGATGAGTAAAATCAGCAGTCACTTTTGCTTACATCTTCCATCTTCTTCCATCTGGAAGGCATGTGCCCTGTCTCATTGCCTCTTTGATTGTTGGCATAAATTTCTCAAGTTGCAATTAAAGTTCTTTATGCCTGTTTGAAGACAACAAAATAGGAAAGTTCGATGACAGTTATTGTTTTAAGATGTATGTCACGACTCCTTAGTGAGCAGTGAAATCATTTTACTGTGTCTTGATCACCATTAAAAAGTAAACAGTGTATAAGAGAAAGGAACCAAGAATGCCTTGGAGCATCCTATCTAATAATATTATTTCAAAAAACTTTTGTTTTAGTTCTCTCTCTCTGTATGTGTGGAGGGGGTGATGATGTGGAATATATTTCTCACGATATCTTCAAAATGTTTGAAAGCCATTGACTTTGGGTTCACAAAACAACATCACTGTTGAGTATGATGGAGGGGAGAAAACAACAAAAACAACAACAACAAAAACTGTTAATGGAAAATCAGATTTGAGTTCTACTCTGCCTCTACTACTAAATAGCTGAGTAAGTGTTGGTTGTCTTTACTCAACTATAAAATTAGGCATTTAATTGAGCGATCTCCAACCCCCCTTCCAGCCCTGAAATTCAGACACAATCTTATTCTTAACTCAATGTCTGACATGGTGATGAATGAAGAAGTCTTCAGAACTTAAGAATCTGAAGCAACATTTGCCTCATCCAAACTCAGTTCTCTTACTGTACTTAGTTAGCCAGGAGAGGAGGACAGCTCCAGCCCTATTTCATTTTAATAGATGAACAGGAAGACTAATAATATTCCCTTTATATGTTCTTTAAAAAATCTCTGCATTGAGAATCCAAAACTTTTATATTGATTTTTATATCTGGCTGATAAAACTCTTGGTAGCCAGAGCTCAATATATTTTCAGCTTTTTTTTTTCCCTTCATTTTAACCACCCTGTCACTCACTGAGGTTGAATCATCAGGCTATTAGTTTGCTCAATGTGTAATCTCAAGTTCCGCAGAGTAAGGGCTCACAGCCACTAGACTCTGACTGTGGAATTTACTTTTCATTTTTATTCATAGAGCACTCTCAGCTCTGCCTTTAAAACTAAAGTGAAAACATAACTGTCTGGTAATGAATTTGAAATCTCTTAAGGAGAACATGTTTTAATGAATCTTGCCAGTGATGAAAACTACATCACTGTATATGAAAATGTATCAAGTTTTGAATTTTTTAGATTATGTTTATGATATTTAAAATGGTAGTCATAATTTGTCTCTCGGTCAAGTAATTAGGATTTATTTTAATATTTCATGTGTTTTCTTAAAAAAAAAAAAAGACAGTTAGTCTTTAAAAGTGGGGACTGGATGAACAGCAGGAAGAAAATAATGATTATCAGCAGGACGAGAAATACTGTCCCAGTGCCCTTTTAAAGATGCAGTGGGGGAGCAACACTTTTGTCACCATTTAAATGTTCCTTAAACGGAGTTTGGGTATGCTAATGGAAATACATTTTAGTTACTCTCCCTTAATTGAAACTCTACCATGCAAACTCTATAGTTTGAGAGTACAGTTGGATTCATATTCTTGAAAGAGCTTTACTTTTGGGGGAATCAGAGGCCTATTTGTAAAGGTAAGATGGTTAGAATTTTATGTATTTTGGCACTTTGTCTGATTCTCTTTCTTCATCCGGAAACTCAACACAGTTGTTAAAGTTATCAACTAAAAACTTGAACCCGATAAACCAGGCATCCACCAAAGCCAAAGAAATTCTACATTTAATACTAAAGTGTTCAGAGGAGGGAAATACGGCAACTTGCTCTGTCACACAACAATAGTTCAATTGTTTTTGCCTTCTGGCTTGAGTCAGACAACTCTTAATAAAAGTTAACTGTCTCTCCATGCTTAGTAATTTCCTATGCAAGCCTTTGCCATGTACTGCATTATGGACAAGCAAATTGTGTGGTTTACGAAAACTTTTAGTCAGAGTTGAAAAAGCATAGATCCAAATTTCATTCCAAGTCAATACTTCTGTTGATTAATTCAATTAAAATCACCTTATTTGAGAACATATTAGATTCTACCATTTGAGTTGACTCCAGAAATATACAAATGATTACAAGATTCTACTAATAATACGATTCTACTAATAATACATATTATTAGTAGTTGAAAATGAAACAGAACAAAACGGCATATCTTTCCCCTCTGTAGGTCTATCACAGATTTTATCTTTTGAATACTATCTATATATTTGATAGAACTTCTCAGTGTGTTATAGTTATCAGTTAATACATGGGAATATTTTTTCCTATTCACATGTAAAGAACTTGAAACTCAGTCATTTGCCTGATGACATTTCAAAAAAATGGTATACGTGGTGAATTTCTCACAAGTTCTACAAATATGGAAAACTCCAATTACTTTCAAAACTACCTCCCCTTGTATTAGATTAGAAAACCACTAATAGTTTTTGAGCATGATTGTCTAATATTTTATTCAGGTCTTGCTTAGAAACACATTGAAATCATTACCTGACTTTTAAGAAAGATAAATTCTTTTTCCAATTAAAAATAAACCCACTGGCACACCCTAGCTCTTATTTCTCTTGCTAGAAATGCTCATTTGACTTTCAGATTAGGGTATAAAGGGATATCAACCAGAGAAAAGTGATGTTCCAAAAGGTGACATTTTTCAAAGTTAGTTTGGGCAGTAGTTAACCGCAAAATTAACCTTTTAGTTTTCAGATTATGGCCAACAAAACAAACAAAAACTAAATACCACATTGCACAAGCATTTCACTTTGTGTTTTTTTGGGATCATTAATTTTGTTTGGAATAATGGCAAGAAAAATTCTGAAAATAGAATACTCATAAAACATATCATGTTAAGATGAAAGTTCACAGATGTTACTTTTGGAAGTTCTAAGCTAACAACACAATTTGTGACAAATCAGTACATCTCTATTCAAGTGAACTATGAAATCCTAAAACAAATTGTAGATACATTAAACTTTAGCATGGTAATTGGTACATTGCAATTAGAGAACACTAGAGGCAAATTTTAGCTTTAAAATTTTAGTCCTAGAAAGATAAAGAAAAACAGATGTCTTAATATAGTTTGTGGCACTTACTGGACACCGGTGGGATTTTTCAAGTTCACAACTTGTTTCAGAAAATAAACTTTCATTAATGGTACATGACCTTAAATGTGGTTTACTTCTCCCCCACTCCACACCACCCCTGCCCCATTCAACTGTATGTTTTGTGCAAAACGTAAAGAATCAAAGAGAAATGCAATGCAAGTTATCTTGTCTATTGCTTTGCCAAAACAGGTAATTCCCAATATGTATTGTGGAGATAATTTTATAATCTGAAATGACATAATCTTATTCTGGACTTAAAAGATGAGTGCTTGTGTTTTAGAAGATTGAGAGAGCACTAAATAAGTGTAAGACTGTTTTGGTGTGCAGGAGTCAGCTTTGCTCCGGCAGACAGATGCTTTTGTAAGATCAATGACTATACTATATAATTCTTGGGTTTTCTATTTTCATACAGTATGATTCATTTCTATGGCCTAAAGATATACTGTAATTTTTCGATCTCACACTTGATGGAATAACACTGGAAGAGTTCTATTAAGTTTTGTTAAAATTTTTTGGAATCTTAGAATAATGCAATATCTCATTATGACATTACAGGCACATAAAAAATTCCAAATCAGCCCACTGATAACTGAACATATTTTAATGGCCTTTTAAGCAAACGTCAAAATAAAATTCAGAGCCAAGAAAATCTTTTCAGTGAATTTTATTTTGAATTTCTGATTAAGAGTCAAAATAAAATGGGAAACATTTGAAAAATAATAAATGCATAAAACGTGTAAGACTATAAAATGCTGTGTGAAGCCAAATTCTGAACAAATATTTAAACAAATATTTATGTTTAATATTACATTAGATATATGAATTTTTAAATATGTAGTCAGATTCTTTCTTGCAGTTTTCTTCTTTGATGTTTTTATAGCAATTTATCTCCAATTCCTTCATAGTGATTTTTATTATATTGTATATATTGTTTTTGCTTTTGTTTTCTGTTGTTAACATCCCATTAATTAACAATTTGAGTGTAGCAAGCCTGCTTTACTAACAATGTTTTGTTTGTTTGTTGTGTTATGTACAACATAATGTTTATCTTGGTTGACTTTCTTTACTTTTAAATCAATTAAAATGTGTTAATGATTTATAAAAATACAAGAAAAATATGAAGTTATTCAGTATGTTATCTTCCCTAAGTCTCAAATGCTTTCATTGTAGTCCAGTCAATGCATTTCACAAATGTTTATTAGTGAAAGAATCAGTCAGTAAATTTCACCTTCTCTCATACAATGTGTGGCCCTATAGTCTGGTAGGAAAATTAAATAATATAAACAAAGGGGAAGGAGAAAGTTGAGCTGCTTCATGCAGTAATGAGTCCTCTGTTTTAAGAAAGTGTGAACATAAACTTAATGACATCCCAGGAGCTACATGATAGAAAATAATACTAATCACTGTGAATAATGCTGCAATGAACATCAGGATATGTATATCTTTATGAATAAATATTTTTAGATTTTTTTGGGTAGGTACCCAGAAGTGGGATTGCTGGATCATATGGTAATTCTGTTCTTAATTTTTTGAGGAACCTCCATACTGTTTTCCATAGTGGCTCTACCAATTGGCATTCCCACCAATAGTGTATGACGGTTTTTGTTTTTTTTTTCTCTGCAACCTCACCAACACTTGTTATTGTCTTGTTGATAATAGCCATTCTGGCAGGTGTGAGGTGGTATCTCACTGTGGTTTTAATTTACATTTCCCTAATAAGTAGTGAAGTTGAGAACTTTTCATATATATCTGTTTGCCGTTTGTATTTCTTCTTGGGAGAAGTGTCTGTTCAGGTCCGCTGCCCATTTTTAAATTGGATTGTTTGTTTCTTTTGGTTGTTGAGTTGTATGAGTTCTTTATACATTGAAACAACCAAAATGTCCTTCAATAGATGACTGGATACAGAAGATGTGACATATATCTACACACACAATGGAATACTACTCTGCCATAAGAAAGATGAAATACTGCCATTTGCGTCAATGCAGACGGATATGGAGAGTATCATGCTAAGTGAAATGAGTCAGACAGAATAAGTCAAGAACCATATGATTTCATTCATATGTGGGATATAAATCTGAAAGCAACAAACAAGACAAACAAAAACTCATAGACATAGAAAACAGTATAGTGGTTACCCAAGGGTAAGGGGGTGTGGTAGAAGAGGGTAAAGGGGATCAAATATATGGTGATGGAAGGAAAACTGACTTTGGTTGGTGAACACACAATGAAATATATAGATGATATTTTATAGAATTGTATACTTCAAACCTATATAATTTTACAAACTAATATCATCCCAATAAATTTTTTTTAAAAAAGAAAAAAAGAATACTGATGAGGTAGGAGAGAGGGCAAGTACCTAATCCTGTTCTGAATTTCCATGATCATTTCAAATTCCATAGCTCACTTTGGGGTAAGTGTTATCTTCCATTGGTGGTGTATTCAGAGAGACCAATGACTGAGAATGAATGAAAATAAGATGCTTTACCTTGCCTCATGTCGGTGTGGGGTTATTTCAAGGGCTATTATTTCAAATTTGAACATGTTTATCTACAAGTAACAACAACACCAGAAAAAAAAATGCATTGAAGGTAAAGGAAATTTATTGTCTCAGATAACAAGTCTCTAGTTAGCTTTTCTCCCTCCATCATTGTTCAGGATCCCGGCCTCTCTTGTCTTTCTGTTTTGTCATCCATAGTTCATCATTGATCTGCCTTTCTAGTCAAAAGAAGGTTACCATTGCTTCAAGCCTCAGTCTTCAGGCTAAAATGTATCAAAAATAGGAAGAGTGATTGAAGAGTGGGGTGGGAGAGAGTACTGAAGCTTTTATCCTAGCACATAGGCTTTTATCTGGGAGAAAAATGTTTCCAGGCACCCTCCAGTAGACTTCCTTTTGGGTCTATAGTAGTTTCCAGGAAAAATAGAATATTAAGTATATTAAGATTCTAGCATCTTCACCATCAGATCTTTAGGGCTTTGACCTAAAGGAGGAAAGGGCTAGAAATAACTATTGGGTTGGGGACGAAAGTCTCTTCAGCGAGTTACAAGAACACTGAAGTTTACCAAGTAGATTTGCCACATGACGCCTAATTAGACTCTGATAGCTTCCATCAATGGAGTGGAAAATATTTCTCTAATTGTGCCAAACATATAGATATAAGACCAAGAGGACAGTTAGAGAGACAACAGTCAGAGCACACACATCAGAAGTAATCTTGGAGTTAGTAATTATTGATAGGATCATTTGTTTGTATAGTGCCTAGTTAAATGAAGTCCTTGTCAGGTCATGCTTCAATCTCTTCCCGTGATTTCCCCATTCAATTGTCTAGTCACGGGGTGACTGGGAATTCTCTCAGACACAAGGAGGCTGCCTCTCCATCTAAGCTTTAACTCCCCACATTGCTCTTCAAATCTCTGTCCCTCATTTTTCATGATCCTCCCACCCTTGATGTGTTAGTCAACCAACCAATGCTTAAATAACGTGACCCAGAGGAGGAGTGAGAAGTGGAAGAGGAAGAAAGTAGATAGAGATTGGATGGTACTGGGTTTTTGAAGCCAGAACTCTGGGCTTCTGTCTTCTTCTCCTCAGGAGCATGTAAGAGCTGTAGACCATGTTGGTGAACCGGAAGGAAACTAGTGCCAGCAGGTGAGGTGGTGACTGATGGGTGCCAAATATTAAGTGAGACAAAAATATGTGTAAGGGGAAAAGAAGAGAAAGGAAGAGAGTGCAAATGGCAATTCTGATGGACAAGTAAGGTAGAGCGCTTATTTAGCCAGCAGACAAGCAGGCTTGGAATGTTCCCAGGAATATGGGAACTGACACGCAAGCAGAAGAAGAGGGGTAAGGATGGTATCAGACAAATTTGGGAGAGTGTGACATCTAGGGCTTCACTGTCACTCCCTGAGACATGTGTTCTTTCAGCTGTTCAATGTCTTTTCAGTGGATTTTCAGAGAACTCCCCCCTCTCATTCCCGCCACCACCACCACCACTTGACTTTTAATAACTCACAAGGATGGCCTCTATCCATCAGGAAACAAGTTGTCAAAAAAGAACTGCTCTAAAAATTCCACGAGAGAGCCCACCTTTCACCTGACTTTGATAATAGTCCCAGCAGATTCACAATTTTCTATCTGAGCATGGCCCCTGCTTCTCCACTTGGCAGATTATGGGCAGCCATTTCTTGTGAAGATTCATCAACTAGGTTCTTAGTTTGGCTTCATAGCTTTCTCTCCCATCTATATATATAGATGCTTTGACATCTTGAAAATATTTTCTGGTTGAACAGAGACTGCTGGACTAGGCAATTCCTAGAGATAACAAAGGAACCAAGGGGCATGTCTTTGATATGTAAACAAATCACTTCAGAGCCCTGACTCTCCCACTACATGCACCCCAAGAGGCAGTGTTCCTCTGCCTTAATCCTTCCAGGACCAGGTGACAAGCAAATGAGGACCACACCCTATACCCAGAGCCCACCAAAACTTCAATAAAGGCTCCAGTCTATATGTTCCCCTCACTCCTATTTTCTGCCTCGTAACCACTCCGGTGCTTTCTCATGTGGCATGCAATGACTTCTGTCTTTAGAGTCTGTGAGTGTTTGTTTTGGTGTTTTGTTTTGTTTTGTTTGGTTTTTCCTGAGCCTCTCTTGCCTCCTCTTGTGGCTGCACCTAAATGGCCATCACATCAAAGAATACAGAACATCCACCCCCAAATATTTTTAACATGAAATAACTCTCTAATATTTAAAATAAATGGTAGACTCTCAGAGCAGGCCTTCAGCTCTGCATACAGTGCCTGCTCTAGGAAAAAATGCCCTGGAATTGCAGTGCATGTTGGATTTCTAAAATAAACCACATGTGCTGTAATTCCTGTTATTAATTCATGTTGCTGCTTATTGTGGCTGCCGTTTACCAAACAGAATGAAAGTATTTAAATATTTTAACAATCAGTACTGCCATAACACTGTGTACTGGCTGATATTAGCCCTGGACCATGCATTCTAGGTGATTATTACCATCAAGAGTTTGGTCCCCTCAGAGCAAAAACAGGTCAGTGGCCCCTCTTAGGTGATACTGCCTTTGCAGTGATAAAAAGATATCCTTCTGGAGTATGATGTTTTTGTACTTCTTTCAAGGCTATTTTTTTTTTAAAATAATTAATGGCATCTTAACTTTTTATGGGTGCTAAAATATGGGTGAATTGAAGGTAATGTTTCATCACTAAAAACTTTCCAAAAGCTATAGAATTTTGGATACTTGATAAAGATACCAGATAATAAAGTAATAGATATTTTATTGACATGATATGATCTAATCATCACTTTCACTTGATTTCTTCATTGTTGAGTAAAGGCTGTTAATCTTCAGTTTCATCTAATCTCATCTTTTGTTTTCCTTTTTAAAAAACATTTTTAAAAGATTTTCAATTACAGTTGACATATAATATTATATTAGTTTCAGTTGTACAATACACTGATTAGACATTCATATAACTTACATATGATCTCACCAATAAATCTAGTAAACATCTGACACCATACATAGTTATTACAATATTATTGTCTATATTTCCTATGCTGTACTTTACATTCCTATGACTATTTTGTAATACCAATTTGAACTTCTTAATCCTTTCATCCATTCCTCTAGTCCCCTCCATCTGTCAATCATCAAAATGTTCTCCTTATCTATGAATTTGTTTCTGTTTTGTTTGTTCACTTATTTTGTTTTTTAGATTCCACATATAAGTGAAATCATATCGTACTTGTCTTCCTCTGTCTGACTTATTTCAGTCAGCATGATATCCTCTAGGTCCATCCATGTTATTGCAGATGGCAAGATTTCATGATATTTATTGCAGAGTAATATTCCAGTGTATATATGTATTTTTTCTTTATCCCTTCATCTATGGATGGACACTTACTTTTCTTCCATGTCTTGGCTATTGTAAATAATGATGCAATGAACATATGGATGCAGTGTCTTTTTGAGTTAGTGTTTTGGGTTTCTTTGGATTACTCAGAAGTGGAATTATTGGGTCCTTCTTTGTCTCGTTATTGCCTTTGTTTTAGTTTTAGTGTAAGTATTGCCACCCCAGCTTTTTTTGGTTTGTTCCATTTTCATGAAGTATTTTTTTCTATCTCTTTAATTTCAGTCTCTGTGTGTCTTTCAAGCTGAAGTAAGTCTCTCATTGGCAACATATGTAAGTGTCTTGTTTCCTTATCCATTCAGTCACCCTATGTCTTTTGATTGCAGCATTTAGTGTATTTACCTTTAAAGTGTTTACAGTTATTACCATTTTATTATTCATATGTTTTGTCCTTTTTTTTCCTTAAAGAATTCCCTTTAATATTTCTTGTAATACTGATGTGGTGGTGTTGAACTCCTTTAGCTTTTTCTTGTCTTGGAAGCTCTTTATCAGTCCTTTGAGTCTGAATGATGGCTTTCCTGGGTAGAGTAATTTTGGTCATAGGTCTTACTCTTCATCACTTTGAATATTTCATGCCAATCCTTTCTAGCCTGCAAAGTTTCTGTTGAGAAATCAGCTGACAGTCTTATGGGAGCTCCCTTGTAGGTAACTGCTTTTATCTTGAGGCTTTTAAGATTCTCTCTTTGTCTTTAACCTTTGGAATTTTAATTATGATGTGTCTTAATGTGGGCCTCTTTGGGTTCATCTTGTTTGGGACTCTGTGGTTCCTGGTCTTATATGTCTATTTCCTTTGCCAGGTTAGGGAAGTTTTTCATCATTATTTCTTCAAATAGGTTTTCAATTCCTTGCTCTCTCTCTTCTCCTTCTGGTACACCTACGATGTGAATATGTGTGCTTAATTTTGTTCCAGAGCCCGTTAAACTCTCATTCTTTTGGATTCTTTTATCTTTTTGCTTTTCTGATTGGGTGTTTTCTGCTACCTTATCTTCCAAAACACTGATTCGGTCCTCTACTTTGTCTAATCTATGGTTGATTCCTCTGATGTATTCTTCATTTCAGTCATTGTATTCTTCATTTCTGACAGTTTCTTTTTTGTTTTCTATCTCTATTACTATATTTCTTATCTTATTGTTGAAATTCTTACTGAGATCATTGAAAATCCTTATAACCAGTGTTTTGAATTCTGCATCTGGTAGATTACTTGTCTCCATTTTGTTTAGTTCTTTTCCTGGAGCTTTTTTTTTTTTTTTTTTTTTTTAATTTAGGACATGTTTCATTGTCTTCTCATTTTGGCTGCCTTCCTCTGTTTCTTTCTGTGTATTAGTTAGAGCTTCTGTGTCTCCTGATCTTAGTAGAGTGGCCTTATATAGTAGGTGTCCTGTGAGGCACAATGTAACAGTCTCACTGGTCACATGAGCTTACTGCTGCAGGACTGTCCCTTTTGTGGGTTGTGTATGCTCCCCTATTGTAGTTGAACTTTGGTTGCTGTTTGTATGTTAATATGAGGGATTGACCCTCAGGCTAATCAGGGTCATGGGTGAGAACTGATCATGACTATACTGGAGGAGCTGTTGTGTAGGGGCTGATCCTATGAAGCAGTCTTTGCTTAATAGGGTTCTGGTGCCTGCCACATCTGCCATTTGGGTGTGTCACTTGTGGAGGTGGTTCGGTGATGCTCTGGTGTGGTCTGAAGCTGGTTACTGAGTGTGTTTTTTCTGTCACCTCTTGGGAGGGACTCTGGTGCAGGCCAAAGTCAGCTGCTGTCCAGGTATGAGCTACACAGTGATCTGCAGATGGTTGCCACTTTTGCTGGCTTTGGAGGTGCCTAGGAAAACTGAGATTGACTGCTCCTATTATCAGGCTGGGGAATGCCTAGTAGGAGATATGGGGCACGCCGAGGCCAGATGCTGCTTGTTTGGGGTTTGTGAGCCTTTGAGAGATTTTAGAGAAGTCCATCCCGTGAGCCAAACAAGCCATGTGTATGCAAATGCCATCAGAAGTGGCTTGGGTGTGCCTGCAAGTTAGTTGGGGCAGGGTCTAAGGGAATCACAAGTGTGGGGAGAATGGTGTTAGCCAGGTTGATGGAGACGCAGTTATGGTGGATGCCTGTGTCTACACGATGGGTATTGGGAGGGCTCAACAAAAGAACAGTGGGTTCTGTCAGCATTTCTATCTAGGAGGAAGCTGTCCCTCCAGCCCTTGTCCTGAAGCCAGAAAATTCAGTTCCTCTCCGTATGTCTCTGGTGCTTTCATGCTATTGCCCTAGCACTGGAGCTCAGAGCCAATGAGTCTGTGAGGGAATAAGTCCATGCACAGTCCCTTTAAGAGGATCTCCTGGGACTTCAGCCAGGCTCCAATCCCACTCAGTCACAATCTCTGCATTTTAGCATAGCCAGAATTTATGGTTACTTCTGTTCCAAGCACTGGAACCTTGAGCTGGGGAGCCTGATATGGGGCTGGAACTCCTCTCTTTTCAGGTGGGGGGGATCTCTGCAGCTAGATATTCCTCCCCATTTTTTAACTGCCATACCTGGGTGTGGGACCAGCCCCATTCTATATATCTGCCTCTCCTACCAGTCTCAATGTGGCTTCTTCTTTGTATCCTTAGCTACCGTGTTTCCCCGAAAATAAAACCAAACTGGACCATCAGCTCTAATGTGTCTTTTGGAGGAAAAATTAATATAAGACCTGGTCTTATTATAATATAATATAAAACCGGATCTTATAATATAATATAATATAATATGATACCCAGTCTTATTTTACTGATATGATATATAATATAATATAATATAATATAATATAATATAATATAATATAATATAATATAATACTGGTCCTTATATTAATTTTTGTTGATTAATTCTAATCCAAAAGATGTATTAGAGCTGATGGTCTGGCTAGGTCTAATTTTCGGGGAAACACTGTATATATGTTCTGCTTATTGAGCCTCTAGGTGGTTCTCAATGATGGTTTTTCTGTAGTTCAGATGTAGTTTTAATGTGGTTGTGGGAGGAGGTGAGTACAACATTTGCCTACTTTGCCATCTTGACTGGAAGACCTAATCTCATCTCTTTGATTAAAGGCTATCTAATGAATAACAAATGTGACATTTCCCTGCATCATACACTACAATTTGTGCAAACATAGTCAATGTTTAGTTTTGGAAAGGATCAACCACACAGATCCTACTCATCTTCCAAAATATTCAGAACTTGAGGAAAAGAGTAAGGCATGGCGAAATAAATACAAATGTGAACAACACAGACCCCAGGTCTGAAATGTGCCTCTGCCACGTCCTTGCTCTGTTAGTGTAGAGATTATTTAAATTTTCTCAACCTTAGTTCTTAATTCCATTCGTCCTCAAACTTTTTAATTTTTTTAAATTTTTATTTATTTTAAAATTGAAATATAATTGATATCACTCAATCTTTTTGAGTAAAAGACTGTCAGAAAGTACCATGGACAGATCATGGACCACAGAATGGAGTGGATATCTGGTACACTACCTGAAATAAAGATTGCAGACAGAAAAAGGAGAGACATGGTGTTTGATATAGCAACTTGAAGTGGGGTGATCAGGCTTATATTACTGAGTTAACTGTATGTGAAAGGCAAGAAAACCCTTATAATGCTCCCTTTCATCTACACAAATAAGTTTACTTCATTACTATAAACTTAAAGGTCTACTCTCCCACGGGCCATTTTGACTTTAAACCGGATGAAGAAACTTCTTATTCTTGATCTCTTTTTCTTGTGCTCTACTCAGATGCCCTTTTGCTTCTGCTCATTTTTTAGCTTATTTTTTGCTTTCTTTGAAGGTTTCTTAGTAAAAGAGTTTTGAATTCTAGCTAGTTTCTCCACTAACATTGATCCAGTTTTATTTTCTGTCTTCTGTCCAGGAACATTTTTACACTCTCTGCATCCACCACTGTTCCCTACATCCAACTGCATCACCACCAGACACCACTGCCAATGTTTATAGATAGAGCTGCAGAATTTGCCCTCTAACAACAAAAATTACATTTCTGCACATTGAATCTTCATATTAGTATCCATAGTCATCTTATTTTTAATGGTTTAAATTTACGTTAATAAAATAGTGTTTGTCATCTCAGCTTTCAAAAAATGTGTATACTCGTATATCATATCAGAGAAACTAGCTGACACTAAGCCATGATAAAATCTTGAAAAAATGATGATGGATACAGCAGTAATTCAAATTGTGTTGTGCTTTTTGCTTACCTACATCCTTGGCAAAGGCAGTGATGGGGCTGACCTTACAAGGCTATTTGTGTGAACGTGTGTGTGTGTGTGTGTGTGTGTGTGGTAAGGGTTAGGAGTACACACAGAAACAGGATGTAAAACAGCTTGAGCTCAGTGAAGGAAATAGTGGCGTATATTTAGTTTAAGCAACACAGGGTAAGGAGTCCGGAATTCACCTTCAACTTTGAATGTGTAAATGCCCATAATAGAAATGCTCTGATTGTCAAGGCAGGAAAAGAAGTGAAATCAAATGTCATGTAGAGTTCAACTCAGATCCAATTTCCAAATGTTACATTTCGTATGTTTTCTTTTCCTTAAGAGTGTACAAGTATAAATATATTTAACTCTTTTTAAGTAATAATGTGTTTTTTTTTTAAAGTTACTTACATTATATTTGAAAATTTACTTCACTGATGGGCATAAAGCAGAAGAAACTGTTATGTACTGGGGTTGATGAAACCAGGGAATTTACACTTATGGAAGCAGGAATATTTTAATGGAGTTTTTATTAAATCTTTGAAGTCCTTATACAAGTTCAGACAATTAAGTCCGCAAACTCATCCTAGAAAAAGTGCTACATAACTCATTTCTAAATATCACTGTGGTCACCTTTGAAGTACTCCCCTTGGGGAGCTATGCAATGATGCCAGTGCCTAGTCCACCTTTCAAAGTAATTTTGGAACTCTTTTTCTGGAATGGCCATCGGAGCTCTCGTTGTATTACCTTTGATGTCCTGAATATCATGAAAATGTCTTCCTTTCAATATTTCCTTTATCTTTGGGTCAATAAAGAAGTCATTGGGGGCTAGATCAGGTGAATAAGGAGGGTGTTCCAATACAGTTATTTGTTCACTGGCTAAAAACTCCCTCACAGACAGTGCCGTGTGAGCTGGTGCGTTGTCATGATGCAAGAGCCATGAATTGTTGGCAAAAAGTTCAGGTCATCTAACTTTTTCACACAGCCTTTTCAGCACTTCCAAATAGTAAACTTGGTTACCTGCTTGTCCAATTGGTACAAATTCATAATGAATAACCCCTCTGATATAAAAAAAAAAAAGTTAGCAACATCGTTGCAACAAGTTCGTGAATTTAATTGCCTGACCTCGTATATGTCTTGAACTTTTACTGATTAGCATCCATGTTTTGTGCTACTGGTGCATATTAACTTTCATAAATAAGATATTTTGAGGGACTTCTTACTGCAGCATGCCAGCACAACTGGTACTGGGTGAGCCCACTCACTCTATATAGTGATTGAACTAGACACAATATATGAAACAGCTATTTTAGACATTTGGGAAGAGGTAACACAAGACTGTGAGAGGAAGGAAACACAAAGTGAACCCCAAAAGGAAACTGTTTCTTTTACTTGGAGGCAGTATCCAGCTTGTAAAGTGGGAAGGTGGAACCCAAAAAGAGCATGATGATCTTGCTGAGTTTCAGAGGCAGAAATTGGAGTTCAGAGCTGCTAAATGGGCTGGAATTTATAGAACAAAGGACAGAGAGAAAGGAGCTGTGCAAAGAAGGAAAGCTGCTAAGGAAGTATTTTTAAGGTTTTCACAAAATACTAAGTTTTGAGTGCATAGTGAAATCTGAGGAGCTGTAAATATAACTGTAAATAAACTGGAAAATAAATATAGGTTGTGGAGGTCACACATTTCTGAGATGCTGGGAGGTGCAACAAGCTGGAGCCTTGCTGAACATTGGGCATTCAATGTAGGTCACTGAAAGTTTATATCTTAGAGTAGGGCTACTCTAGACTTAGAATATGGGATAATATTAACCTACCTTATCAACTAAGGTGATCTACTATTAAATATATTCCTGCCAGAGTAGCATTCAACACTCTTTTAAGAAAGATTTTTAAAAATCTTACTCTCAACAACATAGCATTCTGGATGTTTAGCTTAAAATATTACTACCTAGGCATAGCAGGAAGAAATTGTATATCTCATAATTGGGGAAAATTGTAGTAGAGACAGACCCAGTGATGGCACTGATTTTTGGAATCAGAAGTCAGAGTTGAAAACAGCAATTTAAATATGTTTAAGAATTTAAAGGAAAAAATGGACATGATGAATAGTCAGATGGGAATCCCAGTAGAGAAATAGAAACTTTAAAAAATGGAAATTCTGAATAGAAAAATTCAATAACTAAAATGAAAAATTGACAGTTTATAACTCATGAATACTAAAAATTTCTGCTCATCGAAAGCCTAACACTGGGAGAAAATATTTGCAATTCATATATCTGACAGTGGACTTATGTCAGACTATGTAAAGAACTTCTATAAGTCAATTTTAAAAAACCCAAACCACACACTTTTTCATAAATGGGCAAAAGACCAGACATTTATGAAGATAAACAAATGGCACATAAAAAAATATTCAACATCATTAGTTGTTAAACTTATGAAAATTGAAACCACAATAGATACCAGTATATGTTTATTATAATAACTAAATTTTAAAAGGCTGACAAGATTAAATATTGACAAGTGTTGATAGTAATTGGAATTCTCATGTATTGGAGATAGGTATGTAAAATGATACAACTAATTTGGCAAACCATCTGACAGTATGTTTTGAAATTACAATTCCCCTATGACTCAGCAATTCTATTCCTAGGTATTTATTCAAGAAAAATAAAAACATACATTGACAAATATAATTGTATAAGAATCTTCTTAGCAGTTTTTTTTTTTTTTTTTAAAGATTTTATTGGGGAAGGGGAACAGGATTTTATTGGGGAACAATGGTCAAATTGTTGTCCTTTCAGTCTTAGTTGTGGAGGGTTCTGTTCAGCTTCAAGTTGTTGTTCTTGCAGTCTTAGTTGTGGAGGGCGCAGCTCAGCTCCAAGTCCAGTTGCCGTTGCTAGTTGCAGGGGGCACAGCCCACCATCCCTTGTGGGAGTCGAACCGGCAACCTTGTGGTTGCGAGGACAGGCTCCAACCAACTGAGCCATCCGGGAGCTCAGCGGCAGCTCAGCTCAAGGTGCCGTGTTCAAGCTTAGTTGCAGGGGGCGTTGCCCACCATCCCTTGCGGGAGTCGAGGAATTGAACTGGCAACCTTGTGGTTGAGAGCCCGCACTCCAACCAACAACTGAGCCATCTGGGAGGCAGCTCAGCTCAAGGTGCCATGTTCAATCTTAGTTGCAGGGGGCAGAGCCCACCATCCCTTGCGGGACTCGAGGAATTGAACTGGCAACCTTGTGGTTGCGAGCCCACTGGCCCATGTGGGAATCGAACCGGCAGCCTTCGGAGTTAGGAGCACGGAGCTCTAACCACCTGAGCCACCGGGCCGGCCCCCTTCTTAGCAGTTTTATTTATGACTCTCTCTAACTGGAAATAACTCAAATGTTCATCAACAAGTGAATGGCTAAATAATTTGAATTTATGCAATAAAATACTACTCAACAGTAAAGTGAAAGAGTTACTGATACATGTAAACACATGGATAATTTAAAGTACATGAGAGCATTTGCACAGTTTATACAAATACTATGACTTTTTATGTAAGGGACTTAAGCGTCTATAGATTTTGGTATCCGCAGGGGCTCCTGAAACAAATTCCCTGTGGATACCAAAGGATGACTGTATTCCTTGTTATAATAGATTTGTGGGTTGCACACGTGAATGTACCCATTTGTCAAAATTCATCAAACTATAACATTTAAGGTGTCTGCACTCTATTGTGTAAAATTATACCTGAATTTAAAATAGAGGTGCATCTTGGATCACTCGATTTTTTTCTCTTCCCTTTGTGATTTCAAATAAAATTTGCAGTTATCTATTTGTGCTTATTTGAAATCTGCAGGCTAAATAGAATATTTTGTTTTTTTACTAGTTTCTTGTAACAATATTGCACTATACAGAATAATTTACCTAAAGTCTTAGGCATGTCTAATACATATAAAACAAATTCTGTTAACCCACCTAATAACAAGATAACAAACAGCTGACTTACAACACAAATTTAGATGGCAGTATATTGTAGCCCTGGCAAAAGCTCCAAGAATATGGTGTTAGACTGTGGAGAAGGGTTGGAACCTAGCAGTTTGCAATAGGAAATGCACACTCACATATACGCTCAGCAAGGACCCTGTGAAATTGCCAAGGGTCAGAGTCCCGGCATTTTCATTTCAGATCACTTCAGCAATTTTAACTTGGAGGTTCTACTTCAACAAACGCTGCCACCACATCCCCTCACCTCCCTTTTTTGTTACAGTGTTAAAAAGGACCAATCTGAATTGAGAATTTTGCCAGAGTTGAAAGAAGAGAAAGGAACAGAAAAAGAGAATTTGTGAACAAAAAATTTTAAAAATTTACCGTAAAAGGAAAAAATAAAACAAAAAAACCCAGAAGTCCTGGTTGGTGCCACAAGTCAGGGATAGCCGCCACATGCCACCACCCTACCATGACATGGCAATCTGGACAAATGTGTCTCCGGGCTGTATCATTATTGGGACAGTATTTTTGCACACTCTTTGGCCTCCAAGTGTTTCCATTATAGCTCCCTACTTTTAGGAGTTAATAGATAGGTTATAATAATTTGCTTCGGGCTGGTACCAGGTCTCAGTCAGGGAGTACATTTAGAATAATAGAGCACCTATTTCAAATGCTTTCAGTGTGTATGTGTGTGTGTGTGTGTGTGTGTGTGTGTGTGTGTGTAGTGTGTTCATATAATCTAACAATGGAAATATATGGAAATTATGATCTTTTAATGCAATCCATTTTCAGGGAAATACATTTTGAAGAATACTAGTCTGTGGAAAATTAGGCCATAACACTGGGGAGATATCAAGGCCTACCTTCTGCCTAAGATCCATTTTCTTCCTTCATCCAAAATGCAGAGATGCATCGGAAACCGTAGACACAGTGTCTCATTTCCCTTGCTCAGGACGTGAATGCCATGCCTATTTCCTCTTGTCTGTTTAGCGCTGTTGGGCACAGGTGATCATTGCCTTCTTCTTGAAACGTTTTCCCCTTGGCTACAGTGATGCAGCACTACCCAGGTTGTCCTACCTTCCAATTTCTTTGTTTCCTGTCATTTGTTCCTCCACCTCTCCCAGATTAGTTTCTCAGAACATTCTCTTTTCATTTCTGTTCTGCCCTGTTGATTTCCTCTGCCTCATCTTCCCACACTTACCCTTTCTCCCTCAGAGCTTTGTCCATGCTGGACTTCTCTACATCTCTCAACAAGATAAGCTCTTTCATGTGGCCTTCACACATTTTCCCATCTATCTAAAATTCTCTCTCTCTCTCTTTGCATTGTTCAGAATTTACCACCAGTTACACTGTTTATGCCTCTGTATACTGGTACTATCTTCTTCTTTAATTTACTACCTTTCTTTAAGTCAATTACTTTTTTGTACTACAATTAATGTATTAGAAATGAAAAACTTAATATCATTATAATAAATGAAAAATAAAACCATGACTATTTGCCATAATTAAAAAAAGTTATTAAAAAACAAATACACTGTGTAATAATTAATATCATCTGCACTTAACTGCATTTTGGGATAAAATTATATACTTATTTTTCTCATTTTCATTTCCTTTTTTTTTAAGAGGTTTTAATTACATTGCTTTTCCAGTGTTCAACTAACCTTGCATTTCTGTTACAAATCAACTTGATTATGATGAATTATCTTTACCTTTTTAATTTCTGGGTTCAATTTGCCAATAAATTTTAAGATTTTTGCATCTGTGTTCAAAATGAGATTGGAATATATTTTTCTTTTTTTTATACTCTCCTTATTGAGTTTTAATATCAAGGAAATGCCAGTCTGATACAGTGAATTAGAGTTTATCCTATTTTTCTGTTCTCTGGAAGTGTCTAGTATTAAAATAAAATTTTCCTTGATCTTCCAAGTAAAATGACTTGGGTTGGAGTTTGTCTTTGAGGAAGTTTTATATTATTCAATATATTTTTTTAATCTCATTTTATTATTATTTTTTTGGTAAATTTGTAAGTTGTATTTTTCTAGGAATATCTTAGGAGGTTACATCTGAATTCCAAGTTTACTAAAATAAAGTTGTTAATAACATACACTTGTTATCTTTTTAATATCTGTAGGATCTTATTTATGTTCTCTTCCCTCTTTTATCCCTGATATGAGTTAATTGTTCCTTCTTTATTATTTCTTTGATCAGTCTTCTCATGTGTATATTCTTAAATGATATCAGTCTTCTAATTTTTGGCTTTGTTTGTCTTCTTTATTACATTTAACCTTTTATTTCATCATTATCAATATTCACTCCTTTCTTTAATATCCATTCTTTCTATTTTATTTTTTGCTGTTCTTTCCATAATTTCTTGAGATGGATGTTTAACTCATTACATTTAAGGTATTCTTCTTTTTTTTTTTCTAAAAAATGTGTGTTATACATTTCCTTTTACATGCTGCACTTTTCAAATTTTTGTATGTTGTATTTTTTATTATCAGTCAGTTCAATATATTTTCTTCTCTATTGATTTCTTTATGTCATATGTTTTCATAATTCATATAGGGATTTTCTAGTTATATTTTGATTATTGGTCATTGGCAAAGAGCATAAACATTATGATTACCTTTCATGCTTACTGGTACTTGTGTTATGACATGGAATATTGTTCAATTTTTATAATTGTTCTAACTGTTCTTATAAGAATTTAACTTACCTAGCATTGGGTACTCTGATATCCATTAAGTAAATTTTTTCCTCTATATCTTTCTTGAGTTTATATGTGTTATCTCTCACCAGACTGTACCCCTGGCTCTTTCTCCTTGTAGTCCTATTATTTTTTAAATTTATACATTTTGATGTCATATTACTAATTTCATCCATATTTTAAATTGTTAAAGCTTGGTGATTATTTTATCATTATTGGTTCACTTACATTTAGTATAATAATTGGTATATTTGTCATGCATTTTAATTGAATTCTTAAATTAATTGTTTTACACAGTTGGTATTTATTCAGAGATGCCTGTGATTTCACCACTTTATTTGCCCTTCATTTCTTATTGCAGCTCAACCTTTTTGGGGGGCATCAGTTTTGTTCTGCCGCTGAAACTCCTATTTGCTTTCCTGTAGACATTTCCTTTATTGGAATAATAAGACTTTTTGATAACAATCACAGATTGCCAATAACTTCTTCATATTTCAGGGGCCAACCTAAATGAAACAAAACATAAAAGCTGTGCAGGATCATTGAATACCTATAATGTACTGGGTGTCGTGGTAGGGATTAAGAATAAAATCCAGGAACTTTAAAATATTAAGTGGGAGATCAAGGAACAGAAATACAAGCGACATAATTGTAGTAATTGCTATGAAGGGTAAAATAAACTGTGAGAAAGAACAAAGTGGGAGGGGTGTTTTGATCCACTTTAGACTGGTTAGGAAATGCATCTCAGAGGAGTTGACTGGGTTCCTATTGAAGAGGAGATCTGCTGGCTTAGAGTAGAAGATAAAGTATTCTAAATAGAGGTTAGAGCTCAGCTTCAGGCTATTGGTAAGATGGCCTCCTGTGGGAGAGAAAGGAAGGTGGAGTGGGTGAGCAAAGAAGAAAGTGGAGTTCCATAAGCTAGGCAGATGTCAGATAATGAAGGGCTTCCTAGGTTTGGGCAATAAGTTTTAACTTTTATTTGTAATATTTTGGGATGCAGTTGGAGGATTTAAAAAGGAGATTGCCATGAAGTTCACTATGTTTTGAAAGATCACCTTTTCTGATACACAGAGTACAAATTGGTGAAAGGCCGACAAGGAAGTTGGAAGATAAGTGTGGTGGTAACTTTGAATAGTTTGATAATAGTAGAAATGAAGAAGATACTTGGACCAGTTTTAAATGTACTTTGGAGCTTGAATGCACAACATTTGCTAATGTTAATGGTGATGAATCCTGCTTTATTTGTTTATTTTTAAATTTTATTTATTTATTTATTTTTTGTTATAGACACAGGTGAAAAATGGTGTTGTTTATTAACTGAGCCAGATTAGGGAAAAATATACTGTAAATGACAAATTAGGGAAGTTTAGTATTCCAATTTTGGATGGGTTACGTTTGTGTGATGTTTATTTAAGTCAAGAGGTCAAGTGAGCGTTTGGATGTAGGAGTCTGGATCTCAGTGGAGCCCTGGGCAGAACATAAAACTATAGGTGTCATCAGCATTGGGTGTCTTGAAATCTGTGAAAATGGATGAGATCACCTCAGAGGCAGGTATGGCAAGAGGATAAAGAGCGCTAAGATTGAATCCTGAGGAATTTTAACATCTAAATGCTCAGTGCAGGAGGCCGATGGTATAGCAGGATAAAATAAATTTATAATGTTGTAGGAGCCAAAGACCAGAGCGTTTCAAAAAGAAAAGTTTTTTTTTCCCCCCCATATTGGAGTAGTGTTTACTAATTTCATTTTACGAATGAGAAGATAGAGCCCCTTCTTTCTTGACTAACTTAAATTCCAATCACATTGCAGTGTTTACTATGATATTTTAATTTCTTAATCTTATGTTCAGATGAACAGGTTACTGGCCTTACTGAAGGCATTGAAGCCATTAAGACATTTTGGAGGCAAAAAAAGATGACTTTTGGACTGCACTTCAAGATAAAATAGGCAATGGTAATTTGAAATAAGCAATAAAATAGTAATCAAAAGTCTATTCTGAAATAGCTTGGAAAAAAATAGAAATTTCTTTCAGTTTTTCTCTGTTAAAGTCAGCAGAAGAATCAGTCTGGATTAAGTCAATCTGCTTCAGAATTCTCCATACCCTTGTTGATCATAGTTAGATCAATTTTGGTGATGGTTACTTTTAAATGAATATTGTCAGGAATACCGCAGTTTTTAGCTGACACATAAACTGCCTGAAGACTGATTGCGGATAAGTAGTGAATATCTCCTATTAGGCTTTTATAAAACCTCACCACTGATCAGAAATGCCAACGCTTAGGGGAAAATGCCTTTTGTCGGTCAGAGCTTTAATTAAAAACTATACTTTGTTTTCAATCCAATTTTGGAAAGAATACAGGAGAAAAAGCTAGATGTAAATTTTACAATGCTTTGGCAATGTATCCAATTCTCAGCCGAACAAAGAAGCTTATATGCAGAAAATCTTGTAGGAATAAAACATGTAAAATAAATAAAAAAAGCTTCCAGTGCTTAATTCCAATCTTCTCTACAGCAACTGGAGCTGCTGATAAGACACCTACTCAGAGTAATGATGCATAATGTGAAAATGCAATAACCCAGACCTCATAAGTATGGACAAATGCCATCTTTTTAAAGGAAATGGTTGGAAATGTGAAGTGCAATGTGCTGAGCCATTTTCAAAGGTATTTTCATAAATACGGCAAAATGCCAAGGTTTGGTTTTTCCCAACATGATAGGAAGAGCACGGAATATAACTATTATAGGGGCATCCGGTATTTGTCCACGTTGTATCATATAAATGTTTACGTATTGTAGATTCATTATTAGTGGCAGTTTTAATGGGAATATAAATATTATAAAGTGTGTTTACAACAGATAAATCATAGGGTTGCTGAAGTAATTTGCAATACTAAAGCTCATTTTGGATAATTACAGTGCCCCTGAAGAATGTGTTTATGGATTACAAAGAAGGGGATTGTTAAGAAGAAAGCTGTTTGGGGTTGGTGACATTCTGAAAAGAGTAGAGGCTGATCCTGTTTGGACTAGTTTAGGGGTGTTTGAGGACATTAATGAAAAAAGATTTTGTGAATCTGAGAGAGGAAAAACCACAGAAGTCTCAGTTGTTGGGCTGACCTTATTCAGTCAAATTTCATGCAGATGACTTACTGTAACTACAGAAATAACATAAGAAATGATTAGTTAAGATTATGCTGGCAGTAAAGATACTAATATTTTATTGCATGTTGAATTCTAGCTTACATTTTATGCAGAGGTAAATTAGACTGCAATGTTGTTTATCCTTGTTTTATGAAGGCTATTTTCATCACAGTATTAAAGGTTATTATTGGTTTACCTCCCGCTTCCTATTTTATTGGAATAAGGTGATTTGCAGCTTCCTTATTTTCCCTGAAAACCAAAAGACACAGTAAACTTTAAACACAGTGAGTTAACAGAGAGAATTAAACATTTGTGTCCTAGGCTTTGGAAGGTCATATTCTAATGAGATTAAAAATTCTCCCCTTCAGGTATTGTTCATTTGTAAACTAGCCTGGCTTGGTCTTCTTATAAATGTTCTGCTGAGTAGATTAATTTCCTATGAAACAAATTTGTTTTCCTTTTTGACAAAGTACTCAGAATCTGCCAGTTTGGTGATTGTTCAAGAAAAATGCAGCACAGAAGAAAAAAAATGCTGCAGCAAAGTGAAATGAGCATAAAATTAGATTTAGCTGAGATTGAGGTATCTATATTGTCATTTAAAAGGGAATTCAACAGCCGTTAAGTGAGTTTTGTGTTTAGGTTGGAAAGTGAGTAGCAGCTGGATTGAGAGAAACAATGGGTTTTTCCTCCCTCTGGCTGTTCCTGCCTCTGGAATGACTCCTTGCCTGTGCTGTGTGGTGGGCTGTTGTGTGGTTTGGCTCTCAGTGTTCCATGCTTGAGTGCATCCACACATGTGCACTGGTGCAAACAGACCAAATAGAGTCCCTAATAAAGAGTGTTACTTGAATAAATTTGTTATTTATGTTGCTTGCCTCAAAGTGTTAGCTTTCTCTCAATATCAGTCTTTCCTCGGGGAAAGTCTTTAATCAGCTCTACCTGGCAAAATTATTCACATCCTTTACCGGTACTAATATTTCTTAGCTTTCCGACTTTGGTTGAAACTTGGGAAGCCTGGGATAATTCAGATGTAATAACACATATTTTGGTTCTACCACTTCTTATCTCACTCAAATTTGGTTTATTTAGAATGGCTTCGAAGCTCTTGATGGTTTCTGATGTACAGATTTCATTTCACAACTCATTCTCTACCATTCATTCTTTAAAGAGTGAATGTCAAGAGTAATGTTAATCTTCTTAAGAAAAGAGGCTCTGAGGTCTTAGTCTTTTCATACCTGTTCCAAATTCTCTTCGTGTTCAAATATGATACCCTTTTCATTTCAAGTGGTTTCAAATGTCATCATGGGGTAGTTAAATGTTGAGAACTGAACTTTTATGTTTCATTAGTGTGCAGATGAATGACAGCAAAGTTGGTTGGAAAAATAGTTCCTTTAAAGCAAATCAGATTTTTCCACTGGGTTATCAATTAGAAATTGGATTTGCATATCCTTAGGAAAATGAGAAGATATGGTGACTGTAATGGTGACTGTATTGAAAACTTTGTATGAAGAGAGAAGATTTCAACATTATATGCTGGGCATCGTATATAACAACAATGTTGGAACTTTTGGAAAGTACTTCTTCCATCCATTTTTTTTTTTTTTTTCGGTCTTCTTTTTAGTGCTTTTCTATAGAAAGTAGTCTAGGAATGTACTTTCTATAATAAATAAATCTTCTAAATCCATAGACTTTTTATGGCACTTTAGTGTATACATATGATAGCTAAGATAGTTTTCTTCCATGTTCTCCCAATACCCAACTGTTGTATTCATTATAGATCATTATCTAGTTAAGTTTGAAGGGATTTATCCATCAGCAATCAAAATGCCAGGATAAATCTGTGGCCAACTAGTAGCAGGATGCCCTTTGTTTAAGGAAACTATAAAAAGCCTTACTTTTGAGCTTCCAAGTTGGTGAACAAATGAATCTACCTGCCGGGAGGGCAAGGTACCCCAAACTCTATGGGACAGAAGCTCCTGTGCCCAGGACCCTTCTAGACCTTACCCCATGTACCTCTTCATCTGGCTGCTCATGCGTATCCTTTAACATCCTTTGTAATAAATCAGCAATCTATTCTATGTGCGTGGCCCAGGAAAGGAGATCAGGAGACCAGGTGATGTTGCCCCAAAGGTCCGACTTGTTTTAGAGGACCAGGTGGAGGGGAGAGATTTTCCGGAAGCAGGATTATAAACAAATGGAGAGCCGAGAATAGCCTGGTGGCTGTGTCTAACATGTGTAGCAACAGCAGGCAAGATTCCTGGAAGATCTGCTTCCATGATGGAAAAAGCCATGGCACACAGATGACTGAGCAAGAAGACAGCAAGAAGGAACTTGATGACATCCTTGAAGAGTAGGGCCAGCCCTGGATGGTTTACCTCAGGACCTCTAGTTAAATGAAATATATCATCTCCCTGCTGTTTAATCTACTGGGGTAGAATGTTCTGTTACAGTGAATCCAACCTTAACTGATGATACTGGCTAATGAATACATATTAGCACCTATTATGTGCCAGTGCAATTTCAAGCACTTTATGTACTTTTTTAACCCTCACAATGACATTATGAGATAAGGCAAAGGTTCTCAAGGCTGGTCCCTGGACCAGCAGCAGCATCACCTGGAAACTTGTTAGAAATACAAATTTGGGGGCCTGACCTCAGAGACCTCCTGAATCATAAATTCTGGGGTTGGGGGCTCAGCAGTCTGTGCTTTAGTAAGACCTCTAGGAGATTCTGATGTATGCTGAAGGTTGACAACCACTGAGATAGGATGTTGTTACTATCCCCATTTGAGAGATAAGTAGACAGCTGAATTTAAGTCACTTGGCCAATGTCACACAACTAGCAAGACTGACTCCTGAGTCTGTGTCTGAAACCCCTGTTGCTCAGCATGTGTTAAGAACTCTAGCTCTAGAGAAGTGGTCTTCAAGATTGGAAAACGTACTCCTATGAAAAATTATGTACCTCCTTGAACATTTTTTAAGTTGACATCGAAAAGTTTCACTTCACAAGTTAAAACAATTGTGAAGAATGTGATTTACAGTATATTGTAAATTGTGACATTTTAAAATGCATTCCATCAGTCTTCTAAATGTATCCAGTGGAATCTAAATACCATAGTGATTTAAATTTACTATCACCCATTTAAAAAATAAACAAGCTTTCCTTTAACACTGAAAATAATCTTTACATCATTTCAGCCCCATCTACCTGTCCAAACATGGATCGCCATGAATCACAAATAGATCTGGGGATATGAATTCAAACAGACTTCTTATTACCACTTGTTGACTGTGTAATTTGGCAAGTTATTTTACCTATATCAAGCTCATTGTCCTCATCTATAAAATGATGACATGAATACTTACTTTGCGGGAGTTGTGAGGACCCAGTAAGATGAAAAATATCTGGCAGACGCTGGCACTTAATAAGTACTTAGTTTCCTAGGTATATATTATTATTATTATTTTTTTAAAATAACGGTCATAATTGAGTTGATTACGTCTGTTCCTTTCTGACTTTGTATATCATGAGTTTTTCTTCACCTCGCCTTAGAGAAACTCATCTGAGATTTGACCTCCTTGGGTCCCGTGCTGATAAAAGTGCATATTGGACGCTGCTTGTGCTGGAGCTGGTTACCTTACCCTCTAAGTTAGGAGGAGATGCAGGTTGATCTGGCATCACGTCTTCCAGCAGTGTCATAACACTTCCCATCCTTGGCTGTTTTCTCCCACCATCACCACCTGAAACCAGGTACTTTCCATTCAGAGGGCTCCAGAGGGGTTGTGAGCATGGGTGTGCAGAGATGCAACAGCACTCATGAGAGGCAAAAAATGTGCCATAGCCTGACATCCATTATTTTCTTTAATCCTCACAATATTTCTAAGAATGAGATGATGTATTTTTCATTATAATTCAGATAATGGAAATATTTTGCCTAAGTTTATGCAGCTAAGTATCAGCACTAAATTAGGGTGCAGATCTCTCCAATTTAGAGTCTAAGAACTCTCTACCACTCGGAGGTTGGGAACTTCAGAACCAAGAGATATAGCTCAGGAGAATGAGCACTGAAGGGAACTCCAGCTAAATCAGCTGTGGACCTCCTGGCCCACTTCTGTCTGCTCCTTCATTCCCACTGGGTTCGTTGCCTGATTTATGCCATGGATTCTCTGAATCCCCATCAAATTGGTCTTCGCGAGCATCTGGTCCATTCTTTGCTTCTGATTCTTCTTTGCTTCAATGATCAGGTTTTTTTTTTTTTTTCATCTTTCCTACCATATTCTGGACTTCAAACACCAGGTGAGACCCAGATTTTGCCTTAACTTAGAGGCCTCAGACTCTACACTCCACATGGTGGACATGGGAACTGTAAGGTCCATGCCCCTTACTTTAGGGTAAGCTTTATAAAATAAATTAAAAGCAAAGATTCCCAGGCAATTCCAAAAATTACATTATATATATTAAAATGTATTTACATTAATAGTATATTTCATTGTCCCTTTAATATTAATGATAAGCTTGGTACTACTGGTTAACTGAGCTGCATTTCTTAAAAACTTTTTAAAATTAACTGTGATTAATTTACTTGACTCTTTTACTTGATTCTCAGCTATTGTTTGTGCATCCAAACCTTCAAGATTAAGTAAGCTTAGTAGTCATTATGTCTTTTGGTTAAAATTTCACATGAAGAATATTCTTCATATCCAGATCAACTTATCGCCTAAGTCTAGAGAATTACTCCCTAGAGTAAAGCTGTATAGAGAAAACCTTTTTCCACACTTCTAAAATATCCTTTTATATGGCAGTGCTCTATGAATATTTTTTCACTCAAACCTTCTGTCTGCCTCCACAATTGCTTGCTGAAAGACCTCAACAGCTTATTCTTTTAAAAAAAATATTTGGGACTTTTTAGAACAATAACTGACACTATCTATTAGGATGTGGCTATATATGGCCCAGGTGACTGCTATCAGAGGGGACACACAAGGAGAATCTGGCACCTGCACGAGAGTAACTTATGCTCCAGCTACACATATGGGAGGAAGTGGAGTCTGGGAGGTAGACTTGATAGCCAGAGGCCACGTGGAGGGCAGCAACAATTTTGGATATGGCTTCTCAAAGACATACATGTGAAAGGCATCCTCTGGGATTTCATAGAAAAGAACCAAATGGGAAGTTGTAAGTAAGGTCAGTGGACTGCAGTCTGAAGTCAGAGTTCAGAGGAGGAATGGCAGGCATGACACCCTCTTCTCAGTAGGACTGGGGTCTAAGCGATGCACTGCAATGCTAAACGTTTTGAAAGTGTGCGTAAGGCTGAGAGTCAAGAACATGTCTCAGTTCTCAGAATGGGGCACAGGATCACTTGAGGCCAAGCTCTACAGTGACAGGCAAAATATTACTAGTTTTAAAAACCCCTCTGCTTCAAGTCCCAATGGGTCCAGGGGGATAAATCTTCATGTAGAAGCCAACTGTGGACAGTGGAGGCAAATGGCATATAGGGACAAGGCTGGACCTTAGAATGTCCTTAGCTATATAGTTAAACTAGTTCATGGATAATCATTAGAGAAGATGTTTCTTTACTACAACTATGTAGAGATACGGTTGGGTTGTGCTTAGGTCCCTGAATGCCCCTTTACCACCAGCACTGCTTCTGCATGTTCTGTTCCCTCTTCAGAGTGTTCAGTCTCGGGCTGCGGGAATTCCTGAGCCAGGTGGCAGGGCAAACTCACCAGCCTCATTTATGCTCCAAAGCTCCCTCCCTGATCAGGCTGAGCTGCGGTTTGTTGGAAAATGCACCTTGCTTGGCTTTTTCTCCATTGCTTCACTGCATCTCCCGGAAGAACTGTAATGTAACACTTGCACAGGCATGGTTCTTGTATGTGCTGCTTCTGGGGAAACGTAAGTTAGGATAACCCATACTTGTGATACTTTAGGAAATTGTGAAGATAGACGCATGGGAATCCAGGCACTGTATCTTGGAGACTATTAATTGTAGACTTGAGAACAACAGAGGAATGGCGTTTAGATGCGTCAGGAACTTTGTTTTATCACGCTGCCCCTATACCACATTGTTGATTCCAGTTCTATCTCCACGATTGGACTGTCACTGAAATACCTTAATCTGCATGCACATTTAGATGACCACAGTTCAGCATTCACTCTGCTGTTTGGTGATGTACACCACAGCAGCTTAGCAATAGACGGCAACCTTTCAATTAACCTCCTTTTATATGAAAAGAACCAAGAAGTGTTAGCTTCTTGCTGCTGTGTACTTACCTTTGTATTCGATAATCCTCTCGTGCTGCAGCACTGTTGGTGCTGGTTTATTACTGAAAATTTAATAGTATTTAATTAAAATCCGGAAATGTGTTTTCAATTCTATTACCCTAAAACATGGTGGGGTGAGGAAGAAAGGCTCATCCTTACCGTTTGCATTATACTGGAAACTTAAACACTTAATCTTCTTGCATAGTGGTTCTGTGCTTTTAAGAGGATTACATTATTAATTGTTTAATTATTCATTATGCTGCATTTTGCCGTTCAGTACAAAAGCTTTTTTTAAAATTAATTTAATGTTTTATCCTTCTTAGCAGCCATTCTTTGTACTGGGTTCTCTGTTCTTTCGTGATAGGGTGTTGCAGAAAAGAATCACGAGGATGCCTTGTTGAAAGCTAAGCCTGTAGTGGTAGCGAATAGATCATTTGCCAGAGCAGTGACTCAACACACCACCAGACAACTGAGTCTTGCTACCCTCCAGAGACGGTGGTTAGAAATATGTCACCAGCAGGAGCATCATTAATCATAATTGTAGGAGTGACAGCCAGTTTCTTGACCTCATTGAGATAGGCAGGGAGGTCAGCACTCCAAGCAGTTCATCCTTCAGGAAAGGAAAACTATTGGGAAGATTTTTTCTTTGTTATTGCTGGCATTTTCATTTAATCCCACCATTTTCCCCTCCATCTGGGCACAAGTACAAAAGCTTCAAGCAGACACCGTCTGGCCCTTTTTCTTTTTCTCTCTGCCAAAAGTAACCTTGGTAATTGATGGTACAGGGGAAAGCTACCATGCCCCTTTTCCTCAGCTGTGTTTCTCTTCCTCCCTTCTTTTGCTTCCCTTTTCTTCACATTGCTTGTAGGGTCCAAAGACCAGGAGGGAAGAGTCACCTAAAGGAACCTGATGACAGAAGCCCTGTCGGTTTCTCAGGGCTGATCACAGGGGAGGTTTCCCGGCATCACAGTGCATATGCTCCTCCCAGCAGTGGTCAACCTGACAGCCGGCTGCCGGGAGACAGCCTGTCACAGAGCCAGTGCATTTCTTTCCAGGCACCACAGAGGAACCTTTATAAAGGAGAAACACTGAGAGTCAAAAGAAGCTAAAGACCTTGGTTTCTGTGTGTCAGTGTATTATACATTCGGACATTAAAACATATTTGATTTCATACAGAGAATCATTGTGATGTTATAACAAGACAGATGTTAAATTAGCCAGTGCATGTGTGAGAAGAAATTTAAATACTCATTGTGTGACTACTATGCCAGGCGCATAGTAGGCTCCTGGGGATACAAGGCATACCAAGTTAGACATGGTCCCACATTTTTAGTGTGCACATTCTTGGGAGATGGGAGATGGATAAGTAAACAAGTAAAAACAAACAAAAAAATGAAAACAAAATACAAAAAAACCCGAACATTTTTAAAATAGTGATAAGAAAAAGAAAAGATATCCAAGAGTGAGGTGAGAATATGTGGTAGTGGGGTGGATACTTTAGATGTGATGGTCAGGAAATGCCTCCCTGAGAAGATATAATATAAATGTTTATGGGTATTTCATAGGAATGTTAAGAAGACCTTAAAATGTCTTCTTTTCACAAGAAAAGAAAGTCTGTAACTATGTATGGTGATGCATTTTAACTTATTGGTGGATGATCATTTCACAATATATACAAATATTTAATCACGATGTATATACTGAAACCAAAAAAATGTTGCATGTCAATTATATCTCAAAAAAAAAGAAGATTCTAAATGTGCTAATTCATCAATATAAGGGAAAATTCACCACTGATATATGTTTATCATTATTCAGATGTGGTGATTGTTTTTTCAACAAAAAATATTAGATTAATACCTGTTAATGAAAGAATATCTGGCCTATAGAAAAGTTTCATAAGGGTTTATTTGAGCCAAAATTTTGAGGACATGCACCAAGCAAAATCTCAATGGATTGAGAAATGCTCCTGAGAATGGCAGTTCTGCAGTTCTTTATATGCATGTAGACTCAAAGGAGAAAACATGAGGAAGGGACTTGCAATCCTTTGGTGGTAGATTAAGGAGGTGGGAGAAAGCAAGAGGGGACATCTCTAGGCCTAGACAAAAAGCACAATGGAGAAACACATGCTTCCTTTACATTGGTGAATACAGGATAGTTGACATTTACAGCACAGAGATGGGATGTGGGCAACAAGATAACAGTGAGGGGTTCTGTGCGCTTGTGCTCTGGTGCCGGTGGTTATGTCTTTGAGGGATCTGGAGTAGAGAATTACTCTGACATTTCAAAGGGATGTTGTCCTGGATGTATACGAAGAGTGGACAGGGCTCACTTAAGGTAAAGGTTGACCTTTGCTGAGGAAGCTGTAGACCTGGGAAGTGACTATCCACCATGGCTACCCACTTAGGAATTTCTGATCAGAACATCCCGTGTGATTACTTTTGTTCACTCAGTTTGTAAGGTCTGCCATGCCCCCCCCTGCCCTGCCAGCTTGTCAGGTTTAGTACGTGGCATCTTTTCTGTTCACTCTAATACTTAAAGTTTGGTGGTTTTCCTTCCGTCATTTCTTTCTCAATCTCTCTCTCACACCCTTTCTCAAGAAAAACAAAAAACAAAAATCCTCAACAACCTGATCCTAGATCACAGATCAGATTTATTTTGTAAACAGTGGAGTTTTACTTCTATTGCAATTTAATTAATTATTTCTGATCAATGGCTGTCTTACAAGAGATTTAGATTTCTGTGTAATGCCATGCTGTTTATTCCAGTCCAAACAATATGCATGTTTGGGAGCTTCTACCACCAGTGTCATTGCAATGAGAACATCTGTTTATATTAGGTGTCATGCTTGTTCTCTCTTTGCAAATTGCTTTATTTTAAAAGCAATGAATGGACTTAGCCATTACCTTCAAAGAATTGCAATGATTAAGGCTATGCTTTTTCTCCTTTTCCTTTTTTTTCATTTCTGAAAGATACTCCCTTTCTCCTTGCTATCATGGAAATGTAGTCAAGATCTCTCTGAGGTCATGTTGTAAGGATTTTAATTATCTTACCTTTAGAAAATCAAAGTTTATGATAATATATATCACAGAAACTTCAAAAAGTCATATTATCAAATACAGTAACTTAAAATCTCAATCAATGTGACTTTTGTGCAGGAATACTAACACTCAAACATATGAAGATAGTGAATTAATTTATGTATAAATAATTGCCAATGTGAAAACAAAGTTTAGTATGTTTACAGCTGAAGTTTATTTTGTTATAGTTATTACTATTTTGTTTTTATTAATGATGGACTGATATACACATTGTAGGAAAAAGTATATATTTAAATGTGTATGTTCCAACATCTTTCTCAATTGCCTCAGTTCTATTTGCCTCTAGTTTATTTATCAGGGGTGGTTGAGTTGTGTCTGTAAGAATTTAGGGATTGAGTTTCCTAAGTATTTTTTTGGTTAGGTTCACCATCTGTATCTTTATGTTTAAGTGGAAATGGTAATATCAACAACCTACTTCAAAGGGCATTTGAACTATTAATCAGAAAACCTTTTAGGTGATTATTTTAGCACATGAAGAATTTTCTAGCTAGCAGTTAGTTTATTGCTTAACTAGCAGGGAATTTATTAAAAGGTTTAGTGGCAGGAGTGCCAAAGGATCTTTGGAGACAGTTTTACCAAAATCGTTCTATTGCACTTTCCCTAAAAGACATTATTGAAAAGACTTCAGCATATTTTGTAGTTTTATTACTACAGAATAAAAATTATTGTGGAGTTTTGCTTTGTACATGAAGGCAAAGCCGTAATGAACATATAATTACAGTGAAACAATTAACTTAGAATAGATATTTTTCTAAGGGGAACAGAAAAGTAAGGTGAACGCTTTCTTTTTCAGAGTCTTTAAAGGGAATAAATTGAATTACAGGATTCTTTACATAAATATATTTATTTTGCTTTGGAAGTCGGCAGAATTTTGTAGGAGGATGTTATTAGTGTGACATGGGTGTGGTTATAGGATGAAAAGGAGGAAGAAACAGAAGAAAAGCTATTTATAGAAAACAATCAGTACATTTGATCCTTGACCTCAAGTTGTTGATGTCAGTTACAACATAATCTGTGGACCACGTTACTTATGCCTGGCTTTCCTGTTTCTGGTTGGCTCATATGTTTGTGCACATTGAAAAATTTTCCCTGTTATCTGGCTTCCTTTACCTTCCTTTATTTCTTTTAAGAATCATTTTATGGAATAAGGGAGTCACGTTTAAAAAGCATCTTCTTTATGATAGCATGTCGCACTTTCCCTAAACAATGAGATAGACATTGTCACCATTTGCACCAACCAAAGAAAACAAAACAGAACATAAACGAGGATTTTTTTTCATATAGAAATTCTGAACATATATGAAACAAAAGGCATATTTTAGTACAAAATGTATCTTTTTAAATAAGACAAGCTTTATCACATTTTAAATGTATCATCGTTTAGACTTGTAAAATAATGGGTAAAAGGTAAATATTCTTACTCATCAAAGAAATCTCCACTATCAGATTTGATTTTAGTACGTTGAGTCATCTTTCTCTCTAAAAAAAAAAAAAAAAAAAAAAAAAGACCCTCTCAACCTTTGGCGCTGCTTAGGATGAGATAAGGTTATTTGGTACTTTTCATTTCAGTGTTCTGGATATCAGAGAGTGTTTCGTTAACTGGAATCATCATGAGAGACCTGGATAAGAATTCCACCTAACTTACCTGAAATAAGTTGCCTAAAATATTTTAGTGACTTTTTAACAAATTAAAGACAAATGACTAAAAAATATACTTACTCAGCGATCATTTACTGAACATCAACACTGTGCTGGACAACAACGACACAGCTAATGAAGATATTAGAATAAAAATTAATAGCTTGTAATTGAGAGAGGTAAAGAACAAAGCAATCATACACTGTGAGTTTTCCCGAATGATGAGGATGTGACACAGGTGACCCAGCAGCACAGGCGTGGGGCCCTGACCTCAATCTGAGGCCGAGCTCCTTGGAAGAACGTAGATCTCATGTTTCTTGAAGTTTGAGAGGCAGAGAATGAAATACATTTTGGGAGTGGGAGAGGCCTGTGGAAAGAAAGGGTTTAGTGGAACTCTGAGGTGCCTCTGGAGAACTTCCAGTTTCAACTTGACTGGAAATTAGGATTGAATGGTGAGGAGCTTGGGGAGGTAGCTCTAGAAGGAAGCTAGAGCTGGGGAAATCTGTACGGAGGAATTCACGTTTCACTCTCAGAATGATTGCTGGTTAATGGACGATCTTAAGCAGAGCCTGACCTAATCAGCTGCATGTTTAATCAGAGCACTTGGGCAGCGCTGTTGAGGGAAGAAGTGGAATGGGGAGACTGAGCAAGGTCTGTCAGTGATATGTCCCTTAATTCAGGAGAAAAGAGGTGAGAGCTTGAACCCCAACAATATGATAGTGGTTGATAGAAAATCATGGTACTGGGCAACATATTGACAAACAATTAACAGAGCTGGTGACCAGCTGGGTATAGATGACGGCGTAAAGAGAGAATTGGATAATAAGAATGGTGGTTCCAGCCACCAAGAAGGGGAATGCAAGAAAATTGGAAGTTTTTTAGAGAGGCAAATAAGTGGATTCTGATTTTGACATGTGGAGCTTGAGAACCCTGAGAATGACCCCTAGAGCAGACGTGTGTGGCAGCCAGCTGGTTTGGAGTCGGATAGAATTTTAACTGAGAAATTTGGAAACGTGGAAGTCAGCAGGACATGAGCGGTCATGATGACATGATTAAATTTCACGTCTAGAGGACCGTTCCTCTAAGCAGCAGGGAGAAAACGAGATGAGAAAGGTCAAAACCTAATATTTTGTAGTTGTGAAGTATTTTAAGATCCATGATTTTTTGGATGCCTGTAACAGCATTGGGAAGAGGCATCTTTGCGCTCACCTTTTTCCTTTTATAATGGGGACTGAAGCTCAGATAGGTTAAGAGACTTCCATAAATAGCAAAGCGTAGATCCTGGTCACAAACCCAGGTTCATCTTCTGCCTTTGAATTTCATATTAATTTGATTATATCAGAACTGCGTTGTGACTGCACATAGCTCATTTCACCTAATATCCATGTGTTATACTCATGACATTGTTGAAAAATTCTCTCTCCTTCTGTGCTTGCATTCAGACCAGAGGGAACTTTTCTAAGGTCAGTATTGTGACAGGAAAGGAATCGCAGCTGAGTTACAAAGAGGCAGCAGCATTGCCTGAGGTACTTTGAATTGGTCTTTTCAGCTGATATAGACAGAACAGAACCATTTCACGTTTAAGATGGTGGAAAATACAGCATTAGCCATACTGCAGTCAATTTTGCCAGTGATTTAGCTTCTGTTTAGGTCTCACTTGTAGTGGCAGGTTGGGCATTTGAAAAGTTGATTTAGGTAAAGGGGGAAAAAAATTAAAATACCACCAATTCACTTAACGTCCATCCAATCTTATTGGGTTAGAAAGTTCTATCTTTAGAGAACTATCTGACAAACTCTCATACTCAAAAAGGTTAGGTAAGTAGAAGAGCATGAAGTAAGATCTTACATGCCTTTTACAAAAGGCTAAAAGAAGTCAAATTACAGCTTCCTAATCCTGCACCCCACCTCACCCACCAAAAAGAAAAGTAGACAATCTCTGAAATAAGCATACCCGGAATATAAATGTCTTAATAAAGAGAAACATTTGCTAGAATTGATATAGAGATCGTGGCGTGGGATATATACTGGCTAATTTCATATTCTTCAGACACATTTCTATGAAGACATTTTAAAACTCCCGTATGCTGTTTTCTGGAAATTTCTGTTTGAAAGAAATAACAATTCTGAAATTCCTTTGGGTAGAAATAGAGCTACCGATTTATTCTGCTGCATTTGTAATAATGTTGCATGTCATATGCAAAATGAGAGGTTTCTAATATTGGTGAGAGGGCAAAGTAGAGTATGATTTTACAAGATAAGAAAATGGCTCGCTTCTAAATATGGCTAGTGGCTAAGCACAGTTGGCTGATCATAAAATGTGCAATTCAAGCTTTCCTATCGATATTTTAGACTGACAGTCCCCTTGGGTTCATGGAGTGAACGTCATTTCCTGAAAAGTCATAGAAAGTCACCTTGATTGTCTGAGCAGGTGGCTGTCCTTACAGGATAATGCTAAAAGGCAAGAGAATAGGAAAACTAGTTCTTAATATGAGAAGTCCACTATAGTCTCCTAACTGAGGTACACAGCAGAGGAAAAAATGAAAACAGACCTCACTTCAGATTCTATCAGGTTTTAAATATTTCTGCTTTAATGTTGTCAGTGTTAGTTCTTTAGTTTCACAAAATACAAGAAAGTGGTGTAAGCAATCTCTTTTGTGGAAGAAATGTGACTCGTTACACAATATAAGAAACCCTGCTTGTAATCCTCTCCCTTATCCCTGCCACTTAACATCTTACTGAGCACAGGCAAGGGTTTATGTATGAAAAGTGACTAGAGTCATAAAATGTTTGTTTACTCAATTCCGGAAAGAATGTTTATTTTTCTGTGGGTATGGAGCCAAGGATTATGGTAATATGTTTCACAGACACAGACACACACACACACACACACACACACACACACACGGTACCATTAAGGCAATCTTTAGATGCTCAGTTCTCTGTGTCACCCAAGAAGACTGAGCAAGGGCTTGTGTAATATTTTGTATCCATATTTATTGCCATATGGCCATTTCCAAATTACATAGTGTTGTAAATTGAGATTGTCTGAAAGAGTTTGGCAAACTTCCAACTTGGGAATACCTTTCAAGAGGCTGATGCTAATGGGAATGTGATAGTCTGGTAATGTAACAACGTTAATATTGCTTTTATTAAGTTAGCTGGACTACTAGCTATTGTGTACTAGAGAAAAAACAGTTTATGGTGCAATGATGCAATGTAGCGATCTTGCCAGACGTCTCTCTTGTTAAGCGTGTAATTCATCTAAGCAACGCAAGTTGTATGACTTTCTGCTAGGGTCTGAACCACATTTTAGCAAAGCTTCCAAAAACTGTCATTGAAATTTACATATACAGAAAAATGCATCTATGAGTTTATCTTATTCTTTAGTCATCTTTATATACTTTATGGTTACTACTTTTATGTGTGTTCACAAAACAAAGCTATTCTTTGGATCAGTCATTCTCAAAGTGTGGTGTCTTGACTAGCAGCGTCACCTAGGAATTTGTTGGAAATGCAGATTCTTAGATGCCACCTCAACCCTACTGGATCAGAAACTTGAAAGATGAGGCCCAGAATTCTGTGTTTTAAGAAGCTTTCCATGTTATTCTCATGCTCCCTCAAGTTTGAGATCCATTGGTTTAGATCCTTATTTTAAACAATTATTGAAATACAATAGAAGATGAACATACCGGGGGTGCCAATAAAAGGTATACAAGTGGACACTTGGGTCAACGTTGCTCAAGCAGTAGTTCGCCGTAATCAAAATTGTCTGGACACTGATGATACCACTTGGAGCAGCTCTTGTAATTGCAGAAGTCAAATGTGACTTGTATTCATCTTTTGTTATCCATATATATTGAGTATTACAATTTTAATGAAGTTTTCGTTTCTTAAAATGTGTATACTTTTTTGGCACCCTCTGTATAATAACTTTGGAGTTGTAAATGGATCATGATGTTTTTCTGGAGTTTTTTAAGATGAGATCTCAAAATTCCTTTACATAAACCAATTAAAATACATACCACATTCTATTGAAAGTGATGGTTACTTTCATATTTATTTAATAAATGGAGTGCACAAGGAATAAAAAAAAATCTAATTTCCTCAGGGGCATGAGGTAAATTTATTATAAGAAAGAAAAGTGTGATTCTAACCAGTTGTCTTCTAATCTATTATGTCCCAATGGTTAAGACAATGATAACAACACAAAACAGAATTCCTGACACACAGGCATTTTTACCGTACTTTTATATAGCTCAAGAAGTCCCAGCTGATAAAAGTATAATTACAAATGCATAGGTTTATGAATATAAATATTTATAGAAAATATCAATCACCAAGTAAACTGCCTGATGATAATAAAGCAAACATATACTCCATTCCTATCCTTCCTTCTTCACTCTCTCAAAGTCAGCTGTGCTCTCATGTGCTCGCGGACTCTAGAAATAGGAAATGACCAAGATGGGAGGCAGCTCTTCAGCAGAAAAAAGTTCTTCGGAATTAAACAAAATGTAATAAGGTGACCTTCCAGAGATATTTTGTCAGTACTTTTTTGATAATGTTGCGCAGCTGAATATGCTTTTCAAGAGAGTCAGTGAATATATTCCGACATCTGTGTTTTATTACACTGTTGATATTTTGTAATTTTAAAATTTTTGTTAGTCAGCTGGCAATATCTGGTGTGATCAGGCACATCCGTACCAATTCTTTAATCAGCCTCTTTCATGAAAACTAAGTGTGGAGGAGAAAATAATTGTGTGTGTGTGTGTGTGTGTGTGTGTGTGTATCGGGGTGTGGGGAGTTACCTTCCTGCCAGGGCCAGCAGTGTTGAGTTTCATGATATAAAAAGGAAAATTAAGGAAGAAGTTGTCAAGGCTGTAATTTAGTGGCATAAGCAGGAATTACTGGTACTCCAGGGCTATCAATTTGGGATGTGAATGTGATTTACCACACATTTTCAGAAAAATTAAAATATTTAAAGTATCCGATCAACATATAGATTACCCTAAAGTTACTGATAATTTATTTCCAATAAATGTTGGCCAATTCTAAAGCAACTTGGGATGCAATACAGAAGCCAGAAGTAGCCACAAGTGTAAATAATTGTATAATATAAGCTCGATCATTTATTTTTGAATCAACCTTGTCTACTTAATTTAGCTACACGTTCTCCACCAAGCTATCAATTAATTCTTTCAAAATTAATTTATGTCTAGCAACTATTCCAAAAGTGGGCACTAACCTGTTGCTGTAGACACAGACAAGTTCAAGCTTGCTTACTTTTTGAATGTCGCACATATCAGAAAAATAAATGACATTTATAAAATTATGTTACAAATTATTAAAAATGCCCTCAAAATACAAAATATATCAAAATATAGTACTGACCACTGAAATTCCATCTTAATTTAATGTCTTGTTTTTGAAACTGAAAATCAAGGAACAATTACGTCACTCATTTTAGAGATTACCCCAAAAGTAGATGATAGATACTTCAACAACTCAGGGGAAAAATGGATTGAGTGATTTTTAAAATATGTTTGTACCATTAATCTCTGTCTCAATCACATAGAGTTTGTGGGTAGCCACGTTGGTTGGGTTTGAAGCCATAAACTATCTCTTGTTGTAAGAAATAAAAATATATACGAGTAGTGTTGGGTATTTTCGAAATGAAAAAACAATTGCATCTCTCTGTAGAGATTTCTAGCCTGGTATATCTAAGATTCATTCCTACTAGTCCAATTCTGAAAATCTAGTAATTATGATTAGACCTTGGGAAAACATGAAGCTAGTTGAAGGAAGGTAAGATGGTTACTATTGCAGAAACACTTCATGTATGCAGAAGCAATCCTTAGGGTTCTTGTCTTTAGTTGAATAAACTGGTAGATTTTGTGATAAATGCCAGTAACACTGTACTTGAAATTGTTCATTAAAGAAAAAAATCAACGAAAGTAAATTATTTGACCTCAGGCACAGAAACCACTGATCAGCCAGAAAGTTGAAACATTTTTTGTGCCTGGTTCATTGTGCTCTTGGGTTTGTCTACAGAGATGCACATACTAAGTTGACTTTAAAGCAATATTTTAAAGAATTTAAACACTCAAACACTTCCTGAAAAACATGGGGGTAATATTTCCTCTTTTATTGATAATGGGCTTCTGAAGATAAGATCTTTTAAAATGCAAGTATACGACTATCAAGATAACTAATATGATTTTTTGATACCAGAATTGGACAATTTTCCCCTGTGTTCAATAAATAGTCTCCTCTGCTTCAAATTTTCAAAAATCTGCTCAGTGTTACAAATATTTCTGATATTTGCATGTCTCATAAAGAATAAATCCAAAATGAAGTGAAAATAAGTAGTCAACCAAGTCCTAGGTTATTCCCTGTTTATATTGTTCTAATGTGGACTTCTTCTCAAGACAGACTTGGAATTCTAGTTCAAACTGTCTACTTAAAAGAATTTCTGAATACCATATTGTATGCAAAAAGCCTGTCAACTATAAAACAAATAACCATGGGCTGCACTTCTACTGTCCTTTTGTTTAAAGGGTTCACATCTCATCCCAAAGAGGAGGGAGTTATTGCCTGAGGACACTTGCGGTGTGCCACTGAGCACTTGTCACATGTAACGTACCATGTTAACGTGTAAACTCTTTTCAGAATCTGTTATTCCACAGTAAGGCAGACATTTATGCAAATTATGTTTATTCCTGTTGAATGGTTACATTCTTTGTGGGTTTGAAATGTGATACTTTTTTTTTTTTTTTTAAATGTGTATGTAACAGGTTTGGAAATGTGGTAAAGTAAAATTTGTACACTATACTCAGATGTGCAAACATTGCTCTGTAACTGATTTAAACTTTCTAATAACCCCTATCCCCAAGAGTGTTAGATCAAATGTAAACTTACTAAGTAAATGCATCTGAGTCTCCTCTAGCTTAAGCCTTTCTCCTTTTAGATAAATATTGGCAATACAGAGCTCAGCTCTGTTTCAGAAATGTTTTACCCTTTGTCTGCTAATTCCCAAAATGTTCTGTGAGCTGGAGTGGAAGATCACTATGTGGATAGAGGGCTTGGACCTAAGCATGGGCCCCTGTGTGGCTTTTTAGGTTCCTTGTTGGCCTCTGTGACAGGGCTTTTGCTTTATATGCTCATTGGCCAGCCTGCCACTATTTCCACAGAGCTGGGAAACCTGGTGAACTCGGAGTAGCTCCTGGGCTGAGTTGGCCTCTCCTAGGCTTGCCTTGTTTCTATGAATTCTCCGAGTCTTAACCACATTCTACCTTTGGCTTAGGCTTTTCATCTCAGCCTGACATAATTTTGTCATGATCTTTACCGCAGTGCCCCATGGTAAGCAGGCTACTGGCTTTTACCCCTCAGCTACTTCCAATGTCCCCTGCTGCATGTCACAGCCCACGGAAGCCAGGGTACTCACAGTGGCAATAATCCCACATCTTCCTTTTGCTATGTATATACCAGCCCATCTCCTCTGTGCAGTGGTGAGTTCATGGTGGTGGGAGAAATTCTAGGTGTTGTGTTCCCAGTAGGGCATTCAATCCCCACAGGAACCTAAGCTCCTTAGATTACTCTCCTCCAAAACTATCTAGTGTCTTTTTACCACATCTCTTTTCTACTTACACCTGCTAGGATAGCAGAGAATGAGGATTCACATTTCTCTTTTTGTCCTCTACCATTGGAAAACACTCCTATTCCCCCGCTCCCTCTTTTTTTTTTTTTTTTGTTTTTTTTCTGTCTTCAGGAATGTTTCCCATATCCTGTTTTTCTCCCTTCAAGATAACATCTCCTAGGGAGGTATCTAATTACTAAGAAGGAAACTATGTCAGGAAATATTAAAAATATTATCCTCCTTTTTCATAACATTGAGCTGACATGAACTACTGAATTATGTATATCTCAGGGAAAAATTTTCTAGAGCTATTATGTTGATATATTTTATATAGTATATAGTTTGAGAGTTACAAAAATAGCCCAATCATAAGCAAAGTAAAGAAAATTTGGTGCTTTTGAAATTTTAATGAGAAAATTTCAAGATCTCTATGAGGAGACACTTTACTGAGACAACTCATAAATATATGCCCTATATAAAGTTTTGAAAAATATTTTTAATAGTTTTTTTCATGTTTTCTATTTTTCCAAGTATTTTTACATTCATTGTGTTATGTAATCTTCACAACGTTGTGAAGATTACATAACACAATGTGATGCCTGTGATGCAGGCAAGGTGGATGTTTTCATCCCATTTTTTAGATGGGGGAATGAAAATTAAAAACGACCGAGTTGCTCTGCAGCACACGGCACACTGGTGGTTGTGTGGGAGCGTGGAAGGATATAGATTCCCTACTGCTGCTTCTGGTTTGCTATTCTTTTCTTGAGACTATGTTTGGAATATTTTATTACTCGAGGAAATTTTTTAAAAAAGGAAAATGAAATCATCTTTCACTGATTTTCTTAAAAAGAGAATCACTAATATGCCTGCTTCTCCTGCATAGCGCTTATGTATCTGTGCAAGAGCCTTGAACCCGCTTGACCTCGTTCCAAACGCCAGGGGGCGTCTTTCCCTATTGTGCTGACGCTTTCCGGGCATACTGCCCAGCCTTCCCCACTCCATGGCTTCTCTGGACATTCTCACCTCCTCCTTTCTTGCCAAAGCTATTTGTTTACAGTCTTTGTTGATCATTTGGAAGTGATATTTCATGTTGTCCCGCCAACTCTGACTTCTGTCTTCTCTCCTTGGTCATGTTTAACATTGATCTTGATTACTATTTTTCAGTTGTTCTATTCACACACTTGTTGAGTCTACCCTGGGCCTTGATAACTTACGCAATTTCTCAAGAACTAAGTTTCCTTTGATCTAATTGGGCATACATGTAAATCATTAGAGGAAAAAATATTTTATTCCATGCCTTAGATGAATTGTTAAACTTATAGACCATTCTGGCTGGGATGACTGAATATGTTGGGAATATCCAGCACTTGCTACAATCAGATCTACGTGGTTCTCTTTAGTTTGGGTGAGTCTTGGAACCAGCACATTTTCAGAGTGAAAATAATTCATTACAGTGAACACAAAGGAGAGTGATTAAATTTTGTGTATCACCCTCTCTATCAGTTTGTATCAAGGCAGGAAACAGATGGCATACTCTAAGAGGAGACTATTAACTCAGGCGTGGGCAGGATTTAAGGACTCTGGCAAGGGATGGTGTGGTCAGAAGCTTCTAAAGTGATTCCCAAAAATTCCCAATGTCGTGGAATCCACTGCCTTATGTAGGTAGTCTCCTCCTTTGATAAAGTTTTTAATAACCAATAGACTCTCTCAATTGTCAGGATATGCCAAGTCTATGAGTACATTATACACGATTCTGATTTCTGTCTTGTTAGAAAGTACATTCCTTTGCTGGCTTTGATGGATTACGTTGCCCACATGGCAGGGAACTAAGGGTGGCCTCTGGTCAGCAGGCAGCAAGGAACTGAGGCCCTCAGTCTAACAGCCAGAAATGAGCTAAGTACAGCCAATGGTCATGTAAATGATCCTTTCTTAGTTGAACCTTCAGATGAGCTCCAGTCCTGGGCAATACCTTGACTGCAGCCTCCTGGGGGAGACACTGGGTTACAGCCAGTTAAGCCTGATTCCTGACCATAGACACCTCGAGGTAACAAACGTATGTTGTTTATGACAATTTCTTATGCAGCAGTAGGTACCTAGTGCACTGGGGGTGCCAAAAAATGTATACAAGTGGACACTTTGGTCAGCATTGCTCAAGCAGTAGTCTGCTGTCATCAGAAGTGTCTGGACGCTGATGGTAACCACTTTAAATACCTCTTGTAACTGCAGAAGTCAAACGTGACTTGTATTCATCTTTTGTTATCGGTATATATTGAGTATTACACTTTTAATAGTTTTCCTTTCTTAAAATGTATACACATTTTTGGGGGCACCCGCTGTAGATGGTAAAAGTTGGCCGCCATTACCACCCAGAAGCTTGAAAGGACAAGGGGACGTGACGTGGTAGTTACCAGACCCCAGAGAGCATAGCTGTACATAGAGAAGCTTTGGCCTTTGGGAGACAAACAACCAGTCAAAACAACTAGCTGGATGGAGCTGGGGGAATAAACATCTTTCCTAAGCTCTTCCGCTGCCCTTGAATTTCCTGCTAGTGCTTTATTTTGATTTAACTGAACCAAATGTGAGAGAAAGCCCATTGTTGCAGCCTGTATGGGTTATCACCCGGGACATAAAGCAGGATGGACTGTGCATCCATTTCATAGAGTAAAGTACTACAAATTGGGTGGCTTCAAACAACAGAAATTGACTTACTGGTTCTATAGGGTAGAAGTCTGAAATTAAGGTTTCAGCAGGACTAATCTCCCTCTGAAGCCTGGGGGGGCAGGGGGAGAATCCTTCCTTGCCTTTCCCTAGCTTCTGGGGTTTGCTGGCAATCCTTGCAGCTGTTTCAGTTTCTGCCTCTGTCATCCCATGATGTTCTCCTCTCACGTGTCTGTGCCCTCTTATTAGAAGGACATCAGTCATATTGGATTAGGAACCACCCTAATTCAGCATGACCTCATCTTAAACTTGATTACATCTGCAATAACCTTATTTCCAAATAAAATTACATTCATAGGTACTAGGGTTTAGAGCTTCAACATATCTTTTTTGGGGGGATACAGTTCAACCCATAACAGACAAGTAGCAGTGTATGTCTGGAGGGGCAAATAGAAGAGATCCAGCACATACTCCATGGATATGTTTGTGTATTTATTGATGATGCTGGTACTAAGCCTAAGCCCTCATAAAATGACCTGCGTGAGCATTTTCTCCTCATTCCTGAGGACAGAGCTTTTTACAACCTGTGCTTTGTGAGGAAGGACTACTAAAGGAGAGTAGCCTGTGTGGGCTGTCTGAATATGATAGACACAGAAGACAGATTGTTGCCTTTATTGAATGTACCACCCTGAGCTTTGAAATTGTCATGCTTTTTTAAATAAATATCCCCAAATCACTTACGTAAGATTCATGCACTTTTTTTCTTTTTAATTCAAGTTTTTTGGGGTGACACTTGATAGTAAAGTTACATAGATTTCAGGTGTACAATTCTGTATTACATCATCTATAAATCACATTGTGTGTTCACCACCCAGAGTCAGTTCTCCTTCCATCACCATACATTTGATCCCCTTTACCCTCATCTACCATCCCCCTCTCCCCTTACCCTCTGGTAACCACTAAACTATTGTCTGTGTCTATGAGTTTTTGTTTCTTCATTTGTTTAGCTTGTTCTTTTATTGTTTTCAGTTTTATATACCACATATCAGTGAAATCATATGGTTTTCTACTTTTTCTGTCTGATTTATTTCACTCAGCATAATAATCTCAAGATCCATCCATGTTGTCGCAAATGGTACTATTTCATCTTTTCTTATGGCAGAATAGTATTCCACTGTATATGTATACCACAACTTCTTTATCCATTCATCTATCAAAGGGCATTTTGGTTGTTTCCATGTCTTGGCCACCGTAAATAAAGCTGCAATGAACATTGGAGCACATATGTCTTTATGGATCAATGTTTTCAGAGTTTTTGGGTAGATAACCAGGAGAGGGATTGCTGGATCATGTGGTAATTCTAGTTTTAATTTTTTGAGGAACCTCCACACTGCCTTCCATAGCGGCTGCACCAATCTGAATTCCCACCAACAGTGTATGAGGGTTCCTTTTTCTCCACAGTCTCTCCAACACTTGTTACTATTTATCTTGTTGATGATAGGCATTCTAACTCATGCACTTTTGAAAGCTGTCTGAAGAGGTAACTACATCAGCTATAGTAACTGCATCTTACATAGCAGGATATCTAGATTTGTGAGATGCATTTCATAAAGTATCACATTGTTCAAGTTTTGCCTTTGTTTCCTTTTTAAGCTTGCATATTTAGATTGGGGATAATAATTCTTAGCAGGAACAAAATTTCATGGATTTTGCGGCTATATTTTTACTTTATATAAAGCTTTCATGGCATTTATAGAAGACTATCTACATTTTTAACCACTGTATTTTTTTTATTTACAGAAACTCTAAAAATGTTTTTTTCCTAGTAACAATAATTGGGTAAATTTCAGTGGCATCAAAGAGCTGGAAATATCTCATTTTCAAATATTAGGACTTTCCATATTTAAGTTTTAATTGCTTGATCTGGAAGACAACTTTGGTAATTTAAAGTTGTGGTGAAAGGCACTGCAAGCCTTCAGACTTACAATCAATTTACAAAAATATGCCAGTTCTGAATTTATTGACCATCTGTCAGTCTTCACTTCACTGGCTAGCTGTCAGTGTTTATTATTTGATGCACTCTATAATGAGTCACTGCAAGGAGCAACCCGTATCTCCATCAGGATGATGAATGAGGTCGTTGTCCATCACAGCCACCTCAGCCCTCACTCTTTCCTTCTCAGCTCGGGTAAGTGGCAGTCCCCAATTCAAGAGGAGATTCCCAGAGCCATCTTAAAGCTCCAAGTTACTTGTATGCTGTGCTAATTTCATTGGCACGTAATAAATTCAGCGACACTCAGTCATACTCCTTCTATGACAATGCTTTTCAAAAGTCATCATTAAAAAGGGCATTCTAAAAATTCAGAACATGGCTTTCTTTTACACACACATACACACACTCCCTGTATAGTTATTATTTATCTATAATGTGCACTATGTTGAAAAAGAATTAATTCTGAAATTGATAAAGTGAAGTCTTGGGATATTACTGGCTCTGGTCTATTTTTGTTGTTGTTGTTAGGTATCTTAGGTATACTTAAAGCATACAGGTGGCATTCTCAGTGTGAGACAGTCTGTTACAGTGGAAGGGCATGAACATTTGAGTTGGGCAAATTAGAATCAGATGCACTGGACAGCTACCATTCCTCTTTCATCTTCATTGTCTTTGCGTGTAGCATATAGATAATTTTCATTGCCTGGTGTGCTTGTTAGTAATACTAACTGATATGATACCGCATAGCATCTGGCATATAGAAGCCCTCAATAAATGTTTGGGATCCTGGTATTAGTGGCAACAAGAAGTAGAGTGCAGGGACCAGGGAAAAAGGATTTGGAAAAAAACACCAAAAAACTGAAGTCCAAGGTTCAATCAAGTTAACATCCATATAAGAAAGTTCTGTGATTTACCTCTTTTAGAAGAGGAAGCTGTTATAATTTAGGATAAGAAACTGTAGGATTTAGGTAGGGATAGGGCTAATCGTTTGATAATTGCTTTAACCTATTTTAAAGGAGACAAAAAGGCTTAGGAGAGGGCAAAACATAAAGACACAATGAATGAGGATACCTATCTACCTATCTCTACATGAATATATATACTTGGAATGTGTCTATGCATGTGGTATTCTTAAAATAGAAGCAGAGCTGTCATATGACAGATGGAAGTCATCCTGAGAGATAAATAATAAAAACAAACAAACAAACAAATACGGTTGCATCTAGATGAGAGCCATACCATATCACCATGATGTCTACAGAGGGTATGTTTGCATCCACACAGCTCTAGTTTCTTTAGTAATGTACAACTAAGACCCTGCCTCCAGGTAGGTGATTGCAATTACCTGGATGCACACGTGCAGAATATAGAGGACTCATAAGCAGGGAATGAAAATAGCATGGCAGGAATAGTTTGGTCCAGGATGAGGATGTCTACTGACTTTGACAAGGCTAACTGAAAATTCGATGTAGAGCTTCCCAAAACGGAAAAGAAATGAAGAATTTGAGGCAAAATAGTTCTTGCTGTGTGTACTGAGATGAGCTGCCAGGTTCTGGTATTAGGCATATGAGTTACTAAATAAATCTGGATATTGGATGTGATTTAATGACTTGAGTCTGAGTTATTCTGCCATTCACTTTTAGCACTTTGGGTGTTTGCCTTTATGAGTATATCTTTCTCACATTATCCTAATACTTAAGTGGGAACGATTGAGTTTTTTGATTGGTGGCTCCTAATTAATACTATTTTTCTATTATGTAAACCTCTAAAAATTAGGTCCAAAATTACTAGAATCTATTTTACCTGAATAGTTCCAATAGTTGGCTTGAAGTTTGCAGAAATGCCCAATGTAGAAGGAAAAATAACACCTTCCAACGGAAACTTATGGTGAGGTGGGCTGAGCACGAGGCAAGGTTGTTGATTCTCTATTGTCAGATCTCAGTGACTTAATGAATTTACCGGGGCCTAGGCATAATAGTTTTGTTGATCCAGTGATATAGAAACTTGATTTTTGTCAGTATTCTAGAGATATCCAAACAGGGCGGCATTGGTTCAGGCTGATTAAACTCACACGAGACTAAAATATTCACCAGAATACATTTTATTAATATTGTGGGAATTATCAGGCAGATTAGAATGCTTGTGCGGTCCCTGTATGAAAGCAAATTCTCATGGACGCAAATTAGAAGGTAGTCTGGTGAGAAGAGAAAAAGGGAAATACTTAGCTAAATAATGCAAATGTTTGTAACATGAAGGAAAAACATGCAGACTACGTGTAATAAAAATCTTATGATCTGGATGTTGGTAATTTGAATGAGTGATATTTTATCTTGATCCTAACTAATGTAGAGTTAATGATACTTTAAGCTATGCTAAAGTTACATACACATGATCTATTAAAAATAGCAGACATAGGAAATTCAGTTAAATATACATATAAAGAGCAAGTGGTTTAATATAAAAAAACAGACCATCAGCGTTTGACTATACTGCACTAATTAGAAATGGAATGAGAATTTTAGAAATGAAATCGGACCAGTTTTCTATAGGATAATAGAATTGTAGGCCTTAAAACTCAAGAGATTATATTATCCACCTCTTTTCTTTCCAGGTAAATAATCAGGGTGAGTGATGGTTATTAACTAACCCAAGATCACATAACTGATTAGTATTGAGTTGAATCTGGGCATTGGGTCCCCTGACTATTAGACTACTGGAGCATTACTCTGTCTACTTATCCAAATCATATCTAATCTACATAGGCAGCAAAATGAATCTGGCAGGACCAATGAGTTTGTTTTAATATAAATATTTGAAAGCTGTAAATTTAATTTTGCAACAATTTTATGTAATTAAGACTTCCCACTAATTTCTCATTCAGACCATAGCAGTAAAATTTTCCTTTACAACCAAAAAGTAAATAAATTTCCCATGATCATAAAGCAGTAAATGTGATGGTGAATTTTATTGTCAACTTACTTGACTGACCTAAGGGATGCCTACGTAGCTGGTAAAACATGATGTCTGGGTTTGACTGCAAGGGTGTTTTGGGAAGACATTAGCACTTGGTTTAATAAACTTGAGTAAAGACATTCACCCTCACCAATGTGGGTGGGCATCCATCAGTCTGTTCAGGGGCCGAATAAAACAAAAAAGCAAAGGAACGGCACATTTACTCTCTCTTCACGTGACCTGGGATAACTATCCTCTCTGGCCCTCAGACATTGGTGTTCCTGGTTCTTGTGCCTTCAGCCTCAGATGGAATTATCCCACCAGATCTCCTTGTTCTCCAAATTCAGAGGAGGATTGTGGGACTTGTTGACCTCCATAACTTCATGATTCAATTCCTATAATAAATCTCTCTCTCTCTCTCTCTCTCTCTCTCTCTCTCTCTCTCTCTCTCTCTCTCTCTCTCTCTCTCTCTATCTTTCTCTCTCTCTTTCTCCTGAAATATAAAATAAACTTTTCAAATTTTCCTACGACTTCTTCAGCACTCTATTGTGCTATTCAGTCAATTTGTGTTGGGAATTAGAAGTAGAGTAGTATCATAAAAGCCAAAGTAGAGGTCTAGAGGAATAGAAGTATGAATGAACTACAATTTTGAAACAACAACAACTGAACTTCCAAGCATGTAGGAAAATACCTTTGAAGAAATTTCTCTGCATACTTCTTAGTGATAGTTTTCTCTTCTGAATTCTCTACTATTGTGCCAATAACAAATCTAACTATAAAAATATAAAATGATTTCTTCTATTTCTTTTGAGATTCACAGTGACAATAGATCTAGAGATTTCTTCAGAATCAGTGTGACTTTAAAAAGAAAGGAAAACAGAGGCATAAAACTTGTTAGTGAATATAGCTATACAGCCTTCTCTTACTTCTCAGGTGTACTCAGGCAATGTTATTTAACTAATCTCATTCTTGGTGGCTTCCAGTCTCATATTTCCTATTGGAAAGTGTCAATTTTGCCAGAATCCAGTGTTCTTTGTGCTGTGGTTTTAAAGCAGTTCTGAAATTATGTTTCAAGCAGATGCTGTTTCAATGATGATTACCTAGCTTGTAAAAAGATGTATGAGTATATAATAGATAGAAGCATTTTCCTCTGATGCCTAAATTGTGGTTTCTTTTAATATCACTTGTTAGATAAGTTAATTAAAGATGATTCACAACTAATACTAAATGCTACCATATGATTATAGCTAATAAATGTAGAAGGAACCAGAAAATCACCATTTGGCTACCCCCATAATGGTAATTGCTTTAGGTACAAATCATCATTGCATGGTCAAACTATTGGAGAAAAATATAGCATGCAACAGGATGTTTATATAGTCTCAAAAGTTTCCTCACAAGACACTGATTACAAAGGGAGAATGAGTAAGTCTACAGTGAAAGGGCTTGGCACACTACCCTAAACTAGTGATCAAAGTCAGTATCACCACGAATGGGACAGATTGACTTCAGGTGCCTCCTGATAAGATGCAGTAAGAAGGACACATCACCATGTCTTATTTTTGCTGGAAGGGTATAAACTGAATCTAATTGTGAGAAGACCTTGGTAAAACCAAAATTAAGAAACATTCTACAAAAACACTTGCCTATATTCTTTAAAATGTCAAGGTTAAGAAAGATAGAGAAAATTGTCCAGATTAAAAAAAAACTAAAGTTAATCCACAACTGAATGAAATATACGACCCTGGATTAGAGTGTGTGTGTGTGTGTGTGTGTGTGTGTGTACACTGATATTGTATCAGTGTTGATCTCAATTACTTCAAAATAAACAACTAAAAAGTGATCATATGGTTGGTATCTAACAGACTATTTTGATGATAATTTATTTGACTAGAAATCTCATTTACTGAGTGCCTACTATAGAGCAGTAATTGTGTTAGGTTTCCTGTGAGACACTTCAAGTGGTCTTCACATGAACCTGTAAGTGGAAAATTGCTATAACAATTAAATAGATAAGGACATTCATATTTAGTGAGTAATCACTTAACTGGGGGAACTGGTCATATCACATAGCAGAAAATGGCAGAGACAAAATTTGCGGTGAGATGGCCTAATTTCATTTCCAGCATTCTCTCTACTCTACCAGACCATCAATCTACATTGTAACAAATGACTGCATCTTCCAAGAATGAATGGCTTTAGAGATAAATATGTGGAGAGATATATCAATGAATGGTTTTAATGTCTTGGATTATAATGTCAACGCATCATTGAAACTGTAAATCTCAAAAGTTTGTGAGTTCCTTGGACAGAGACTATATTCCCTTAATGCCCATTTTTGATGCATCCAGAAGTATGTCTGGCACATAGTAGTACTTAGTGGATGTTTGTTGACTAAATAAATGAACTTGGAACACAATTTTGAGCTAAGGAATATAGAAACATGTTGGAGAACAGGACAGGGAGATTATCAGAGGACTCTGATAATTACAAGGTAAGAGAGAAGAAGTAGAGACTAGATGCAGATTTTCATTTGCAGTGAATGGAAACAACTTCTGCCTCTGATCAGCAAGCCCAGAGATGGTTTGGGCAATGTGTGTCTCTTGAAGGAGTAAAGAAAGACAAACAAACCCATTTTGAGACCCATGGCTTCTGAAAGTTAGGAATTTCAACTTCCACAGAGAACTGAGAGGAGAGCAGTTTTGAGGTGACAATTGAAGGGAATTACTGGGTACCAGATGTACAGTGGAGTCCTGGCAAATTTGGGGAAACTGAACACAGACATAAAAGGACACTCAAGGGCTTCCATTCTTCAGGGTAGCAGAAAACATCATCACTGCTTGTCAATGTTCTAAATGAGTTTGGAGGTCAAGAGTACCCAATGATTTTTATTATTTATTTGCAGTCCCTTCTTTATATGTCTGACATCTGTGTCATCCATTTTCTTTTTGTTATTTAAATAAAACCTCAATATGGTTTTAAGAAGTTAGTCATTCAAATATTCGACAGTGTGGGATGAAGCAGGCATAGCATAATATTATTTGCCTGTGGAAGCTTATGAAAAATTGAATGCCTGGATATGTTACAAATGAATGCATTTCAATCACATTGGATATAGCTTAGAATTAGGCCTAGGCTGAGGCCAAGCCCTTTTATCATTTTTAGAATATCGCTCTGTGGCCAGTGTGCTAAAAAATGACTACACTCTTTATCACTCTTTCAGCACTGGCCAGCTACAGCAGGCATCACATCATTTCACAAAGCAAACAGGGAAGTGGTTCCTAAATGTTCCAAGAAAATTTCCTATGGTTATCCCATGCACCCCAAGTGTCACCCTGAAGGTCAGGACAGTACAGTCCTGGCAACCCCCAGACAACCATCTGGACGAGATCCCAGACATAAAACATTTTGGTGCGATTCGATCATGTAGCCATCTTATTACTGCTGACATCAACTTAAATAAATGGGAAAAAAACAGATGTTTCAGTCACAGTTCACGACAGGTAGGGCAATCATCTACAATTCATAGTTAGAGATTCCATTTATTTACTAGTTTTCCGATATTTCACTGTTGGAAATTTGAATCAGTAGGTACAATCTTTCAGCAAATAAAACATTCTTACGTTTGAAAGTAAAAACCCACTGAAACTACCTTCGATGACAAATGGTGTCTTTAGAAATAAAATGGGAAGTATCACCACTTAAAGTTGTCTTGAAATGGCAATGCAGTGTCCCATTCCAATTTCCTGAATCATAGTCTACGTTTGGATACTAGTTCAGTAGCTCAGATACAACTCAGTGATATGGTCTAACTATAACATTGGTGACATCACTGACATCGATAGGTTTCTCTAATGGAGAAAAAACTTAGAGGAACAACAGATCGTGGGATACATTGTGAATCCACTGACTTAAGATGATGAGTTACTGGTCTTTTATTAATTGTTTTCTGAACTCAGTAAGTCAAAAATCTACCTGTGTTTCCCATCAACAAAATGTTGGAGATTTTATAAGATCTTAAGACACTCCTACCAGATTGTAAGTTCTGTAATTCGAAGGGTGTCTTCATTATGGTATAAAGTGGTGTGAAAAATGATGGAACGAGTTTAACCTTGTCACCTCACCAGGCGTAGATGTAGTAACCTTCTCTCAATAGTCCACTCTTCTGTTTTGCCCACAGATGCCATACAATAGAGGCCACTTCCAGACTTTTAATATTTGGAAAGACAGGCAATGCCTGTCTTTGATCCCTTTTCACCTTCTCTCCATCCTTACTCTGCTTTCCAGTGCCCCGTGCTTCTAAGAGGCTCAAATAGACAAGGTCTATAGATCAAGACCCTTAGCAGGAGGCTTTGTTTTCACATTTTGTTGTTAATTGCTCTCCCTCAGGATTTTTTTTAAATGATTACTAAAATCGAATGACCTTTAATGTAACAGAGATAAATATTGCTGGTTGAATTTTAGATACTGTGACTGATAGTCGATACAGTCAGGAAGAGGTGCTTATGCCTGTCTTCTTTGAATCTTGCTGTAGGTGGACTGTCTTCCTATAATTTAAAGATATCCCTAATTTACACTGTCTCCATGGCTTTCAACTCATGTCTTCTCACTGAAGACATCTGACATAGCACTGTAGGCACACAGGCCTGCTTTCTTCTTATTGCTTGGTTTGTGATTCCACTGTGGTATTTGTTGAGCGTCACTGAGTTGTAAAGAAATTTTATATGGCAATGTTTACAAAACGATCAGCCATGTTCTACTTAGTAGACACAAACTATTCTCCTCTTACTCTTTTTGTGATGATGAGTCATATCCCTCACTTAAGAAAGTTAAGCAAATGTGAATTAATGGAAAGCAAATACAAATTCCTTTTTATTTTTTTCACAACTGATTCTTTCTCATTACAAATTTTTAGCCTACGGTTTGCTGAAGATCATCCAAGATCTTTAGAAATTTAGGTGTCAAATCCTTCTAAACATGTATTTTAACGCTCCAGTCTTGTTTGAAACATTTATTCCCTTTGGACCTTTTAGTGTCATGCTTTTAATCACTTTGCTGTGAAGAACTTGCCTTTTTTTTTTTTTTTTTAATTCGTTTGACTCAAAGCCTTGGGTTTTTATTTTATTCTCTTTGTCCTTTCCTAAACAAATCCACTTCTGTCATTTCCTTTCAATATCAGGGAGATAAACAATATATCAAATAAGTCTCTGTCTCCTTTAAAATACATTTCTGTGAGAGGGTGGTGATGGCAATGGGTGTTACAGACAATATGAAGACAGCACCTGGGCTACTTAACACCACATTCCTTACAGGCTTCAGATTTGTATAAACAAACAGAAAAATGAACACTTACTTTTTCACATATCTACATTGTACTTAATAATGATTGAATTGGGAACCTTTTCTTAAAATTTACTATTTCATGTTGTTATTTAATTCCTTTGGTAGCACTGGTCATATTTTTGTGTTCAGTAATCAAAGTGTTCACTCCATATGTTTATTTACCTTTCTCCCTTTGTTCAATCATTCAAAACCTTTTGGCTCATTACTCCTTTTTTTTAGATAGCAATATATTAGGTGAGGTAAGTAGCCACTTCACTGGTCTTACTTTGCTAAACAATAACTTCCATTTATAATTCTTCTGGTATGTCAAACTTGTTACATATTCTCGGTGTCACCCCTAAACTTGCTATTTTCTGTTGGGTTTTGAATGCAGTCATTTCTTTGGCACAGAAGTACTTTTAGTGTGTAGCAGGGACTCCTCTGAGTGAGGCATGTGTGAAGATGGGTGACAGTCAGACACTTAAGCAGCTGCGTGATGACAAATGAAGGAGGGAGGCTTCACGTATGTGGGCAGAAAGATAGTGAAGAAAACTCAAGCAGTGAGGCATGGCTGTGAAACCCTGGGACATGTCAGCAAGACCCACCAGAACGGGACATCAGGGTCTCATTTACAAGTTCAGAAGAGCAGCTAACTTCACTGTCTCTGAAGGCAAGTCTTCTTAAAACAAAGCACATTAACTGCTTGGTTTGTAATCAAGGGCAGTCTGCTGTTCACCACGTGTGCAGCCCGTGATTGTTGAGTATCAGTTTCCTTAATTCCAACAGTAAAATTTAATTCCAACAATTTTACATCTGAAGCTTGCCGCTTCCTGCATGGTTACAAAGACATTTAACTTACTGCATGAGAAGCTCTGACTTTCAGTAGGTTAGTAAATATACATCTGATAGGATAATGTTATTGCCTTCGAGATAATTTGCAGAAAGATTTGGAAAAATTTTAAGGCACACCACTCTGTAGAATAACTGGTTCAAGTGTACCTAGCGTCAGACAAAAGGCACAGTGTAAGCTCAGATGCTAAGACATTTGGCATCCCAGAAATATTATATATAAAATTTAAGATGTTATATGTCTAGGCTAAAATATAGAAATTGATATTTGAAATTTAAAGCTTCAAAAACTTTTTATGTTTCTTATATTATCTCTATGTTACATTTATTTATTCATCCAAAGCAAATAGTTATTGAGTATCAAATTTGTCCATGACAGCAGGCTAAGCATTTAGTGGGATAGCATAATAAACACTGCTAAGTTTCTTAAGCTGCTATCACTCTATTCAAAGATAAAAAAAATCAATATAGTGTGGTATGAGGGGCATACAAATTAAAATCCCACATTTGAGCTAGTAAACAGGGTAGCAGAGTGGGGGACAAATAGGAGTTGAAGAAGTGAGGAAAACGGAGCCAGTACACTGATCTGATGGTGTCATGACTTTCCTCATGTCATGGGAGCTACAAGAGAACCTCAAATTCCATGGTGTTGTGTGAGTACCGTGCATAAATGGTGGCAGAATCCAGGATTAGATCACAATATACAAGGGCTTCACCTTCGAGAAAGATGCAGAAGACTTCAGGAGGCTGGTAAAATCCTTCCTGTTTATGAGGCAATCTGTTGTTGGAGAAATCAAAGCAGAGACAGATGGAGTAAGTTCTAGGTAAACCCAAGGAAATGCAGGGAAATGCAAGATGTATTTACCAGTCCTGGGTGTTCCCTCGGCAGGCTCCCAGACAAGCTAGCTGCCCAATATTATACAGAATCCCCGGGTGATCAGAACTTGACCTATGATCTTAAGTCTCAGAGACGGAGCATACTCATCAGTTTTGGTGACGCTGCAGCAAGTTAAGGACAGTCTCTACCAGGAGAATGGCTGGGACCTCATAGAAACATGTGGGCATCCTGATAGCCAAACTGATCCCAGTGGGCCGTCTGCCACTCACTGTTTCATGACCTACAGAAGATGCTGCAGGCACTTGAAGGTTTTGTTTTATGGAAAACTTCTCAGCTTCACAGTATTGATAAATATCATACTTTAATTTAAAAATTGTTATATCCACATCAAAATCTATGTATGTCTGTACGTATCTATCTATATATCTGTATCTATTAATCTATCATCACCTATCTAATCTGACAAATCTCTGCACAATGATTTTATTAGATCCTTAAAGATACATTACTAGATTCTGAAGAGGGCGGGCATATTAAAATTTTGATACATACTATATAATATCTCTACAGGAAATATTTATCCATTTATGCTCCAATTATACAGTCACAATAAGTAGGGTTGTTTTTTTTAGTCTTTTTAATCTTGGACAATTTGATAGATAGAAATACTATAGCACTATTCCTTTAGTTTTTAGTAGTCCCACCTTATCTGTGGGGGATATGTGCCAACACCCCCAGTGGATGCCTGTAACCACCGACAGTACTGGACCCTATACACATTATGTTTTTTCCTATACATACATACGAGGTTAACAACAATAGCTAATAATAAAATAGGACAATTATAATAATATACTGTAATAAAAGTTACGTGAATGTGGTCTCTTGTTTCAGGGGATCCCTTGCTAAAGTTTTCATATAGGCTCCATGATCTCTGGCACAACACGTTGCCAACAGTTGGAACACGTTTTTTGTTCATGTCTTCTATCCATAAATTTAATGCTTTTTCCATCTTAACTAAGAACTTACCATGCACGGTGCTGTGACTTTTGCAGTCTGAGGTATGACAACAAAACTAGCACAAATTCTTTTTCCTTCTTCACAATTTCATGGAGAGAAGTTTCATTCTTGCCGTAGATTTTAGCAACTTCAGCAAACATTATTTTTTCTTTTCTTATTAAGTTAAGAACTTTCTCCTTTTCACTTAAAGGAAGCACTTTACAGCTTCTCTTTGACATATCCAAAATGCCAGCATCGCTACTCTTGTGCTTTGGGGCCATTATTAAGTAAAATAAGGGTGACTTGAATACAAACACTGTAATACCTCAGTGGTCAATCTGATAACTTGGATGGCTACTAAGTGACTAAAGACAGTGTGGATACCCTGGGCACAGGGAGATTCCTGTCCAAAAATGTAAAACTTATGAAATGCTTATTTCTGGAATTTTCCATTTAATATTTTTGGTCATAGTTGACTACTGGCAACACGTGCCAGAAAGCATGGAGCCTACATGAAGACTTCAGTAAGGAATCCCCTGAAACAAGAGACCACATTCACGTAACTGAAACCGCAGAAAGTGAAACTGTAGATAAGGGGGGATTACTGTACTTCTTTTCTGGTAGATTATTTTATACTCACATATGTTTCACATATTTATTGGCCTTTTACCCTTTCGTTTGATAAATTTCTAGTTGATAACCCTTGCTTCTTTCACTATTAGTGTATTAATATATTGCCTACAGGTTTATAAGTGAACTTTGTAGCATAGGGAATAGGCTGTTCGTCAAACGAATGCATTCGTTCAACAAGATTTCATTGAGTGACTTCCCAATAGGAGTAGAGGAACTATGCTAAGAATATAATATTAATTTTCTGATTATTAATTGCAGTTTCATTTTGATTATGGCAATTTTTGTCATACAGAAATTTTAGTAACATTTACTAAGTTTTTCATTAATTCTGGCTTTTTTTTTCTCATGCTAGAGTAGTTAGTCACACAAAAATTATGAATAAGTGTAAAGCTAAGCTTTTAAAAAAAACAAAAACAAATTTTCTAGTTTTTTCAAAAATCTTATTGTCAAGCCTATAAAATATTATCTTGTCATATATTTGATTCCCAGACATATTTAAGACTTTTTGATCCTCTTTTCTTTTATCCATCCATGTATTTATCCATGTGTCCATTTCTCAGCATTATTTGATACCATTCCATTTAGACATTTTAAATATTTAATTTGTCAATGATGTTCTTTTTCTTCTTCCTTCCCTCCCTCTTTTCTTCCATTTTTTCTTTCTGTTTGCCATCTTTGGCAAAAAGTTTTATTATTGGCCTTTGCTAGCTTTATATATATAAAAAAGGATAATTTGTTATTTCTGTGTGCTTCAGAGCATTTTTAAATATCATTAAAAATATCTATTTTTTAAAAAATAATTTTGCTATAATTTCCTTTCCATGAAGTATTTTGTTTGAATGGGGTAGTTATTGTCCCAATTTTTTTCAAACCTCTTTGTAAAATTAGGTGTTTTACATCCTTTTGAGTCAGATTTGTTTTGTTTTTCTAGAAATCATTGTTTTATCCAGATTTTCAGACTTACTATGAGAGAGTTGTACAGAACAGCTTTTAGAGACCTTTGTTTCCTGAGTAACTGTGGGGATATATTTATATTTATATTTATATTTATATTTATATTTATATTTATATTTATATTTATATTTATATTTATATTTATATTTATATTTATATTTATATTTATTACATATTTATTACTTCAATCTCTGTGGGTGGGTCAAACATCTGGGCATGGCTGAGAAGGGTCTCAAAAAGTGTCAGCCAGGGCTGTAGTCTCATCTGGAGCTTGGGGTCCTCTTCCACATTTATTCATGTTGTTGGTAGAATCCAGTTTCTTGAGGTTATAGGACTGGGGCTCTCAGCTCCTAGAGGCTGTCCCCAGTTCCCTGCCACATGACCTTCTCTACAGGCATTTCACATCATACCAGCTTACATCTTTAAGGCCCATAAGAAAGGCTTTATATCCAGTCTGATAAAATGAAGTCTTATCTAACATAATCTAATCTTGTCATCTTTGTCATATTCTGTTAGTTAGAAGCAAATCATAGGTGTCACCTACACTCCAGGGGAGGGCATTATGGAAAAGCTTGAATCATTGTGGGATAATCCTAGGAGGTGTTTACCATTGAACTTTAGTAAACTGATTTTGTAATAAAGGGTGATATATATGTACTAAGGAAATCCCTGCTTTTCCTGAATACTGGTTATAAACATCTAGAATATTTTATTTGTAATAGAGATTAGCATGGGAAAAGTCATAAGAAAACTAGAGCTCAGATACCTATAAATTAGGATTATACCTCATGACATTTCCTAATTATATACATACAGAATTGGTTGTGTCCTGATATTTGGGTGCAATATGCTTAATGATCTAACAGGGTGTCAAAAAAATGTATACAAGTGGACACATTGGTCACCGTTGCTCAAGCAGTAGTTCACCATAATCAGAAGTGTCTGGATGCTGATGGTAACCACTTTGAGCACCTCTTGTAATTGCAGAAGTCAAATGTAACTTGTATTCATCTTTTGTTATCAGTATATATTGAGTATTACAATTTTAATATTTTTTTTTCTTTCTTAAAATGTGTATACATTTTTTGGCACCCTCTGTATTTTTAAAATTCTGATATACATATATATTTCTTAAACCTCTGACCAATATTTTGCTTGCATCTCAGTGGACATTTAGGAAAGGAATTTGTTAAGTCTAGTGTCCATTGATATGCTTTAGAACTTTGTTTCCCTAAAACGAGGTATCTCCTGCTTATAGTTTATCTAGAGAAGAAACAAAAGACAAATTCCCCTTAGTTATCACTTCACATGTTATAGTAAAATTTTTGTGTGTATAGAGCAGATTTTGCAGAATTAATCATAAATGATATTTAGTTCTTTATTTCTTTATGGTAATGTACTAGAAGAGGTTTGCTGGCAAGATCAATACCCCTCCAGACCATGTATATGAGATAATTACCATAAATTACTTTTAAAAACAAAGATCATACTTCTTGTTGTAGTTTACCTTGATCACCAGATATGCTTTTTTTTCTCTTTTATATTTCATAATTTCCTCTTAGTTTCTTAAGCAAATGAATATTGTTAAACATTTTTCCAAAATTTTAAGTTTGAACTTGGGCTTTGCTTTTAAACAAATCCTGACAACTGTCTCGAATGATTGTATATAATTTTATCTATGGATATTTGAGAATAGTGGAGAAAATAGTGACAGAAATAGGAGTACTAGTATTTTCTCCCTTCTTTTTTATTTCCATCAGACATCGTTTGAGTGATGATGATGAATACAGAAAATGATGTATTTTTGACTCTGAGAACATATGCTGGTGTTAATGCACTTGAAATACTCACATTGACTTTAGACTGTGATTTCCCATAGAGATCCTAGTTATCTTCAGTCCTTTGCTAACCTCTGGTATGCGCTTTAGTTATTTAGAACACTGCTTTGTGTTCAGATGTCTTGGTAACATTTAAATCATTTCAAAGCAATGATCTATTTCTTGAAAGCCAAACAAACTTTTTCCAAAGATGTGCGTCAGTTGTTTTTTCCCCCTCTGTCAATAGGTAGTAGATCAGATTGCAGTGATAAAACTGTAGACGGAAAAGGTGTTTCGCTAAAATCATATACAAGTTTTAAAAAGAAAAAAAAAAATCAAAGTTAAATCTCTGAAAATTGAAGATGTGTGTATCCAAGTCTTTTCATTGTTTTTGCCGTATTTCTTTTAAAAGAGCAGTACCTGAAATGGACAGGTTATATATCCTAATTTTTTGTACTTTTTAAAGAAAGGATCACGTCTCTTCATCTCATTTCAAGCTTTCTGTCCCTCCTCATTTTAAATCATATCCATCTCGCTGTATTATCCCAGGACAATTCTCCTGGAAGCAATCTGTATAGCCACAATGAGTGGCTATGGTATGGAGACATTAACATTTGTTTTTAACTTCCAAATCTGATTTAGAATGTCTGTCTGGGTGTGCCACCAGCAGACACTGGTACTGAAATCACCCGGTAATGAGAGGTTTGTCACTTTGATCATTGAACTCAGGATCATGGCTTATCTAAGTCTTTTAGAATTGAAATCATCATTCTTTTTATCACAATTTTCCTCTCCCACTGCCCAAAGTGCTAAGCCACCCTTCTCACTACATCCCCAGAACTCTTTGGAATTCTTTGCCTTTGACCCAATCTTCTCCTTTTCCTTTTAAATGTTTCCATTGTATCCCTGGAAATACTGCTTTATAGTTATTGCTCCTTACATCCTCATCCTTTTCTCCAAGTACGTATCTGTCCCCTTTTCCCAACAGAAAAGAAAGCTCTCCTATGATACCATTTTCTCTGTAGCTGTTTCAAATGGTGGGTATTCTTTCAAAATTTGAAACCCAGGGTCAGACATAGGATTAGTTGTCTTTGTCTCTTATTTGCAGGTCAATACATTTATCTCTCTATCATTGTCTAGAAAAGTCCTGCTCTTCTTCAGTTCGCACTGTGTTACTTGATTGTTTGCCTCGCACTGTCATTCACTAAACTCTGTCACTCTTCCTCATTAAGGAAATACTTGAATGAACTTTTGGCTCACACTCTTCCCCTCTTTCAAAGTCCCACCGTTATTCTGAGTAATTTTATCATTCACATAGCGGACCTATCCAATTCAAGACTGCTCATTTTCGTCACCTCCATACCTTCAGTGACATGCACATTCAACTTTCTTCACACGCGCATTTCCATAGTCACACCTGGGACCTTGTCATCTTCTGAAATTGCTGCACTTTCAAAATCACTAATTAGAACTGCTCAACTTATCATCATCTTTTCTCTTTCCGGTCTACACATCACTACTTCCAAATCCCCACCCTTCCACCACATTAGGACCTCCACACGCACTGACATGTTTGTTTTCCCCAGTAAAATAGCCCCCTCTCCACCTCCTTTTTTAATCTGACTTTCTGTAATAATCTTGCCCGTACCTTAAGCTTTCTTACTCCTCTCTCATTTTCTTGCACCCCCCTGGAGAACTCTACACCAGGATAAACCCTACTGTCATCACTTTTTGTGCCTACCTGAGTATCTGGGTCCTGGAGGAAGGCACAGACAGAGAAAATGAGTGTTACTATAAATCCATGATCAACAACCTCAGCTTGGCTCTTAACCCTTACCAGAGATGCAGTAGCAAAGGAAGTTTCTTTTGGGTTCTTTCAATCTCAACAAAAACTATTTCAAGTCTTCTCTACTATCATCAACTCCCTCATTTCCTCTCAGTTTCTCAACAATATCTTTTCCTACTTAACGAATAATGTAGAAGTCACCTCTAAGTGCCCTGATGCTACGTGTACCAGTCTCCCTGCATTACTTTCCAATCTGTCATCCTTCATTTTCTTTCTTTCTTTTTTCCTCTTTCTTTCTTTCTTTCTTTCTTTCTTTCTTTCTTTCTTTCTTTCTTTCTTTCTTTCTTTCTTTCTTTCTTTCTTCCTTCCTTCCTTCCTTCCTTCCTTCCTTCCTTCCTTCCTTTCTCTCTCTCTCTCTCTCTCTCTCTCTCTCTCTCTCTCTCTCTCTCTCTCTCTCCCCCCTCTCCCCCCTCCCCCTCTCTCTCCCTCTCAGAGAAGTTTCCTCAATGCCTATCTGAGGCCAGATCTTCCAGTGTGTTTTGGTCTCCCTTTTGCCATTTTATCTTTTCTTGCTATTTTATCTTTTCAGGAATCTTACCCTATCAATGTTCATCTTGCTTTGCCTTGTCTTGTCTTGTCTTGTCTTGTCTTGTCTTGCCTTTCCTTTCCTTTCCTTTCCTTTCCTTTCCTTTCCTTTCCTTTCCTTTCCTTTCCTTCCCTTCCCTTCCCTTTCTTTCCCCCTCCCCTCCTCTTTCCTTCCTTGCTCTCTCCTCATCTCCTCTTCCTTTCTCTCTTCTCTTCACCTCAACTCTCCCCTCCTTTCCCCTTCCTACCTTCTCCCCTCCTCTTCCTCTCCTCTCTTCTTTTCAACTCTCCCCTTCCATCCCCTCCCTTTCCCTTCCCTTCCTTCCCTCCCCTTTCCTCCTATTTTATTTTCTCATCTCCCCTCTTCTTTTGTCCTTTCTGTACACACACACACACACACACACTTGTGGAAACACAAACATTTAAAACTTCACTATCAACCTGGTTTATCCCAAAGGCATCTAAACATGTTAAGTTCTCTTCTTTAAACTAAGAACACTCCAAAAATTGTCTTCACTGTATAACTCCTAAAGCAATTGCACATTTTTCTTTCCTCTGTAACCAAGCTTTCTGAAAGGATTGTCTATGCTTGCTGTCTGCGTTTGTTTACCTTCAACTCCTAAGTCACTCCAGTCTCACTTCTGCTCCACTACCCCCGAAGAGCTCACACTAAGTCGCTAAATACTTCTATGTTTTTATGTTCAGTGGGCACTTTTTAATTAACTTCTAATTTGACCTTCCAGCTTCATTTAACAATGTTGATTATATTCTTCTTAAAACTCTTTCCTCTTTTGGTTTTCTCAATGTCATATTATCCTGGATTTCCTCCTGCCTCTGTGCTTCTTATCTTTCTTTCTTGTCAGGTTTATCCTCCTCAACCTGGCTTTTAAATGTTGGAATTCCTTAAGGCTTGGTCGAGGATTTCTTCTATTCTTATTCCATATTCTTTGTCCAGACAACCTCATTCATACCGTAGTCTTAGTTACCACATACAAAATAATGATTCCTAAATATATGTGTCTCTAACTGAGTCCTCTTGTCTGATCTTCAGACCTAACTGTCTGGTTGCAGCTTAGCATAGATACTTGATTGTCTCAAAGTATGTCAAATTCTTCAGGAACAAAATTAAACTCTGTATCAACAAACTATTGCCCAATTTTTACAAAAATGACACCTGAATTTACTTGTTAAACAAGAACGCTGAGAGCAATGCCTGACTCCTTTACTCGCTCAACTACAATATCAAACCCACTCTGTGTTCTTTTCTAAATATTTCATGACTCAGTCGAGTTCCCTTTATCTTCCATACTACCATGACAATCCAAATTACCTTTGTCATTTGTCTATGTATTAGTCAGCATTCTCCAGAGAAACAGAGCCAAACATATATGTGTGAGTTTTTATCAGAATTAGTTCATGTGGTTATGGAGGCTGAGAAGAACCAGGATCTGCCATGTGCAAGATGGAGAACCAGGAAAGGCAGTGCTGTAATTCAGTGTGAATCTGAAGCTGTGAAAACTAAGGAAGCTGATGGTATACGTCTCAATCCAAGTCCAAAGTCCTGAGAATTGGGGGTGGGGGTAATGATGTCAGTCCAGGTCTGAACCCGAAGTGCAAATATCTGTTTAGCACCTTGACAAATTGTACAATGCCTGTGGGGACAGAGCCCCAGAAAGCAGTTTCCAGGCTCTCGGCCTCACATAGAAAGGTGCTGGCTCAGATAGTAAATGGCCATCAACTGTGATTGGATGGCCATCAGCTGTGGCTCCTTGGCCGTCAGCTGTAACCAGTGAGCCATTGGCCACTAATATAACTGCTGTGGCTACGCTAGCAGGAAAAATGGGGGCTAGCAAGAAGATGGTGGCTGAGCTAGCAAGCGCGGATTGCGGAGAGGTGGAAGCCGCCAACGAGAGTATAGTGGTATGACTCCCCTACTTATGGCTCCGTGGGTGTTCCTTTTTGGCCTCACCATGTCCTGTGTTCTTATGTGGGGAGTGGGAGCAGAGACCCTGCCGGACGCCCCCCACAACAATGCCCACTCATATTGGTGAGGACAATCCTCTTTAGTCAGTCTGCTGATTCAAATACTAATCTTTTCCAGAAATGCCCTCACAGACACACTCAGTAGTGATGCTTTTACCAGCTATCTGGGCATGACTTAGCTCAGTCAAGTGGACACATAAAGTTAACCAGCATATCCTAGAATACAGAATTGACCAATAACAGTTCTCTCTACATCCTGTCTTTCCTCCTATCATATATTCTTTCTACTACAGCAAGAATTTTTGAAACATCAATCATGAGACACCTACCTAGCTTAAAATTTTTTAATGAGATATCATTGATCTTAGTAATAAAGAGACCAAAATCCTTATGATAGTTGGGAAGACCCCAATAGTCTGGCTCCTTCTTTCCCTGCAGCCTATGGTCTCCCACTTTGATCTCTGCTTTTCACGACATTGACCTCTATTCCCTGGGATCTGCCTATTCATTTCTACCACGCGGTTTTGCATACATTGCTTTTCTCTGCCAGGAACATATCCTTCCTCCTCCCTCTTTGTGTGTTAACTCATTCATACTTAATATCATAGCCACGTATTGCGCAGGAAGCTTTCCTTGGCTCCCAGTATAAATCAGATATATATGATGTATTCCTCACATAACTGTGACTATTTCCCTTGGTAAACCCATCTCTATTCATAATTATATGTCATCACTTCATTATTTGATTAATATGTGACTCCCCTAGCAGGCTTTAGCTCACTGAATATAGGGACTGTGTACTTTTTGCTCATCATTTTTATCTAATACATAGTATAATGGCTATCGCATTATATAGACGTTCTATAAATATTTGTATAGTTAGTAAATTAATCTTGGCAGATGATGCAAAGCAGAGGGGCAGCTACTTAAGGTAAACTAATTTAGAAGGAAAATTTAGCTGGCAAGATAAAAGTACGTATTAAATTCAACTCCTAATGCAAAATGATTTTTGCTTTTTCTCATTTGTTCCAATATATCAGCGTCCATTAAGATTAGATTTATATTTGTGAGTTTTAAGTAGGGCAGAGCAAGCAATAAAGAATTACTAGGGGACTTTTTCAAAATACCCATTCTTTCCCACTCCCACACCCCTAAGGAATAACAAAATCTATCTGTGAGGAGATATGAGGTGGGGGATAGGAATAGTAACTGAGAAATCAATTGTTTTAGGGTGGCTGGATTAGCAATCTGCATATCAATGAATAAAATACTCTTAATATGACTATCTGGGAAACTGAATCAAATTACCTGGAAAGCAAATGATTAAGTTCAACCACCCAAAACCATTAAATTACTGAAGGGGTGTGTGTGTGTTTACGTGTGTGTATATGTGTGTGTGTGTGTGTGTGTGTGTGTGTGTGTGTGTGTGTGTACTGAAAATAGCTCTGTGATGCTGTAGGATACAGCATGAGCAGGGAGTGGTGAGTTGAAATTGGTGACATAAACAGAGATGAGATCACTAATGGCCATGCATGCCATCTTAAGAAGCCACTTATGAGTTTTCAACAGGGAAGTAACAAAGCACATTTTTGCCTAGAATTCCTGATTCTCAAACAGTATGGCTGGCTAGTGAGGGGATAATGGTAGGAGATGACGCTTCAGAATTACTTGGGGGATTCATTCAATTTACCTATGCCTCTACACATCTAGAAGATTTCAATCATTTATCTGGCAAGGAGGGTTATTACCTCTTGCTCTCCTGTTGAGTTAGGGATTTTTCTAATATGTGGAAGTGTGTTTCACGTATGAGATGTGATGAGGTTAAAAAATATTGATCTTTGGGAACCATTTAAAATTATTACCACTCTATTGGCTGAATGGAGATGATTTTGAGAAAGTAAATAAACCATTTATTTATCCCACAGACATTTGTTGAGAGTAACTGTCTTCTTATTAATTTGCAGCTACTGTCATGCCCATGACACATTTTCATATCTGCCTATATGGTGCTTGCATCCTTATGAGGAGGTAAATCACAAACAAGTAAATCTATATAAATGAAATTATACGTTGTGATATGTGCCGTGAAAGGACTGAAAACAGTCATGTGATTGAGAATAATAGGGAGAGGTGAAGACTTCTTAATGAAAGGCCTTTTTGGAGAAGAAGTGTCTGATCTTATAATTGAAAGACAAAAATCCAAAGGGAAAATGTGTTCAGAATGGACAGTGAGCTCACAGATCAGCAGAGGGAAAGAGGTTACTGGGCTCTAAGAACTGAGCTGGAGCTGGAGATTCAGAGAGCAAGTGTCATGTACTGAGATGGAAGGTGATCAAGGGCCAGGTCAGTAGGTCTTATTCATGGTGACAAGTATGTATTAGGTTCTAAGTGCAAGGAGCAGCCACAGAAGAGTTTTAAAAAGTGCAATAAATGACATGTTAGCTTTTGTGTGGAGAGTGTTAGGAGGGGACAGGAGGGGAAGAACAAAAATTAGTATGGGAGTTACTTCAGTATTTCAGGAAAACTATGAAAGTGGATTGGGCCACAGTTGGAACATTGGCAGTGAGTTGATCTGTGATTTATATTAGATCTGATTCTTCACTATCATGTTTCTTGTGCCTAGAAGGGGATTTGGTGGTTACTTATTGGAGAATGACAACAGAAATGTCTATGGAAAGGCTTAGGTTTTTAGTGAATGAAAAGAAATAGCTGGTAAGTCAGGAGATGGCAAGACCAAAGGTGGGAAATGGGTATAATGACTAAAAGGGCTTGTATTTCAATGGAGAAAAATGTTGCAGGCAGGGAGGGGAGAAATGATCTGGAAGCATCAGGAGAGTGAGAAGGACACCTACTGTACCTCTTTACTGAGACTGAGAAAAAGAACATCCTTGATTTGGAAGGGCAAATGAAGGAATAGTGACTTCAAAGCATATCCAGGGTAGAGTTAAGGCAGGAAGACGTAGGGATCATTCAAGAAGTAATACTCTGTTCTGCTTCAGAAACCTGTCACGTGCATTCAGGATAATAGTTATCAATAGAGATATAGAAAACTGAAGAAAGATTTTGTCATGGAAAAGAAGAATGCTGAATTGTGCCAAGTTTTGGCAATATCCGGATGAGTGCCAGTGATTAAAGGAAGAGTGGGAGTCTTGACATTCAGGAAGTGACTTCAGTAAGTTTTTGCTTTAGTTAAGCAAATGAGACTTGGTCATTTGCTATAGGAAGGGAAGGGATTTAAAGACATATTTTTGAGATTTATGTTGCTAAGAATTGTGACTACATATGGAATGTTAGGAAGGAAGAAGAGTAAAAAATTTTAAATTTCTCTGTATCTAACTGGGTAATTGGTATAAATTGACATTTAAAATATAGGCATAGAAAAAGATTGGGGAAGTGAAGATAATGAATTCACCATTTGATATGTTGATTTTTTTGACATCAGAGTATTAAGGTATACTTTACATGGAATAAAAATAACTCTTTTTGGGGGTGTACAATTCTATAAGTCTTGAAAAATATATTTAGTCATATAATCACTACGAAAATCAAGGTATAGAAGACATTCATCACCTGAGTGAATGTTCACTCATGTCCTTTTACAGTAAATCTCTTTCATAGGCATTCAGCATTTGAAAAACGCTAAACTGTTTTCTGTCCCTAAATTTTTGTCCTTCCATAATGTGATAAAAATAGAATCATACAATATATAAATGTTTGTGTCTCATAGCCTTCAAATAGAATGATGCTTTTGAAACTCATGAATGCTGTCCTATGTATCAGCATTTTTTTCCCCTAAAATAATGAGTAGTATTCCATTGTACTGTTATATTATCATGATTTGCTTATTCATTCACTGGTCAATTGATATTTATTATTTTCAATTTTTAATAATTATAAATAACGCTACTATAGACATTCATAAAAGGCCTAAACTTAGAAGAGAAACCTGAGGTGAGCTGATTAAAACTTTAATAGCTATCTATCAGCTTCTGGGGAATCTATGAAAACCTATGAAGTATGTGTAGAGTAAAATGAGTAAAGAACCAAAAGTGAAATCCTTAGAAAATCAGTTTTTTAAGGGCAGACAAGGAAGAGGAAGCCCTGACAAAGACAGAGAACGGATAACAGTGAGATACAGCGTGCGCCATAAAAAAGTGTTGGATCACAGAAACCCAGAGAGAAGAGTTATAAGAGGTCAAACAATGTCTGAAAAGAAAGAGATGCAAAGAATGTCTCATGAAGCAAAAGCCAAGTTAAAGTGAACAACGGTGAGCTGAGTTGGGTAGTTCCGTCACCAGTAAAGAAATAAATTCAAAATCATTTAATGTGGGGAATGAAGCAAACCTTCAGGTTTAGATATCTTCAGGTTTCGCCTGTTGCTTTCAGAAGAAAAGTTTTGTTCATCGGCCAGAATCAGTGCCCTTCCTGATCTGTCTGTAACTCAAGTAGGCAAGAGTTCCAGCCAATGGGCCGGCCCGGTGGCTCAGGCGGTTAGAGCTCCGTGCTCCTAACTCTGAAGGCTGCCGGTTCGATTCCCACATGGGCCAGTGGGCTCCGAAACACAAGGTTGCCAGTTCAATTCCTCGAGTCCCGCAAGGGATGGTGGGCTCTGCCCCCTGCAACTAAGATTGAACACGGCACCTTGAGCTGAGCTGCCTCCCGGATGGCTCAGTTGTTGGTTGGAGCGCAGGCTCTCAACCACAAGGTTGCCAGTTCAATTCCTCGAGTCCCGCAAGGGATGGTGGGCAGCGCCCCCTGCAACTAAAATTGAACATGGCACCTTGAGCTGAGCTGCCGCTGAGCTCCCGGATGGCTCAGTTGGTTGGAGTATGTCCTCTCAACCACAAGGTTGCCGGTTCGACTCCCGCAAGGGATGGTGGGCTATGCCCCCTGAAACTAGCAACAGCAACTGGACCTGGAGCTGAGCTGCGCCCTCCACAACTAAGACTGAAAAGAACAACAACTTGAAGCTGAACAGAACCCTCCACAACTAAGATTGAAAAGGACAACAACTTGACTTGGAGAAAAGTCCTGAAAGTGCACACTGTTCCCCAATAAAGTCCTGTTCCCCTTCCCCAATAAAATCTTTAAAAAAAAAAAAAAAAAAAAGAGTTCCAGCCAAAGGAACTCATCAAGGTGGGAATGAACAGGCAAAATCCTGTCTTGAAGAAGATTGAATTCTTCTAACCACAATGTGAATGCATTTAGAAGTGCACCCTTGCTCAGATGAGCCTTCATTTGAGGCCCGAGCCCTGACTGACACCTTGATTGCAGCCTCGTGAGTAGATCCTGAGCCAAAGACCCAACAGAAACTGTGAGACAATAAATGTGTGTTCTTCTAAGCTGTTAAGTTCTGGGACAATGTGTTACGCAGCAATAAATAACAAATGCGTCCCAACTCCACATTCAGGGAAGTCTCTGTATGTGCTTGAAATTGTCCAGGGTGGACATTTCTGCCATCAAAATTGGTAAATACTATTAACTCACGGTTTTTACACCCCTTGGAGAACTGGCTGTTAAATATTTACTAGCACACAACTGCATTCAAGATCAAGAGTATTAGAAGTCAAAGAGCAGGGATTCCTTAGATGGATATGGAAACAAATGTTCAAGAATGAAATTATTATGTCTGGGAAAGGAAAAGGACTGGTCTCATAAAGCATTTGAGCAATAGGCAAAGGATGCCAAAAACAGAGATTAGCAAAGAACTGGAGCTGTCTTACATACCTCGTGCCCAGGGTCTGAAATGGCCTCCTCGGGGAGGTGTGTAGGGCTGAAGTGTGAAAATGCAGTGGCAGCTGCTCAGGTATTCTCATGTGAAGCATGAACTGGTGAGTGATGTAGTATTTCTTCTGTTTTATTTCCCAACAAACAAAATGATTACTATTAAATTGTTATTTTAAAAATAGCCCTGATACATAACATTTTACTGAATACAAAAACTTCTAATTATTATTTTTAAAAATCTGAATATGATGGAAAATTGCCCCAAACACAAAAATCTAGATTATTAGGCAATTAGTTCAGATTAAAACAATGAAAAGGACTAAATTTTTTCACTTAATGAAATTAGTAAATGAGATTTGTCTAATAGCAGATAAATATGCTACATTAATTTAGAATTGCTTTTCTTTAATGTGGGACATTTTATTTTAGATTCATATGTACTCTTAATGGCAATTGTGAAATAAACTTCACACTGCTATCTTTCTATTAAAATTAGAGAAGCATTTTGGTCTTTTTGTAATTTTGTTTATTAATTACAGCTATGTATCTATTACTCATTATTTGTGGAAGCAAACTGTTGCTGTTAGAAAAGTTGAATAATAAGGTGCTCTAAAAAGCAAGGAGATGGAAAACAGAAGAATAGAATGCTGGAGCAGAATGCTGGGGGTGCCCAAAAAATGTATACAAGTGGACACTTTGGTCAACGTTGCTCAAGCAGTAGTTTGCCATAATCAGAAGTGTCTGGACGCTGATGGTAACCACTTTGAGCACCTCTTGTAATTGCAGAAGTCAAACATGACTTATATTAACCTTTTGTTTTCAGTATATATTGAGTGTTAATTTTAATACAGTTTTCCTTTCTTAAAATGTGTATACATTTTATACACACCCTCTGTATATTGATACTCGGTCAGCATGAAGCAGAATTCAGGATTCAGAACAGAGATTTCCAGTTCCCAGGGTTAGAGGAAGATGGATGGCTAGTAAGAAGAAGGAAAAACTAATGCCACAAGCCCTGAAGAACTTACCAAATTATAAAGATGGGACTAAATAAAGCCAGCACAGAGGAGAAAAGTGGCAAAGAACTTCAAGCGCTTCAAGTTAGACTCAGGAAGACGACAGAACCTCAACTACACAAGTGAGCTGCAAGGCTAGACCCAGCTTACCAGCGGGGGTCTGAGCTGTCGCTCTCCCAGAATGCTGGGCAGAGCTCCTTCAGGGTCCATGAGCTACACACGAAGCGTGACAATTAAGTTTATGAACTTGTTGCAACGCTGTTGTCAACCTTTTTGCTATTAGAGGGATTATTCATTATGAATTTGTACCAATTGGACAAACAGTTAACCAAGTTTACTATCTGAAAATGCTGAAAAGGCTGCGTGAAAAAGTTAGATGACCTGAACTTTTCACCAACAATTCGCCAACTATTGCATCATGACAATGCACCAGCTCACAGGGCACTGTCTGTGAGGTAGTATTTAACCAGTAAACAAATAACCGTATTGGAACACCCTCCCTCCCTACCTGATCTGCCTCAATGACTTCTTTCTTTACCCAAAAATAAAGGAAATATTGAAAGGAAGACATTTTGATGACATTCAGGACGTCAAGTGTAATACGATGACAACTGTGATGGCCATTCCAGAAAAAGAGTTCCAAAATTGCTTTGAAGGGTGGACTGTGTCCTGGCATCAGTGCATAGCTTCCCAAGGGGAGTACTTCAAAGGTGGCCATAGTGATATTCAGTTATGAGGTGTGTAGCACTTTATCTAGGATGAGTTTGCGAACTTAATTGTCCAAACTTATACAGTCAGGGTTGTTCTTGGAAGAGTGAAGCAAATCTTACCCTGCAGTAAGAGTTCAAAGTACTCAGCAGTAAAGAAAAGCATATGGTCAAGAACAAATATTAATAGTTTTATGGTCTAAACCTGAATGTAATTATTTGCCTGCTAATGTTCTTATAAAATTTTTGCTTTCACTTCTATGAGCAAATAAAACATTAGGAATATGATGAAATTTAAGCAAAAGTCACCTTTGTCCAATTTTCTTGAAAATTTTGGACATGGTATCTTTGCAACATAAATTTTAAAACATTATTCCATGACCTTTTTGTTGAAATAACAAATTCTCTAGCAGCCTTTTGATTTAAAATTTATTTCTGAGCATTTTGAGCTAAGTACTTTGGACTGACACTTTTTATAGATTGCTTTTTGGATTTAATGGCTCCAGGTGATTTAATTAACATGTCTTTTTTTCCCCCTTCTGATCATTGAGGAAGCTTTTAAAAGAGGCTAAAAGGGACCTACCATCAGTTCAGTGACGCATACAAGACCCTTCCAATCAACTCCGTAAACCGTTATTTGTCACTACTCTTTAATAGTTTTTCAAACAGCTTTCAATTCATGTGTTAATGTCAGCATACAAGCTAGTGCTTATTTTTCAAGTATTACATGTTACTTCTTGAGACACCCTGTCAAAATATAACCCTAAAAGGAAATTCACTACTTTCAAAAATATGGCTTCTAAAATAATTAATATAGTCAAATAAAAATGTAAACTTCCATTGTTTATCAAGATTTAAGAAGTTTTAGATAATAAAATGTTCATCAGAATATAGAAACAATTTTCACAAATATTATCAACACCATTTTGTGCATAATACAATAAAACATAAAGAAATAAAAAGGTAGCAATCATAATAAAAACACAGATATTCTAATTCTTGGTTCAACATTCATTCTATTAGATGAGCTTTGTAGTCGGGAGAAATAAATCTGATATAAACTGTTTAGAATACAATTAGGAAATCAGAAAATTATTTGGAAAAGGCTTTCTAGATAATAGTTCTTATGACAATCTCTTATGTGCAATGTATCCTTCTTTTTCAATTATTTTAAATCCCAAAATCCTTTTTGGTAACATCTAAATAGGTAAGAGTAAGCAATATGCACAGATATTTTTGGTGAGTATTAGAAGCTGATTAGCAACTGCATTTCTGAAGAAAAGAGTGGTGATGCCCAAGAATATGCCATTTTTAATGTTTTCTTTTGTAGGTAGAATAAGCTTGGCATTAATGGCCAATAGAAATTTACTGGTTTTTTTTTTAAGAATTTATATAGTGCCATCTACCTGCCACTACTCTAAGCTGACTTATGCAGCCATTTTATGAATAATGGCATTTTATTTCAGAGACACAGTTTACTAGTTGACTATATAGTCAAACATTAGTCTACCTTAAGCTTTATTGTCTGTTTTTGGGTTTTATATGCCAATGATTTTAGATACATTCTTTGTCATTTTCCTATCTCAACACTATTGTAAGATCCTGGTCCTTGCCAAAATTAGAAAATTTATAATGAAATGAACACTCTCTGCTATTTCAAGTGACAATATTTCCTTTTAATTATCCTAAATTATAAATATAGCTCTTTATTTTATTGACAGATAAGTAGTAATATCTGAAAATAAATTTGAAGCTTATGCCTGGGAAATTATCTTCCTAAGAATTTTATGGCTGCTTGTTTTCCTGTGAATAAGCAATTTATAAACAAAAGAGAGTTGAAATGTTAAATAATTATACTCTGTTGGTTTATGAAATTAAAACTGCTATTTCCAAGTAGGAAAGGATAAGAAAAAAAACATTAGAGAAGGACTTGGTAATGGAGACAGAGAAATAAGACTTAAAGATTTTTGCCATCACATGCTGTAAACCTCAATAGGAGTAAGACCGAACAAGAAAATTTTTTCTATCTTATATAATAAAAATTCATTTGTATATTTCAAGATCCCTTTTCTTGATTTGTGAGAAAGAACAATACTAATGAGGTACACGCTGACTCACTGGAATGTTCTCCCTTTGTTCACCTGGCCAATCACACTGAGTTTTGTCTCATCATCCAAACAGTCCCTAGCAGAGAAAATTGTCAATAATGAGAAAAAATCGAGGTGAAAAATTGATGCTTATTGGACACTTGGAATAACATCGGTCAGGATGCTCTTCGAAAGCACGCTAACAAGATAATCCAGGAAAGTTACTGCCAATTCCATTGTGGAGTGTCATTCTCCATTGTTAACGCTTTCAGAATACCCTAAAGCGAGACAGAGTAGTGTATAGAGATGCTTATAGGCTCAGGATTACCTTTTACTGTGTCCCTTTTCACTGCTTTCTTTTGTGTTTCTCTATCAGTAAATATGGCACAAACAATCCCACACATACATAGTTACATAAAATAAGGGGAGATATTTTTATCCTTTTCTTTAATATTAAGTAGCATTAAATAAAATGGAATATCCTTTCACACACCTTTGTTATATTCTTCTCAGGTGCAACACTGGGCTGAGAACATAACCTGTGACAGAGGGGAAAGGCGACTTGGTTCATATCCTTTCACTACCTTGTATGATTTCAGGCAAGTCACACAACCATTCTGTCTCAGTTTCCTTATGTGTAAATTTGAGGTGACGATATGCACCTTCCATAATTTTATGAGGATTTGGTAGATGAAACCTATGTAGCATTTTGTACATCCAAAGTCATTTAATTAAGAACATACCTCTTATTGCTGATTGTGTTGTCAATCTCCCTGCTCCGAATTTTATATACTAAGTTGGCAAAGCATTTCAGGCACACAAGGTCTCACCTCCAAGTACTACAATCCTTAAACATAGTGCAACTACATAGAAATAAAGGCACATGCAAAACATGAAAATATGGATGACCTACGGATGAACGCTTCATTCTTTGACAGCAACTTTAGACCTAGAATAGAAGAGAGACAAGTTCTTTGGTTTGCCTATGCAGATTTTCCTTTACCTGGAAGTTATCTCTGTAATCTTAATAAGCACAGTTCCTTTAACTTGTTTTATAACACCTTATGGCTGGAATGTATAAACAAAATTATAAAGCGTATCACAAATGTGAGATACAGTTAAAATCCATTTGTGACTTGTGTTATAAGTGTTAGAGAAGTGAGAGTCATGTGATCTGCTCAGGAGACATAGTATTTCATCTCTGGCATAACATTTAGTGTTCTTTAGCTGCTGAGAAAGTAACACATAACGTGTGGCTTGCCTTTCACTTCCGTAATCAACAAGCATACAACAGGACCACTGCCTGAGTAACACTGAACGCATCGGTAATATAAGGGTGTTATACTGCTGCTCCATAAATTTCACTGATTAAGATACTCTTGAATCAGATCGTGTCCAATTCAACAAGTAGCCCCACACAGCACCTACTTTTTACATTTTAAACAACAGCATTATGCTGCTAAGTGATCCAGCTTAGGCAGAGTTCTTATTGATGGAAACACACACACACAAAAACACACACAGCCAGAAACACACACAAATATGCACCACCATAGCACAGATCCATGAATAGTACTCCCATTATGCAATATTGCTCCTATTTGCCATGTAATTTTAATCAATAATGTCACATAAACTTTGCTGACCATTATGTATAGATCTTGTTTTTCAGTTGAATTTATAAATGCTCAAAGATGTTAACATTTATTCAGAGCAAATAGATTTTTTTTTCAAATCTAGACATAAGGAGTTAAATGTTTTTGTTATATCAGTACTCAGCAACTTCAACTTTGTGTAAAAATGAGGAGATTCTGTCTGAGGAATTACAATATCAATACCGTCTCCTCATTTACACACCTGGAGCAGTAGACATTTTAAAACATCAATCTTTCTGTGACGTGGTGGTCAGAATTTCACTGATATCAAACACAAAGAAAGTCAGCCATGACTGAAAAGTAAGCAATATAGACTACTAACCACCAAGAAATATTCCAGGGAAAGCTCCCATTTTAATACATTGAAGGGCACGTAATTAATATTATTCTGATTTTGTTTACACACAATTCTAACTAAGTTGCGTATTTAAGTTCTTATCGATGAAGATAGTAATTTGAAAGAGGAAGGCATGCAAAACATTCTTAATAGTAGAAGTGCTAGATAAAAAAAGAGAAGAAACCTGTTGCTGAACGTGTAATAATAAATTCACTCAACAAATATCATTTGTGCTTTTATCACATAAATAACCTGAGATGCAAAGATGAACACACACATCTTTGACCTTAAAATAACTAAGAATTACTCCATTTTGTTCATAATCTTCTTTGTAGGAAAAGAAATGAAAATTTCACACATAAAGCAAGTTAAATTTTATTATCTGTACAATTTTCTTAGGTTACTATCCTCCCAAGAATCAGACAGCTTAGGTGATAATAAACACTTAATGTCTACTGCTGTAAGTGGTGGTGGATAGGACCATAGCTCTGAGCCTTAGCTTCACTTCAGAGAGATTTTGTTTACCATAGTTGCTCACGTATAATATATTTGCCATAATTTTAAGTCCAGAGTTCCTACAAGTGAGTTTTTCTTACTTAAACATTGTATCTGCTCATCCATTATATATATATATACCTTCAGTCATCTCTCACTTTTTAATGCCTGCTATGTCCCAGATCCGAGTGTTGGGTTCTAAAGAGGACATAAAAATGAACAAAATAAAATTTCTTCCTAGAAATTATTCTAGATGTGGAGACTAACATGTAAATAATGCATCATAAAAGCTATAATTGAGATATGAAAGGTTGTTGAAGAGAAAGTTGACATAAGCATTTCTACCTATGGTGGTAGCTGGGCAAAGCTTTGCCAGATGGAGAATAGTTGGGAAGAGGTTATTCCAGTGTACAAAACATAGAGTTTGGCAGTAATGGTAAAATTTACAAAGTATTGAGAAATACGAAACATTTGTTTAGGTAGATAATTTTATAATAAAAGAAAAAATTAGCCAACGGCATAGATTGTTTCACATAAAATATTTGGTTGGATCTATGCATTGTCAATAGGGCAAATATCAAAGGGCTTACTGGAGTACTGTCCTCAGACTTTCTCATCAATTTGCAGAAAGGCCCCTGTCATTCCCCTCTCTAAGTACTGAAAACTATTATTCAAATCATTGAAAACAACTAATTTCAACTTGTTTCCTATGGGTTTTTTTCCTTGTTCTTGTTGTTACACAGGGGGTTCTATCAGCTGCTAGAACACTTTAGCCCCTTCCCAGGGAATAGATAAAAATAACAAATATGAACAGGAATGTAAGATGTGAGGGTTTGTCCCTCAAAAAAGAGACACATACTCATTAGTAACTTGTGATAATAAAATTAGGTAGATATATATATATATATATATATATATATATATATATATTTACACACACACACACACACATATATATACATATATGTGTATATATACACATATACATATATGTGTATATATATGTATACATGTATATAAATATATATGTATATGTGGATATATATGGCCTACTATGTACCAAGAATAATGCAAAGTATAGACCCATAGACTCCTAGAGTTTAAAAAATATTAGGGTCATGACATCCTACTTTTTTCACAATTAAGAAATTTTCTCACAACATTCTGACAAATGGTTATTCAACATTTTGTCAAGTTACCCCATTATTTACTTCTTTTAAGGAAATCCATATACTGGTCACTATCATTGAAATGTCCTTCTTGAGTTTGGAGAGAAAAATGGGGATTTCATTTTCATAGATCCGTTGAATGGTTTCTGAGTATTTTCTAGCACATGTTATTTTGCTACCATGGTGTGAGTTCCACTCCCCAGCACAGAGCACAGATCCAGAAATAAGAATTCCAGCGTAAGCAGTCTGTCGGGAGGGATCCCAGTAAGCACTGATGGGGAAGTGGACATGTGGGAGTCAAAGGGAAGGACGTCAATAAAGTTGACACTGTCAAGCCCGTTAGCTAGTTAGTAACCACAGCTGACAACAGGAGCTCAGACCTTCTGGGGAGTTCTGGGAGACAGTGCAGAATACTCCACAGTTGTCCCTATTGAGGGACAAGGAGTCTGACATATATATCCATTGACTTCCCTTTTGTCATCGGTTTAGGCCTGTTTTCCAGGGCTTTATCTCTGCAGCACTTCCGGCTTTCACTGCCAGCTGGCTGAGCCTGATCCCTTGGCAAGAAAGGAAGAAAAAAAAAAAAAAATTCAACATATAGAGATGAATGCTGAGTGGACATGGCTAGGACACTGACAGTGATTCTGTCACAGGACTCATTGGGATTTGATCTAAAATCTATAAGCCTGTTGCTTTCTTAAGGGACGGTGGGCTATTTAGGTCAAGATACTGAGTAATTTGTATGATGTTGGTATTCGTAAAGGAGAAAATATGGGCTCTAGTTTTTTGGTTTTTGCAAATGTCCTCCTTGTATAGAGATATAATCTGCCTCTCTTTTACCCACTGATCCTAGTTTTGACCTCTGAAAATGTTTAGAATAAGTCTGCCCTTTACACATAGTAGGCTTTGAATATCTGGAGATATGCGATCAAGCACTTCTCTCTCCAAGTTGAATATTCCACATTGTCTCAACATTTATGTAAATACGGTTTTGGGGACCCATGCCCTACACACTGCAGTTTGTTACTTCTGCAAACTAAACATGTAGACGGCTGACGCTATAGTATTGTTTTCCTTTTTGGAACAACAGAGTCCTGCTGGCTCATACTGAGTCCATATTTACTTAAACCTCTTAAGTTTTTCCCCCAAATCGCAATCAATCACAGTCTCTTCCAACCTGAACTTTTATATTTAATTGTTGAATTAAACAGGGATATGTGAAATTTAAATGAAAACTTTAAATGTCATGTTTCTGCTATCCAAAAATTTAGCCATCCCATTGAGATTACTGTATCCTGAAAATCTACCAAATATAGCTTCTATTGCTTCATCAGATCTGTGGTTAAAAACACTCCACAGGTCAAGACCAAGGACACCTTCAAAGACATACCCTCAGAAATCGGTTTCCAGATTGAACCCAATCCACAAGTGTACTCTGTTCAGCCAACTATGTCTGAGTCTACCTATGGGTACTGTTGTTGAATGTCATATAAGAATATCACGAGATGTTCTGTTGAACACCACCTTCCCAAATGATTTTGTACTAAACCTGATGGTTGGGCCTTCTCCACTTATGAAGTGTGCTGTATTTCCCCCCCCCCTTCCCTTGTTTATAATGAGTTTTCTTTTTCATTGGGTTTTTACTGAATGGAATGTAAGTCATGCGAGAGGTGACCTTCTTATCCAAGTGAGACTGTTAAACAAAGATACAAAATATGTTATCCATTCTTCAAAATACTTAACATAACATCAGAAAATTAGAGGGTACTAGAAATAAGAAACATACAAACATTTTCTAATGGGCCAAATTGATGTCAGTTAAGGCTATTTGTTGAACTTGTGCATTGCAATAAACTGAGACATAATTTGTTGCTACTCTTTGTCTGATCAAAGCAAGTGTTCAACAGTTTGATTTTTATTTATGTTTTTGGTCTTAGTTGCTATATCATAGTATGACTCCATAGAATAAATATAATCTTGCCATTGTATCTTAGAATATAAGTTTCTTAAGGGCAGGGACTGAATCTTATCACTGAGGAGCCTCAGGTTCTTCCTAGCACTGCATCTGATGCTTAGAATCTATTTATTTAATAAAGATGTAATAAATTAATGGTTACAAGCTTCTCGGGTTGCTAACTACAAGTTGTACCTCCCCTACCACTAGCCCAGATGGCTAAATTAATAATCCTATTGAATGGACTTTACTCATATTTTTCATTTGCATGTTGGAGTGTCCGCTAAAATAATTTTCGTTTTGGCACAGTAGATATTAAACTGACAGTGTTTAGCCAGCGGGCTTAGTAGCTTATTAAGGCAGCTCCTGGAACTTAATGAGAAATCCAAGTCATCAGCCCAGAAGTAGGTGCTTGACTTCTTATTTCCTGTGGCAGGAAGGTATCCATTCAGATCATATTAAAGCTGTATCAAATTATTTTGATATAAATTAAAAAGAAGTAGGGCTAGGACACAAGTCTCTTTCTTGGCTTTTGATTGGAATTTAATGTTGAGAGTCCATTCCTACCTGCTCTGATTCTCGCTGTGGTATTATGGTTCAGACTTTGAAGGAACCTTCATAGCCTGACATCTGTGCAGAGATCACAGAGGTTGGCCCATAGCGATTCCTGTCTGTAGAATCAAAGATTAACTGTAGATTAATACAGCTGACAAAGGCTCACATTGTTCTCAGATATTTTCCCAGTATGGTAAAAATTTCTCCACAAAGCACAAGCTGAAAAATAGAGTGGATGTTTTGCAATGGTCAACAATGGAATTGCTTTTTCTGAGACCCACGTTTCTTCCAGAAAGGATATTTTGTCAAGGGACCCAGTTCTGCAGCGGGGGGCAGTCCTCATTCATCCTTTCTAAATTAAGAGTTGTCTGACCAGATTTGAAACTTTTAAATGTGCTTTCAGCAAAGACTACCCTCCTCTCAAATCGAATTACTTGGATTCATCTATCGAAATCCTAGAACCTTGTACAGTACCTTAGCACCCACAATCAAAAAATATACTTTATCTGTTATGATTCCTTGAGTTGTGAGTGAGAAAACATCTAACTAAAAGCAGTATTAAGACAAAGAATTGGCTCACTTATCTGTAAAGTCCCAAGGTGTGGCTAATGTCACTCCAAGCCTATTTCAGTGGCTCAGATGATGCTACCCATTTCTCCTTCTACTCTGCTTTCTGTCGTGTTGGCTTCAGCTCCCTCCTCACACATCTCACTTCTTGTCCACTAAATTATTGCCCTTCTTTATACTTGTTCACCTGGTCCCTTCTTTATCCAAAGATAAATGGAATAATTAATTAATTTCCAGTGATTTTCTACATTGAAACCATGATTTTATAGCCTTCCCCAAATAAGCAGCAGTTACTTGACAGTTTTCAAGGCTTTTAGGTCCATGATTTAGCTGATCCTGACAACCATTTGTTAATACAATTTAACGGAGTAAATTTGAAGATCTTTATTAAATGATTCATGAATCAGCAAAATGTCATCTAGCCAGCCCAGAGATACTCTGAGGGGTTATACAAGGGTGGGAGGCCTTTACAGAAAGGAAAGTGGGACAAGAAATTTATCAGCAAAGAAAGAATGAAAGCTCATTGGAGGAAAGTAAGGTTTTAGCTAACAACAGCTTCTCATCGTCTGTGCTGCGATGTCTCCATTGGCTGGCCTTGTTGCTGGGTGGAAGGAAATCTTCCTTCCTCCAGCTGGAGTAGTCAAGTAGTTAGACTTTCTGTTTGTGAGCGCAAGATATGCTCGTATGGTTGAAGTCTGTAACTGAATCTACTCCTGCGGTCTTCTTGTTTGGGGTCATTGACAATCAGTGGCAGAGTGTGAGAACTTTCTCTATCTTTTTTATTTCAATTTTAGTTGAGGTTTTCTTTCTTAATTTTCACATATCCTGTGAAGTAGGTGGAGCCATTACCATTGTCTCCATTTCAGAGTCAGTGAGTTAACTTCTTGTTTGACGTCACTGGTTAATCAGGGTCTAAACAGGGATTAAATAACCTTTCTTATCCTACATCATATGCACTTTTACCTCTACCATGCTACTTCTGAATTGTTTGGAAAACGAGGTGTCACTGTTGTACCAGCAGGAGCCCGGTTTGTCATTGGGGTTGCACTGTTCTGGCATATGTTGGCGATGAACCTGACTGTTCATCGGATGATGGCACCTCCTGTTTCACATTTGAAAAGAAAAGAATAAAAAGGTGGATAAAAATAAATAAAACACAGACACATTGACAGATAGTACTTGAAAGAAAAAGTGAGATGAAACACTAAAAGCAGACAAAATGAAAACACAAAATCCAACTGAACAGACAGAATATCCTCAAAGGCCTAAGTTAAGTCTTTTGTCTAGATTTAAAATAGTTAAAAGCAAGAAGCTAGTGCCCTGCCAATGCAAGACAGAGGGCCATTGTAGCAATCAAAGGTGGGGTGTGCTGGAGACTATAGGTGGAATTTTCTAATCAGATAGCACCAAACGTGTAGCAGTGAGGATGGAAATAGAGACATAACCAAAGGCACCATAAGGGTAAAGTTTTTTACAACAGTTAGAAACTTGATCAGAGGTGAAAAGAAGAAACACAAGTTCCAAAATTTTTGCAATTTGAATTTACAACTTGAATTTCCTATAGTTTGAGCCAATTTAATCTAAATCTTAGGAACCAGGTAACCACCCCTAAAATCTTGTTTAAGAGTGAAAGCATTACGGGCTGTCAGAAAGAGTATTCTTTTAGGAGTACAGCAAATAACTAATGATGGTTTCAACCCCAAACTAGAAAGCAGAAGCAGTTGGAACGCCTGTTAAAAATACAAATGCTCTGGGTTCATCCCTGAGAATTTAGATTTAGTGCTTTGAAAAGTGGCCAAGAAGAATTGGAGTTTTTAACCTGGGTCTTAAATTCTTAGGAATTGGGTCCATCCTTGTCAGTTGGGACCTTTGGGTGAAAAGGAGTTTCATCTATAACAAAGAACACAATATACAGAATGGCAAATGCCCATTCGAGCAAACAGATTTTGAATTTAGAATTGAGATTTTGATGTGCGGTTCTCAAGTGACTATCCATAACGTCAACTTATGCAAAATCTTTGTTAGTATTTTATGTTATACCTCAAATAAATTATGCCTGCGATCAATGTCTATGTTTGTTTTGTTTCATTTTCCAGAACATTGGTTGGTCCCTTCTATCAAATGTTGTCCAATGTGAAGGCAGATGCAATGTTTTGTCATTGTCAGGCATCCTGACAATCTTAGTAACGTGTTAATGCTTCTATGAGTAGAGCTTCATGTGTTTCTGTGCTTGTCTTGATCCTTACAGAAACAGCACTTCCTAAGGAAACCTAGGATATATAGGGCTCTTTTCTTTTGCAGAATGCTTTAGAAATACTAACTAATTTATGCCCCTTTGCGCAAATGTAGCACAAGTCTTATAACTGCAGGGGAGGAAAATCTGTCAGAAATCTGCTCTGGGAGCCGTTGCACAGCATGGTTTCTGCAGATTCAGCACTTTGTCAAAATGCCAGTGGACATTGACAGAGAGCAAATAGAATTTTGCAAGAAATGGCAAGAAAACCCCAGAGCTGGCAGAATGGATGTCGTGGGAAAAGAGGGTTGTGTACACTGCATATGTGCATATAGCCTTCATTTGATGTTCTACTTTTTTCCAAACTTGGCATAATAATTGTATTATATGGTAGATTCAAGTCCAAATCAAGAAAAGATGTTAAGGTCCCATTGCAAAGTCTTGTTGACTTTTCCAAGAGAAAAGTACTTATATATGTAAATGAAACTTGCCTTTCGACTAGATATTCTTGTTCTTTTGTTTTAACCATCATGCAAACTGATCGGAAAGTTTCAATTTGTGGGAGGCTATTATAAAATTTTCTAGGATGTTATTATTTTCTGTATTCCCAGATTATCTTTAACTTCCATCTGAGTTTAAAAGTTGTGTTTCTATCAAACTAAATCATATTTCCCACAACTTCTCTTTGACTGTTCCACTTAGCCAAGTTCATGTTCTAGTTTATCTTTAAAACCTCTTTCGGCCAATCTTAGAAAAAGATGAAATTTGCATGATGTGTGATTTTGTAGTATTTCTTTTGTATAAATATTCTCTCACTCATGCGCATGATTCATTTATTATTTGGTCAGTCAAAATTTTTCTATAGTGAAATAATGTACACTTAGCCCAGTCACAAAGTGAGTACTCAGGAAAAAGAAATGTTTCCTATTACAATTATATGATATGTAATGAAAAATATTAAGTGCCTAGTTAAGTGCATTATTTGTTTCACAATTTTCCACAATCTTGGCAGTCTCATATAAAGAACACGGGGGGTTGAAAAAATACATTTAAACATCTGTATAATGTACATCTGCTTCTGTGTCCCGTATCCTTCTAAACTTGACCAAATTATTTCCTCATTTTGTTCTTATTCTACAGATTACCCAATCGCAGGGTATGCACTGATTATCTCTTACCCAACCTTTTATGTTCCTACTGTGAGACCTGTCGCTTAGCCAGTATTCACTGATTTCTTACTCCTTTCTAAAAACCTCTGTTTGCTTCAGAACAGATGTTTTAGTACATGTCCTTCTCATAGTCATGTGTTTCCAGCAGGGCCTATTCTATTCATTAATCCAAGAGTGCGTCTTAACTAGTGTAAGCCAGTCAGTGCCTGAAAATTCTCTGGTGACGGTTAACCTTCTGGAGGTGAGCTTATATCCTTAAATGGCCCACCTTCCCTGCCAAGAACAGTTTGGGGGGTGGGAGGAATTTATGAATCAGAAAGCGTGCTTCCCAGGTGCTGGGGCAGCCATTTTAGGACTTTGAGGAAATGCACTTTAGGATGAAACTGACCCTGCTGATGGAAGGAGAAATAAAGAAAATTCCTGGATAATATCTCTTATGCATTAAATCAACTAATGCTAACATAATCTCTCTTTCAACTATTATGATTGAAATAATCATATTTTATTTATTGAGCCAGTTTGAGTGGAGTCATTAGCTACTTGAGCAGAAGACTTTCTTATGGCTCCATTGTGTAACACTCATAATCTCTTCAATCCCAGTGACAGGACACCTGACATCTGCTAAAAGATCCCTCTAATCCCAACTGCCTAATAATTTGGCATAGAATTGTAAACTCATAGGCTAAGGGATCTTAGGGTCATTTCATCCAATCACTTATCTGATATTTGACCCTTTTCTATATCATCCACATGAAAAGGATCTCTGAACTATACTATTATATTATGGGAAGTACACATCTTTTCAAGCTGATATATTTTATCTTTCAGTAATAAAAGCTCAAAAGATTTCATTTTTAGTTGAGCAAAGATAGATTACTATGCCAGGAACTTTTAATAAACTTTTATTTAATCTTCAAAACCACCATATGGAGAAACGTATTGTTGTTCCTGTTGTTGTTTTTATTACACATTTACAGAGCTGAGAAAACAAAGGCTTAGAGGAGTTAAGTAAGTTGCTTGTGGTTATAAGGCTAATAAATACGGCAGCTCATACTTTAGGCTATTCTGTCAGATTCCTAAGCTGAGTGATCTCTGTAATTATTCTCTGAATATGTTTTTAAACCAGTTACTAATTCATTTGCTTTTTCTTCCATAGAACTTTTATCACTCTGTCCCTCTGTAATTCTGCATGAGAATCTTTGTCATTTGCCTGGCTAATCAGTGATGTACTATGCCCATCACATTTTTTAATGACAATTCTAAGAACTGATATCAAACATATTTTGATACAATTTATAGTAATATAAATATAGTGTAAATATGATTTACCTCAGAGGCTGACAGTTGAAGGAAAAGCCAGGGACAGGATCTCATGACTTGACATTTTATCTGAATCATCACTAACACACACACATCAGAAAGTGTGTGTGTGCGTGTATGTGTGAGAGAGAGGGAGGGAGACAGCACGAGAGAGTGGGAGTGTGTGTTTGACTGTGTGTGTGTGTGTGTGTGTGTGTGTGTGTGTGTGTGTGTGTACAAGAAGGATGGAGTTTGACTCTGTCTTTTACCAATTTCAATACTTGAAATGTGTATGTAGAAATTTCTGGGTTTTGCTGCCCTTATATTGTTTCCATATGGGAATCAACAGACTAGTAAATCGTAAATTCCTTACAGAGGCCAGGAAAGATTCAGAATTTATTTATTACTCCTATACCCTAAATGAGCATGGAAGTGTCAGACTAATTCCACAAATTGGCTAAAATTTCCACAATTTACTTTTGGAAGCAATGAGCATTCCAGCTTTTCCATCCCTTTTCAGGGTCCACTTTAACCCCCAGACAGCTTGCTGAGCCAACTCTGCTGGGTTCCAGTACTCATCCTCCTGAAAGTATTTCCCAGACATTGCAATTCCCTGGAGCTCTACTGCCAACGCTGACTCACAGTGTCAGTTGTAAAATTTAGCTCCTCTAGTGTGCACCTTGCCTGTTTTGTCACATTTTTGTCACTTGATTCCATATAAGTTAATGCCTCTCATACCCCCAAGCTTTCCTTGCTGCTAAAGTGGGGAGGCAATTCACAGTGATCCATAGCACATTAGCGCTGGGGAGAGGGCTGACCCAGTGCACATGGGACACCAGGCCTGAGGTAGTTCAATGGCAGTGATGCTGCATCGTGCCCTGTAGTAGGGTAGAAAATTCTGATGCACTCTGCCCTGGGCAAGCTTGGCTCAGTAATTTTGTAAGGAGAGATGGACTGATCTGAAAAAAGCAGTCTCATATTACTAAAGTTTAATTTCTTTTTTATTATCCAAAGATTTTTTAAAAAATCTAGTTAAAATGACTGAAGAAAAGCGGTATGTATTTCTCTATATATCTATTAACCGTGAAATGTTATTCACAAGCAGGGGGCCCTACCCGACCCTGTCGGAATATCATATTCGTTATTAGCCTGAAATAGCATTTTCTGATTATTGACGACCTTCATAATTTGTGCTCACCACTTTATATACGTTGTTTTGTTAGTTGTCTACTGACTCTGTGAGAAGAAAGCAAGTTGAGGGAACTTTAATAAGTTGTCCAAGGTTGTAGGTAATACCAAGCTGGCATTCAACCCAGGTTCTTTGACTACAAAGCCTGTGTTGCTAACCACCGCCTTTCGAAAGTGATTAGAAATCACCCTGTGACATATGCCATCCTTAGTTTTCGTTCTTGTCTTCAGAAAGACTATCTGCCATTTGGATCTCCCAGATGCTGTTTCGGTTGGATCGATATATCTCATATTGAATTCTTCTCAGTGTCAGGTTATGTGCACCCATCTGACCTCCTGTTCCCTTGGACAGGTTTCAGGATGATCTTCTGGACTCATGCCCATGGTGGTCAGGACCCAGAGTCAAGGTCCCCTGCCTTTGCCCTTTAGTTTGGATCCTCAGCCTCCCTGAGCCTTTGCACATCTGTCCTCTGCCCATCTGCTATTGCCTAGGCGATGATTCTGACAGCCAGCATCCTAACCTGCTACCAGTGTTCATTGATAACTGCTATCAGTTTCCATTATCACTTATTAAATAAGAGTGAGCTGCCATTGTTAAGTGACAAAGTTAAGTTAACTCTGGGTCTACAATACTTTTTGTTAATAACCCTTGCATTGTCACATGGTCACAAAATACATAGAATGTGAGAGGGAAAATAATGCCTAAGTAATTGAAAGGAAATGTTTTTATCTCTGATTTCCTTCCTTCAAAGTGTTCTGTTTGAAGTTTATAATCATTTGCTCCGTGAAAAGAAAGAATGGTAAATGTTGTGTCCCAGGCTTACTGGTCTTGTCTGACTAGTCTTGTTTCCAGAAGACTAGAAACGCCAGATCTGAGCAACAACATGTTATCGCGTATGTGATTGGCCCATAAGCTTTGACAGAGCACTTTTAGGACCCAGTCTTATACCTTAAAATTATTTTTTATGGAGATGTTTCTTTTGGAGGCAAAACAGTGTGCAGGGTTCAGGTCACCTGTCTTTTTATTCCAAGGCATCCACTTTTCAGCTGTGACACTCTGAATAAATTATTCCTCTTGTCTGTGCCTCAGTTTCCTCATTTGTAAACTGGAGTTAAAAATAGTACCCACACCACAATGAGAATTAAGTTTCTAAATTTCTTAGACAACTGTCATGCACACAGAGGTATTATTATTTTATTAATGAGTTATTTATAAATGTTTATTATTACTAATATTTATTACTCATTATTAATTTTTGTTACTATCCATGTTTCCAGCTCCCAATCCATATATCATGTTGTCCATACAAAATTCACACCCCTTTCCTGAATACATTCTCTTTTCTCTACACCTTCTACATCAGTCCTAAATGTGGTTTCCCCCAGTGTTTTCTCTTTCAGTAAAGAATTCTATGATTCATTCAATAGCTGATGCCAAAAATCTAATTGCCATTCTTGCCAGTTCCCTCTGCTGCAATATAAACCCTTCAATCCGATTACCCATCAAGTATTATCCTTTTACTATGGAAATAGTCTCAAATCCATGCCCTTCTCACACTTCTACTGTTACCATCCTAATCTACCACTCAAAGTGTGGTCCATGGGTGAATGCCAGCCCACAAATGCGTTCTTATTCTCAGGGAGATAAACATCAAAAAGTAGAGTAACCATCTAGAAAATTTTAATGGAACTTTGATATTGTAAGACATTCAAGCATGTGATCATTTTTCTACTTCTTCATTTTTTATAGTATTTTGCAAAATCATTGATCTGTGCTGAATTTGCAAAAACAAAAGTGAACAAACAGAACCCAGGTATTTGTTACTCCCGCACGTTGAGGAGCCCTGGTGGGAATCGGCACCGTCTCTCACTGCAACTGCAGCCAAGCCTCCTAATGTTTTTTTCCTCTTCCCCACTTGCCCCACTCTGGTCCAGGTCTCACTGGAGCTGAGGGCTTTTCCAAATGCAAATAGTTCTGTTCTGATCCATGGTCCGCTGAGTCTCCCCAGGAATCTCTTGCTGATATTAACAAGAAAGCAGAAGTCCTGAGCAAGCATCACCTGCCTCTGGGCTACTTCTCTAGACTCTTCTTACACCACCGTCCCTTCTCACCTAACGCCAGTCACAGGGGCCCTCCTCTGCGGTCATCAGACATACTGGTGCCCCTGCCTGCAGTATCCTGTACATCCTGCGGTCCTCACTAAAACAGGGAGTTTTCAAGGAGCATTCCCTGAGCCCCAGAACATGCAGGATCCCACCCTTAAAGGGTCTTATATCACCCTAGAGACGCCTCTGTGGCTCTTGTCATAACTTTAAATAATTATTTGTGCTATTTTGTCTCAAAAGCTAAGGCAGCCCCTCTCGGCCCCTGCTACTGAAGTTGTACTCATGGTGACAGTGGGTGAGGTGCTGTGTAGTAATTGAGAGCAGAGGCTCTGAGCTCTGGGTGAGGGGCCTGCATTGGAATTTGGGCTCCAGCCTTGGGTGTCCCTGGCTATATCATTTAGTTCCTCTGTATCTCACTTGCTCTATCTTAAAATTGGAATGACAGGACTTTCCTTAAAAGATTTTTTTCAAGCAATAAATCAATTAATTCTATTAGTTACAGTTCTCCAGAGAACCAGAACCAAGAAGTCTATTATAAGGAATTGGCTCACGTAATTATCAAGGCTAAGACAGCCCCAGGATCTGCAGTATACAGGACAGAGACTCAGAAGGACTGAGCGTGTAGTTGTGGGCTGAGTTCAAAGGCGTGAGAACCAGGACAGTCAGAAGTGAAAGTTTCAGCTGAGGTCGGAAGTCCCAGCTCCAACTGTCAGGCAGTAGATGTTCCCTCTTACTCAGCCTTTTTGTTCTGTTCAGGCCTTCAACTGATTGGATGAGGCCCACCTACATTAGGGAGGGCAATCTGCTGTACTCAGTCTCTGCTTATTCAAATGTTTATCTCATCCCAAAACACTCTCACTCAAAATAATGTTTGAAAAAAATGGGCACCTTGTGGCCCAGTCACTAATATTTATGAAACTCTTTGAACACTATTTGGCATGTAATGAGAGGTAGGCAGTATTTCTAAATACAGGGCTATGTCAGCTTTACCTAACAACACATAGTTAGTACTCTCTGAAAGAATGACTCAAAAACAAAGAGAGTAGGCAGTATATGATTTCAAGCTACTTCATAAAAGAAAACCTATTCTGCCTTCGGAAAAGCCTCGGTGAATTATTTCACGTGTCTCATTCAGATGTCAATATGTCTAACTGGGCAGAGCTCTGGCTTTGCTATCATCATTGGTTTGGGTCTGATTCTTGATCTCCATTGCATCTATTTTTCCTTCTTTTTCCATCCTATGTAGGTCTCAGGGATGTCGCCTCCTTCAGCTCAGGCTCACCTCGTTCTCCCTTAGACCACGATGGGCAGATTCAAGATGCTCTCCTGTCTCAAGTGCTCTCCCTTTTCATTCCTCCCCACAGGTGCCTAAGTACTTTCGTAAAACAAATCTACAATCATGTCCCTTCCTTGTTGAAACCCCTCCTATAGTTCCCCACTGCTCCCCAGAGGAAGGCCTGATACCCTGAGAGAGAAGGCTTCAGAATTCTGGGCCCCACCTTGGATTTCTAACTTGATTTTTCACTCACTTTTACATACACCATGCTCAGATCCACCCTTATCATACTATGCTCTCTTGTTGGAATCTTCTCTTTCTCCTTGTTTACTTAACAAAGCCACGTGGAGCCTTTAATATTTTGGTTAAAACTCCTCATTTTCTGCTCTCCCAAGAAATGTGACTTGATCCTTTGTATATTCCATACCTTTTAGGACATTTGACAAAAACGCTCTGTTCTTGGTATTTTAACACTACGTTATTAATTATAAATGTATGCCGTTATTTTTATTTGCCAGTCAGGTTTGAGCTTTTCCAACTTTTTCGTAGTTGACTGCCCCTCCCCCATACTAGATATCTCTCTGCCAGTACAATAGTTGGCACATAATAAACGTTTGTTAAGTATGTGTTGAATACTTGTGTCCTTGGATTCCCCATGCACTTTGTCCTATTTTCTTTCTGTCTGTCTTTTTTTTCTTTTTTTAATCCCCTTACTGACTACCCTGGTATCTTCCTGTACTTACTTTATTACTTGTGTTACTGTATCAATATGGTATTGCTTCTGGAAGCTTCCCAGAGAGTTCCCCAAAATGCCAGACTTGCATTTACCAACCACCTGCCAAATAGTCCCTAGAGAGGAGTTGGGAGAGTGACAAGGATAAGTTCCACTAAGAAAATTTGCTCTGGCATCGAGAAGCAGCCCTTAATATTGTACCTTCTGTGCCATCCAGTGTATTAGAAGCAACCAGAAGCACTTTAGCACATTTTGAATTTATCCTTCTGTGAATGTCTGCACAGACAAAACGTATTTAGGTAAACATTTGTAGATACAATTTATTTCCTCTTCTCATTTGTCTACCAAAAAAAAAGGATTAGGCTATACTAAAGAACAAAAAGGAGCATTTACTTGAGCAGTGGTTTGCCATCCTGGAGGCATAGATTTGGATAGCAACCCAAACTGTGCTCCAAAGAGAACAAAGAAAGGCAGGGTATATAAAGGCAAAGACTGCTAGTACTGTTGCCATTTAGGTCCTCTATGTAAACAAAGGCTGCTGGCTAGGTTCACAGGGATTGGTTAGGTCCAGTATGCAAACAAGGGAGGTAGAAACCACAACTTCTGTTCTCAATTAGGTCCTTTATGTAAATGAAGGATGCTAGCTGATGAAACAAATTGGCTTCTTTCGAAGTGAAACATGTAGATGACATCGTTGCCATGCCAAGGAGGATGCAAAGTCCATACATGTCCGTGTAGCAGTCGTTGATTCGGGACGATTATGGTTCAGCCTTGAGCTGAGTTCAGCTACAGACTAGCTACTAAATAGCAGTTCTCAGAACTGGGGCACAAGATGGGCCGGTGCCCCACTTCCTCAAGGCCTACTGACTCTTGGCAAAGCTTAGTCCATTTTATTCTCTCCATGATCACATTGATTAGTTCATTTTTCACAACGTGTAAATAAATATGGGGATTGCAGTGGGAAATTGTGAAGACAATTTTTTTCCCTCTGAAATTGTGTATAAGAAAATAACAATACTAAAAACTACTATGTATTGTGTACTTGCTGTCTGTCAGGCACTGCATGCTGGCTGATCTGTATACACTGTCTCGTTTTCCAAACACACTAAAGCCACGAGGAGTCCCCTGTCCCAGGTGAAGGGCCACATGCTCACTGAGATGAAGAGAAACATGAAACAGCAGGGGAGGCAGCAGGGAGGATATGTTACCCTGAAATCCATTTCGTTTTAAAAGTAAATTTTGACAATATGCTTGTTCTGCTATCTTTTGGGGATCGACATTACAGGAAAGAATGAAACTGCAAGACAAAACATTACAACTGCCGTGAGATGCTGTGTAGGAACAAACCAGCTTGATTAGAATTGCTGATGATGGGTTAAAGGCGGAGGAAGATTTGTGCCACAGTTTATTTGCTCACTAAATTAGCCATTCAGGTCTCTATAGAAAATGTCAGCCTCTCTCAGTATTATCCATCTTTCATGTTAAGGTGCTAAGACAGGAAAAATAATACCATCTGCAAGGATAGGAAAAAGTTAATTTTACTGCGGCTCTCTTCTTTGTAGTGCAAGTGCCTTGATTTAAGATCTGAGGCACTTCAAAAGCTTTGTGAATTTGGAGAAGTAATACATCAGCTAAAATCTAGAGGCTTAAGGCTTACTCTCCTTCACCCCATCAGGCTTTGTGTGACATGTAACAGAAAGTGTCTTTTCATTAGTGGAGTTGATAAAGTTAAAACTTTTCTTGATTAATATTCTCTTGTGAAAATCAGTTACTGCCATGGATTTACACTGCAGATTTGCCACAGCAGTTCTAATTTCTTTTGTGCTAAAGATTCAGCTGATACAGATTTTATTTAATAAGGATAATTGTTATTGAAGGACTGAGTTGGTTAATATTTCTGAGGTATCTCTGCTTGCAAATCTAGAAAACGTAGAATCTCTGATACTTGACAATGACCTTCAGTGATATTATGGGGATTTTTGCAAGTCTCATTCAGGGAAATGGTGCAGGGAACAGGCTGCTCCATTGTTTAAGGCAATATAACGTGTAGCAAAGGTACATGCCAGCTAACTGGATTAAGTCCTGGAAAATGACAGGAAAGTTTCTGATATTCCACTTTGCTTTTCGAATTGGCACTTTGTAATAATATATTGGTGAATATATTTAATTTCATGCATAAATCAAGTTAATTTATTTTAGCCTTGATGAGTAAAGTATTTTCTGGAAGTAACTTTCTCGTTCCTTTAAAGTAAATTAACCCCATTGAGGTACTGTTTGTTGCAATGAGACAGCTAATTCATGGAGGATCTATAAGACTGGATTCATTTCCTATCATCGATCACTTGCTTTTTCTCTTCATTGTCCTGTCCCATCTCTAGTCTGCTCTCTCATTCTCTGTGATAATTTCTTTCTATAGTTTATTCTGAAGAAAAGTATATTTTCCCAAAGACAGATTTATGCAAGGAAGAATGATTAGTTTTTCAAAGGAAGGTTTAATCTTAAAATGAATTATTTATAATATTTTTGAAGGGTACCTGAAGCTGTGATCAATTATCTTAAATCCTTAAACCTATAGCAATCAGTCCAGAAAAACACATGCGTTAGGCAGGAAAGCATGACTCTTTCCTGGTAAAGTCAATTTAAATTAGATTTGTTCTTATTTTATGGAATCAAATATTCTCAATGTAATTGTTTATATTGTGTTTTCCAGGGAGCCTCAAATGTACTCTTTTGAGGAGGAGAAAGTCTTTCATTCACCTTCAAACTTCTCCTTTTAATTGGGACTTGAGCTTCATTAAAGAAAGAAGTGTTTCTTTGGCATTCAGTACTTGAGGGGACGTTCTGGAAGAAGTGTTTTCTGTATTATTTCAAAAGCTAATATCACTCCCGTGTTGAAGAGGCTCCCTTCTTTCCATCGGGCCACCTACAGTATGTTGTAAGTTCATAATAGGCATATTCTCTTTTCCCACTGAATTCCTGCAAGCATTTTTCCTCAAAAGCAGACTATGGACATTAACTACTTACAGTAATCTTACCAGCCCAAGAAGCTTCTGGGTGCTGCTTATCAATCCACTTTTGAGTCAACCTCTTTTATTTATTGATTTTGATTAGTTTCAGGTGTACAAAACAACATCGTGATTAGACATGTATTTATATACCTCGCAAAGTGATAATCCCAATAGTTTATTGCCCATTTGACATGTATGTAGTCATTATGTTATTGACTATATTCCCTATGCTGTACTATATATCCCCGTTACAATTCTTCTAAATTATAGTTGATAGTCAATATTATTTTATATGAGTTTCAGGTGTACAGCATAGTGGTTAGACGTTTATATAATTGATGAAGCGATCCCCCCAATAAGTCTAGTACCCATTGGACACTATACGTAGTGTTTACAATACTGTTGACTATAGTCAGCTACAGATAACGAAGATGAGTATAGATGCAGAAAACTAGTGACCTAGTGGTTTTACTATGTCATTAGAAAGGAACAACTGCTGGTAATAAAAAAAAAATTTCAATTCAAATTGTACATTACTCAGATAGTTCTAACTCCCTTGGATTTTATCAAGGACTCTAAATGTTTTTCAGTAATAATATTAAAATAGCACACTTTTCATTTTTGTTTTTCCAACTCTCAGCCACTTTAGTCAACTCACAGTGCTTTGGGCCCGTGAGGAAATGGGGCTGTTGCAAGGAATAGCTTCAATGTGTGAGTTCCGGAGGCTGTGGTTACGTGTGCCTGATGGACTCGGACATGAATGGATGATTTAGTTGATTTTTTTTTTATGGTAATTTATTTATACGGTATTTTTATTTAAGGATTTTTAAAAGACTAGTCTCTCTCTTTTGGGGCAATCATAAAAATCAAGCTAATGACTGATAAGAAAAAAACATTGCCAAACTGATAGGCAATGCTGGAAGACAAACCCACATCTTCTGACAGTATAGGCCTTGCAGACAAAACTTGCTTCTTCTTGTAAATCGTCTTCCTGCTTTTTGCTTTGTGTAAAAGTGTGCCATAATTGTGGAATGTTTTCTGAGGGTCCCTCTGCCATAGGTGCACCTGTTAGGATTCATTTAATGTTTACAACAATCTCAGGAGGTTAAGTGCAATTATTTATTCCATAATACAGGTGAAGTAACAGAAGCAGGAAAAAGAACTTGCCCAAATTTAGTTAGTTGGCAATTAACTGGTGGAGCTAAGGTTTGAAACGGGGCGAGGTCTGGGGTTAGACCCTTTGTTAACCAGTTTGTTATAAAAACAAAATGTTTGCAGAATTATCTTTGACTTCCTCCTCTTTCTCATCCCCTCACAGATGGTCAATCAACAAATCCTGTTAATTTGACCTTTGAAAAGTTTCACAACTCCCTCATCCTATTATCCTGCTCACAGTTTTCATGTTTCTCACCTGGATGGTTTATTCATTACTAGAGTTACAATGTGTCTCTTGCCTCCATCTTTTACTTTCTCAAATCCATTGTGGTCACTGCTGTAGAACTTGAAGTACATAGCTCACATCATGTCACAATTACCCACAGTGCTCCATAGATCTCCCCACCCTCCCAGTTCTAAGCCAGACTTTCCCTATACCCTCGTATGAACTTCCCAGCCTTATGTTCCACAAACATTAGGGAAAACATCTGATCCTTTCTGAGATTCCTGAAATATATTACTCCTGTTTCTTGAAGATGATCTTTCCTTTCTGACTCTTTGCTTCTGCCTATATTGTTCATTTTTAAATTTTTATTTTATATTAGTTTCAGGTGTACAACACATAATGATTAGACATTTACACCCTCACAAAGTGATAACCCCAACAAGTCTGCTACCCATCTGACACTTTGCATAGCTATTACGATACCATTGACTAGATTCCCTATGCTGTACTTTACATCCCATGACTATATAAATATATATTTAATTAGAGTTGACATTCACTCTTATTTTATAACAGCTTTAGGTGTGCAGTGCAGTGGTTAGGCATTTATATAATCTATGGAGTGACACCCCCTCCTCCATAAGTCCATTATCCATTGTTTATTTTTACCAAATCTCGGTCCTTTCAAATTTTACACAGTGCTTGAAATACAAGTGGTACTCAGCAAATATGAGCTTGTTGAAGAAGTAAGAATGGAGCTCAAATGCCCCATCCTTCATGAAGTATCTCCTGAAAGTGTCTCTGTGAATCCACATACATAATTTCTTCCCTATGTGAGTTCCTGTGGAACTAATGACACTCACCAATTTCAAAATGTTAGTATTGTCTTCAGAAGGCAAGAGAAGAATAAAATAAAATGTTGTATGAATCACTAAAGTATCCTCAAATTAGACTTATTATTTCAAGTAGTTGTGGGATGAAGATAAAAATACTGGAATTGTAGTCAGATATCTTAAATTTGAGTCCTGGATCTGACTAACTTTGAGAGTTTCCCAATTTTCAATTTTTTTATAATCGATAAAATATACCTAATAATATTTTTATCACAAGGCTATTGTGAAGTCTAAAGGAGATGATTGAATAAAACATTTTACAAGTTGTAAAGTGCTACGTACTTTCAAGGAAGAGCTTCCTCCCAATCGCTTCATATTACCATTCCTATTTTACAGATGCGTATTGTAAAATGAAGTGACTAACTCAAAATCACAAGGCTATGAAGTTAGAGCACTCACATTAAAATCAATCTCTTCCTTTCAAATCCCACATTCTTTCCACCACCACTAGCGACTGCTTTCACGTGGCAAACATTCACCGCATGAAATGGAGAGGTTTAGAGCATAATCTCTGAATCCAGCAGTGTCTGGGACCAAAGCAAAGATTTACCATTTATGAGCTGAGTGACCATGTCCATACTCTTAACCTCTCTATGCCTCAGTATTCTCACTTGTGAAATGGGTATAATAGTAGTAATTTCTCCCTAAGGTGATTGCAAATATTAAATAAGTTCATATAGGTGTCTGAAGTCGAATTCCATAGAAGCAAATCTCGAGGCAAAGTATATTGTACCAATGGCTTATTAAGAGAGGGATCTCAAGGAAATGTATGTGTAGGGAGAGGAGGGTCAAGGGTGAGCAAAGAGAGGATCTCAGTAAGAGACTGGGGCCAGCTGCTTCCACTGGGTGCTGTGAACCACAAATCACACCACTTCATTGGTCCTAACTTAGGTGACGCGTGGCCTTTTGTATATCCCTGTGTCAGTCCTTGGCTGCAATTTGCTGAAGAGTGTTGGCACGACAGAGATTCCCAGGTTCGTTGGCTTTCTTTCTACAGAGGGCAATTTTTTTTCTTTTAATATGTTTTTTTGTTTGTTTGTTTTTGGAATTGGCTAGCTTTTCGCAGCTTGCAGTCAAAGCATATGGCAGTTAGGTGTTGGGTATGCAAAGCCACGGACGCAGTTCCGGGCAGCCCACGAAACAGAATTCACTGTAACATACAAAGTGCTTACAACTGTATCTGGCTCATTGTAAGCTGCCAATAGAAGTTAGCTCTCATGACATTATTTTGCTCGTTAAGTCTTCTCACATTGTTTCATATGTTTAGGTTTGGCTTTCTAACCAGAATGTAAGTTCCTGAAGGTCAGGAACCAATTCTAATTCTACCAACTGTGCCCCTCACCTACAGCTATAAATCGATGCATTTTGATGGCCGCCTAGAAGCTCTGATTTATGTCTGGCACCGAGGGTAGGACCTCTGCCTACTTTTTTTTTTTTTCCCTACCCAAATGCCTGCTTTTCATTACAAAATGTAATAATAAATTAGAATCACTTCTATTTTGGGGGGAAATCTTCCCTTACAAAGTTATATGTGAAAGAATATAATTGTATTTTTATCTGTACCAGACACATTTCCTGCTAACTTTGTGCTCAATACAATTTCCCCAAATTTGTTATTTTATTTGTGAACTGAGTTTGTCAATATTTAAAGTGAAAGTTATTAGACAAGGCAGACATACTCTTATTTGCCAATGTAGACTTGTTCTGGAATAATTACTTTTTAATATCTAAAGCAATTTAATTGATCAGAATATTGATCCAGTTCTCATTTTTGATCATTGTGCCATTGATTTAACATTATCACAGCCTTACCAAGCAGGGTAGAATATGAGATGTCTTGTGCATTCATCTTTGTTAAAAGATAAATGCATGAGACAGGCTTTTAAAAGCTTTTTAAAGTGCAAGATGCTAGAACTGCATTTTCAATCTGCATTCTCTCCTGCTGTTTTATGGAATTTATTGAAAATGTGCCACTTAGAGGTCACATCATTTCTTTCTTCAAGTGGAAAAAAGATATAAGTGATATATTAAAAGGCCTCTAGGATAATATCAAGAAAGTAGAACAACCTCATTCTATATTCAGATACCCCTCCTCTCTAACATTATGACTCATCAAAAATAAGAATCACAATTCATCTGTTTGTAGATACCTTCAGATTTCTCCATTTTTAGGTTTTATTGAAACAAGAACCAGACACTTTTTTTTTCCTTTAAATTTTTCTCTTCTGTCAATCTCCTCCCATCAGGTAATTAATTTAAAAAGACACAAAATGAATTAAAATGGCTTGAAAAACTCTTACCATCTTAACTATTTTGAAATCTATTTATTGACTGAAATGGTCTCAATACTTAGGTTCCTGAACATATTAACATATTGGTCTTTATTACTAAAACATTTTCTGTATGGACTGTATTCAAAATATGTCATCTGTATGGTGCTTTCCAATAAATGCAACATACAAATGATTAGTACTAAGAAAAAAAAAAAACGAGGGCATTTGAAAAAATGACAGTGTATTTTTTTTTCTAAATAAGAATATAGCTGGCCTAAATTATTTATTATTCTAGTTTTCTAAACTACAGACATATTACAATAGATCTTTTTATGAGTAAGATTTTACATACCTATATTAATTTATTCAGGGCTGAGTTCTCTTATTTGTACTTCTAATCTACAGATAAGTTCTTAATTATTTCTGGTCACAGTTTGATGGAAATATTTCCACCTTTTTGTGATTGCCTGTCTTCCAGTTTGGACTACTTTAGTAAGTCTTCCCTAAACATGAACAGTTTGCTTTCATCTGTGCAGGGAGAGTCCCCTTTCATTTGCTCTCATTAATTGTTAATAGATTGTTCTCCCTTAGTTATTAAAAAGTAACAGTAATGATTCAAGAGCCACTTGGAAAAGGATCCTGTTTTTAAGTATTAAAGATGAGCAGAGCATGAAAAGTCCGTAGACCAAAGAGAAGTATCAGAATTCCTCAGCGGATAGCGGGACTCACTGAGCGTGTTTAAGCCAAGGAGCTTTATAAAGCAGTACTTGACGGAGTTCTTTCTGGTTGGCAGGGGGAAAATTGTAGACAGAGAGAAAAGTTTCATGGAGAATATACTAATCCAGGATGTTAAAAAAGGAGCTCTCTCTGTCTCACTTTCAGCATAAGGTCCTAAGACGAAGAACTTGTGCCTACAAGACTTGTTTGTGGGATGTTTCCTGCCTTGTGAGGCCTATCACCCCTCTCAGGGATGGACACAGCAGGGCTAGGGAGGAGGGCCGTGGAGCTAACGCATGGGGTGCTTCTGGATGCATTTTTGGAACTAGGGAGCATTTCTTCTTCCCTCTAAGGCACTTCCACTCACCTTAAACCTAATGTGAAGAGCTTCAAGGGGACATTTTGAAGAGCCTGACATTTATCATCTGGAGTTTGAGGGACATAGGGAGGCGATCCTATGCATATTTGAGAAACCTTAAGATAAAAAGTTGTGGCTGTCAACTTAAGATAGCAGAGTTTTGAAAGAGAGGGGAGAGAGGAGGGAAATGGAGATGAAGCTAGAGATAGAGATAGACAAATAGACAAAGAAAGATAGAGGTATGATCAGAAAATATGGTGAATGTTTAAATTTAAAAAGATTATTATAGTAAAAGTCACATTGCCATTCATCCCTTTCAAAAAACTCCCCCTCGCTATGAACACAGTTACCCACTGTTCTTCCCTCTTTCTGAAGCAATTCTGGAAGTCCTCCTTCGTGAGTGTCTTTAGCTCTGCTGTCGTGGCTGCCTCGATGTCCTGAATTGATTCAAAACATTTACCTTTCATGGTTATTTTGACTTTGGGGAAGAGCCAGAAGTTGAATGGTACTAGATTAGGTGAATAAGGTGGATGAGGACACACTGTAATGTTTTTATTTGATAGAAGTTGCCGTATACCAGAAGTGATATGTGACATGGAACGTTGTCATGATGGAGGATGAAAACCCTTTGCCAATTTCTCAGGCCGTTTTCTACTCCCATCATTTCTTAAATGCTCTAAAAAACCCTTATAATATTCAGAGTTCACCGTAGTGTTCCTGGGTACAAACTTGGCTTGCACAATTCTATCAAGGTCAGAACACACTATTAACATCACCTTGATGTTAAATCTTGATTTATGTGCTTTTTCTGCACAAGGAGAACTGGGTGATGTCCATTGAGAACTCTGAACCTTGGTATCAGGATCATAACCATATACCCAAGTTTCATCTCGAGTGAAGACATGTCTTAAAAAGCTGGAATCTGAAGTGGTATAATCGCACAACTCCAATGAAATTGACAAATGCTGTTGCTTTGTTCGACAGTCAAAATGTGTGGAACAAATTTCACACTCACTTGCCTCATGTTCAAATCTGTTGTTAAAGTGCTTTGAATGGAACCATAAGAGATGTTCAGCTCTTCAAAAATTCCCCTAATAGTCAATCCCCTGTTTGATTGAATCATTTCAACATTCTCTTGGGCTTTTGATATTGAAGGATGTCCTGATCTCTCCTTGTCTTCAATCGATTCACAACCACTATTAAATCACTCAAACCACTTGTAAACCATCTTCATGGTTGCTGCAGCACCACCATAAACTAATTTTAACATTTCATGTGCTTCTTTAGCACTTTTCTGCAGTTTGAAACAAAATTTCATGCTAATGTGTTGTTCGTGAGGCATGATTTACCCCACTTTAAAACACACCTTCTCTCAACCTTAGTTTACACCTGACTGACTGCACCAAACAAGTTGAAACTTGTCACACACTGTTACTAAGTTTCCATGTGCCACTTCCTGTATTGAAGATCCCTGCCTTTCTGTTGGATGGCACTTGGCAGCAGCATTTACTGTAGTTTTTGATCATACCTCCTAGATAGGTAGGTAGGTAGATAGATAGATAGATAGATAGATAGATAGATAGATAGATAGATAGATAGACGATAGATAGATAGATAGATAGATAGATAGATAGATAGATAGATGATAAATGAATTAATTAAGTCAGGTGTGCCTTGGGGTGCTGGAGGTCCCACTGGGAGGAGGACGTGACCCAGCAGAGGATGGAGCCAGCCAGGGACTAAAGTGGAAAGTTATGGAGGATTTCCCAGGGGAGCTATTTCTGTCAAAGTCACTGCAAAAGAACTGAAAACCCACACAGGGTAAGTGCCCATTTTGAATGCCTTCTTGTAAGTCAGAGGACCTAAACATTAGACCGCCACAGTCCAACCCCTAATTATTTCTTCCCTTGGGTCTAACCCTAGAGAGGTCTGCACGCAACATGTGAGTTGCGGGAGGAACTGGCAGACTAAAGAGCAATGAAGTACCCCATGCCTCACCCTCACCCCGTGTTTACAGGTTTGGAGCACTGCCAAGCTGGTGGAGGGAGAAGCTCCAAATTAAGTAAGACCTTGGAGTTTCCATTATTACATTGAACTGGAGCTGTTATTAACAGACTTCAGTGTTCCTATGAATCAAAGTAACTGAATAGCTATTTAACCTGACAGATGTTATTGAGAAGCTAGGATCAAATTGATCTACAGAGTGAGTATGAAGAGACAGCGGGGGTGGAGGGCAGGAATCATGTGATTTTGTGAGCTTACTCTATTGAGTTCAGTTCATTCAATAAAATGATTATACAGATGTGAATAATTTAAACTCAGAGCCAAGGTTAAGATAGTAGGAATGAAAAGGAAAAATAAACAACATAGAAATTATGAGTCACAATAAATGACCTGCAAACAATGCTTGATATGTATTCCAGAAAAGCATCTCACTTAATTTTTACAACAAGCCTGTGATGAAGAAACTATTATCCCCAGTTTTAAAAGTGGGAAACTGAAACATAATAATAATCTGCCTATAGCTGCACAGTTGAGGGTGTTTTATATTTGTTTGTTTTTTGGTTTTTTTCTCTTTTGAACCCAATATATGCTGCTAACTATTACCTGGTACTGCCACTAGTTCTTTTTTTGTTTTGTTTTTAAATGAAACAGAATTTGGTGAAAGGATATCAAGAGGAAGGTAGAGAGACAAGTCCACAAAGACTCAGAAGTTAAAGAGCTAGTCTGGATAAATAAACATTGACACTATCTTCATAAATTAGAATGTGGAGGGGAGACAAAGGTAGTAGTGAGAAGAAAAAGTTTGGTTGTAAACATAATTTCTTTAAAGACATTGAGGGGCAGGTATCCAGCAGAGAGGAAGAAAGGTGGAACTAAGTTCCATAAAGGCAGAGATGAAAACACACAAGCGCAAGACATCCAGTTATAAAGTAAATAAGTCACGCATAGCATAGGCAGAATAGTCAACAATGCAGTAATAACTGTTAGACTTATTGTGGTGATCATATAAATATAAATACATATATATGCATATATGTATATGTATGTATGTATATATACTATGTTGTACACCTGAAATTAATATAATATTGTATGTCAACTATAACTAAATAAATCATGAAAATTACAAAAAAAGAATCCTTATGAAAGTGGTATTTCCATTTCTTCCATTCGGTCCACTCTTGCATTAGGGGACATTCCCCATCACCCATCTCTTAGATGATACCAGAACCATGCACAGATATCGCCACACACTTCGGCTCTATTTTATAACAGAACAAGTGTCTGTTTCCTAAAAGACCCTGAGTGCCTTGAGGACAAGGCCTGTCTCTTATTCACCTTTTTATCCCCAGGTCCTAGCAGAATGCCTGTCATCCAGTAACTCAATCGTGTTGAATAAATGAGGACGCGGATGAATAAGTGAATATGAAATAGTGAGTGGAGTGATCTTTTGGAGGGAGATAATAGAGAGAAAAAAACAGGCTTGAAGACAGAATTTTAGGAGCTGCCAGTTGAGATGAAGTAACTAAGGTACAAAAATAGACGTCAGAGATCAAGTGGGTAAAACAGGAAGAATTCCAGAAAGGGACCATGGGAAGAACTTCCAGATTGTTTACAGCACCATGTGATTCAGAGAAGACCAGAGGACTTAATGAGGAACTGGTCATTTGTGATTTTGAGGAGTGCAGCTACTATGGAATGGAGACAGAAGCCACGGAACTCTGAGAAAGAGGGACATAAAAATGACAGAGTTAAAATATGTGTATATATCTATCGATTGCTGCATTGATATACATACAATTGATGAAACATAGAGAGAATAAAAGAAAGGTAGTTTAGAGTAGTGTATCAATCAAGTAAAGGGTTATTTACTAATTTACGTGTGACTAATAAAAGAGAAATGAGCATGTTTAAACACAGAAGGAAAGACCCATTATAATGGGATAAGAACGATGCGGCTGAGAAAAGAAAGTGTAGTAAAATCATTATCGGTAAGGAATTATTTTTTTCCAGCTGGGTTTATTTTTGTTCCCACACATCACCCTTTAGAGAGGTAAATGTTGTAAATCTGGGCAAAACTGAGGCTTGTGAGAGAAGTGTTCTGTTATGTGTGATTGATAGTGGGAATTTGTCATAATTCATCACTTAGCACCTTTTAATCACTTCCTCTGTATTTTGTTAATTCCCTGCACTTGAAAACAGTCTTCATCTCCCCAGCCTCCATGGCTGCGGAGATGAAGGCTTATGATTTAGATTCAGTGAATCAGACACACCTGAGCTCAGACAACCTGCACATCGGGAGAGCCTCACAGACTCTGCATTGCTGCTGTCCTTCAGCAAAGGGGAAGAGGTATCAGGTTTTAGCTGCAGGAGGGCTGATGGCTGTAGGGCTCATGCTCTGGATTTGGTGGCTGTGCAGCAAGATGTTATCCCTTTGCCAAAGGGCGGTGGGAACATAGCTGCCAGCACTTCTGCAACATGACTTACATATTGGTTTCTGCCAGTTCCTGGCCTATTGAGAACTTGTGTTACTTCATCCTCCGTGGCCGTCTGTTCCTTTTCTGTTTGAACTAGAGTGCCAACCAATGCCTACACAATTTGCCTCATCTTAAGCTCCAGAATCTTGAAATATATAATGAGGAAATGTTGACCCAAACAGGGCATTAGTTATTAATAGTCAACCATCCTTTCCCTAGTCTTCACTCCCACTATTATTGGTGGTAGTAGAATTGGGAATTAAGGCGTTCAAAATATTATGGGGACTTCAGGGCCCAGGGGATAATGTATGTAAGATGATTTTTACTCTATGAAAAAAAAATGTTTTATTTACTAAAGAGTATAAATAAATATTAACAGTTATTTTATAAAAATGTTGTTCACTATTCTTCATCTGCTGGCAATTTTTCAAAATCTTCCTCTTTCATATTGATAGGATGCTTATAATTTATTTTGCTTCCTTCTACAATGTAAAAGTCTGTGTTGTTTCTAATTCCACATCAAAATATTTCAAGACTTCTCAGTTATTACTACATGGCAGTATTAATATCTGTATCCTGGATCTTACCTGTTAGGACCAACCTTTGGAGGGGCGGGTCGGGGGACCTGTTTTCTGGAAGAAAGTGTAGTTTGGATGCTTGAGGTACAAAGAGTTCTGGATAATACTTATTTAAAATACTTGCATATTCCAAATAGTTACTTTGCAAGCCCTCTTCGAGGGACAGGGATATTCTATTTCAACATTGCTTAGATAGCCTGTGTGGCCAGGTGCTATCATTCCTTGGATCCATGGCATCACATTTTTCACCAAGAGCAAAAGTGCACATCCCGACCCAATTTTTCTCACATTTAGTTTTTTTCAGTTTAATTGCAATAACATCTTTTCTTCCACCATCCACTTTATCTCATAGTTCTTTCATCCTCCAGTTAGTTCTCTCATAAAAATATTCCCAAGAGAATTATAAGTGACCTTTAATGGACTCTGGTATAATTGTGTGTGTGTATGTGTGTGTGTGTGTGTGTGTGTGTGTGTGTGTGTGTGTGTACAAGTCTATGTCTAAGTCTATGCCTATGTTTATTTCTATGGATATAGTATACAGTGGCGTTCTAGTATAAACTTCTGATTCTTTTTCACTAAAGAGAATACTGAGTGGAGCTAAGCCGATACTTTCAGTATGTTTTAGCCTAGACTCATTCTTCTTTTCATGTTATAAACATCAAATGCTCTCTCTCTGTTTATGCCACATTACGCTTGCACTACCACTGTCTACGAGAAATGTCACTTCCTTGTTTCACTATTTGCAAGAAATGTTTGGTTGTCACTTATGCATTCACTCAAAGGTCACTAAAAACAAATTTGATAAAGGTCACAATGTTTCATTGTTCTTCCTTTTAAAGTGTTGATTTGGATACTAATGTGAAGTTTTTGTTGTAATCCATAGAACAAGACAATTATTTGAACCATGAGCCAGTAAAAAATTGAATTATGTATAAATTAACTTCATTTATTTAATCAATAAGAACTTATTTAGAAATTACTCATTCTTATTTGGAGCAAAAATGTGGTTAAAAAATAAGCAATGACATTTAAAAAAATCTGTATTTTATGGACCTCAAGGGTCCAAATGTGAGAATTTTTCCCATGATGACAACATCAATATTTGAATAACTTGCTATCCATCAAAAGCTCATAAACTGAGGACCATATAATAAGGAAGAGTTTTTGGAAAGACTTTAGAGAGTCTGTGAATCCACTGAACCTATATAATCTACTTTTCCTTTTATGGGAGAGGGGTCACAGCTTTCATTATATTTTTCTATGAGTTCATATAAAAAAAGTTAAGAACGTATAATATAATATAAAATATGAGCTTAAGAATGCCTTAAAAATTCCCCTAAATATCTTTCATTAGTTAATTTTATCAAGCATATCTGAAACTTTGGTTGAAATCTTAGAGAATCTTAATACACAAAACAAAAAGATGTAATTTCCTTATATGTTTTCTCCCTTTCCCTTCAGTGATTATTCTGATGGTGAAGGAAAGAGCGGGGATTGCATATTTGGTTAAAACATCAATGCTGTCATCTAAATGCATGGTTTTCTAGCCAGCTGACTTTGTTTTCTGCCTTTGTAGCTTCTGTCCTTGTGTAACAGTAATCATGGCATTATTCCTCACTTTTAATTGGGAAGAATATTTACTACTTGAGGCCTGAGAAATAGATCACTCATGGGGAACAAGACAGATTTCACACTTCCTATGCAGATACCTGTGCTTCCAAGTTTCAATGGTTCAAAACGTTATTTTTAGACACATTTCTATGCATCGCCTGTGTAAGCTATAGTTATACTATTGTTTTTATAACTTTCTGTTTTTATTACTATATTCAATATGGTATTACAAACATACCCCCCAAGTGATTATAAAGGGAATTAAAACATGGTGATCATTTAATATGGTTTAAACAATGAGTTAGATATTTTACATAGACCATCTCATTCTCTATTTCTAATAATCCTCTAGTGTAGATATTATTTCCCTAATTTTACAAATGAAACAACAGATCCAGAGAGAGAAAGCTGTCTTGTGTGACATTTCTGAACATTTGAAATATTTGAAAACTAAATTGAGTTGGGCTTTTTCATTAATTTTTTTGTGAACATAGTCTCATTAAACATGAAAGCCAGCAAAAAAGATATTCACTGAACCCTCTTTATATTTTCCAGAATTAGTAATTAACTGAAATTTAATATGTAATAATATAATCTTGAAGGAATAAGAATCTTTATGGGTGCTGGTTTAGTTTGAATTCAATCATTAGTTATTCTAAAGTATAAGATCACCAGTTAACGCTGTTTTCTCTTTTACCCCCAATTTTTGTCTTGCATTTCAAAGTGTTGCAATGGTGCTACTGAAATTTATTTCTTTTCTCTGTGTGCTAATGCTGTCTATGGTTTGCAATGAATTCACATGCTTTCTTTATCCTATTAGGAGGAGAATAGCAATTGTTTCACAGAGTAGGTGAGGGAAAAGGTATTACAGGAAGGGACACGTGAGGAATGAAGCTGTGAATGACATTCTGCCTTTGCTTTGGGCAGTGTTGGTGTCATCAGAAAGAACAAGAGTAGCAGTGACTAATTTTACCTACTAGTTCAATTTCATTGCCTATCTCTTTGTTTGCTATTCTGTGACATCAATGAATTATACTTCTGCACCTTTTCCTGGGTAATTATAAAGTAAATGCAAGTTAGATTATGGGAGCTATTATAATCTTGTCAGTGTGTTTAGCTAAAGTCCTTTTATTTAATGCTTTTTTGGTGAAGTCTTTTCAAAGGACTGCATCTTTTAATTATTGTTGTTCTTCATTGACCGAATAATGGGAAAACACCAAAAAATTAGACAATTTGGAGAATAGTTAAAAAAATGAGATTAAAAAAACCAACAATTATCATAGAACTTTACTAGGTAATATCCTTTGGTAGTTTCACAATTATTTGCAATGTCTCTTCCTGTTGATGATGTAAAATTGGAGAAAGTTGTCTGTATTCAGATACCTACCATCAGTGCATTTGAGGAGTTCATACCAAAATTGATTGACGATTGTTACACACATAGTTTTAAAGAGCATCAAGTATATTTTTAAACTCAGCAGCACATACAGTACCATGGACTAAAAAGTTCCTCAGCTCAACAAATAATCCGTACTTATTAATATAATATATAGCAGCAAGCATTGTTACAGGTCCTGGGTAGGGAGAGGAACGTAGTCCCTACCTAAGAGGAATTTAAGGACACTAGAGACACAGAAGAAATCAGTTTAGGCTAACGTAGGGAGTGATCAAATAAAGTAATGGATTTCAAAAAGAGCTTCTCGCAGCCCTCTCTAAATTGTACAATATTGGTGCCTTGTTCTTCCTCCCGTTTGGCTTCAATCTAGGCAATGAGGTATCCGATGTCGATCTGCTTTATGTGCTGGGTTCTCATCATGTTTGTGTCAACTGAGTGAGATGTTGAAGCTAGAGTTTTAGGGATAAAATTACTAAATCACTGACTCTATTGGCAATAAGATGCTCAGATCTTACAAAAGAAAAGTCAGAATTTTCTTTTCTTTTTATAAAACTGCACCCTTTTGTGTATCTAGCCTTACCTATTGGTGCTTTTATTTTTATGAGACAAATCCCAAGGATGGATTGTTGGAATGGAATTCAAATCATCCATTTTGAATATTAGCAGATGTTACAGTTTCCAAAATTGCTGCAACAATATGTGAGAGTACCTCTCTCATTCGGATACTTTTCAGCATTAGGTGCTATCTTTTTAACTTAATTCGTATTTTCCTAACATCAGTAAAGACTGAGCATATTTTCATATGTTCATCACTTGAATTTGCTCTTCAGTGACTTGTCTACTCATATCCTTTAATTTGTGTCTTTCAGGTTGTTAAGCTTATTGTAACAATTTTTTGCAAAATCTCTTTATACATTACAGATATATAGTCTTTTATCTGTATTGCATTTTTCTAAACTGGCATATGTCTATCATCCTTAATAAATTTTTACATAAAAATGTTTTTATAGCATCTGAATTTTACTTCATGGTTTGGAAAGATCTGTAGGTTGTAAACAGAGTCTCCTAAATTTTCTCTTAAGATTTTTTTCACTGGGTCTAAGTAGTTTCCACTTTGTTTGCTCTTCTAAGTAGCAGTGTGTTCTAAAATAAATTACAGTGCATATCGGGGTGATCACTCCCAGCCATTAAAATGGCTAATTATTAAGCCAAAGAATCCCCTCCCCCCACAAAAAAAAAAAAAAAAAAGGAAACACTTTCAATCATAGCATTTTCTCAAATTAATGTATTTAAACATTTTTGAGCATCTGTTTTGATCAAGTCAATACTAGGAGACTCTCTAGTCATTGCATAAATAAAATACTCAAGAAATTTCATGACATAAAATTATCTCAATGGAAATGTGTTACTAGATTTTGAGAAAGACAAGAAATGGAGATACACGTTCCTTTTCTGTGCTCCCATAGTACTCCTTGAATTTATCTTATCACACTGTATCTGAAAAATTGTTCTATACTATGACTTCCCTCCTATAAAGAGCTAAGTTATAGTCTTATATTCTTTGTATCCTTAATGCCTAGAACAATATCTGAAACATAGTGGGAAGGGAGTAGATATTTGTTGACTAAGTTAATAAATGAATTAAAATGTAATAGATAACTTTATCTGACTGTGGCTCTTGAAGACAATAGTTATAAATTCTAAACAAATTAAGAACAGCAACAAGTATTTGAAGGCACTGGAGAGGGATTGAGATAGGCAGAAATCAGAGGGGAGCTGAGACTTGAGACAAGGAAATTATGTGAGTAATTTGAAATCATATAGCTTTTCATCTGGTGGTGGCTAGAACTAAAGCAGAAAGCTTCAGTCTTAATGGCTTCTAGTGGGAATTTGGGGCTTTCAGGGCAGCTGAAAAGTAAGAAGAAAAATGCTAGCAATGAGGAACCCATAGAAAGAACAGCCCCCAAATCTGTATATAACCTCCACCTAAATCCACTCAAACCCTCAAGGAACACTTTAATTTACTGGCAAAAAGCAACAGCAGGAAGGCTGAAAGAAATGGGCAAAGATTTTAGCAGTTGCCCACTGCAAGGGGAAGAGCATTTGAAGTTTGAGTACATTCAATTTAACTGACTGATAAGAAGGAAACAATATTTTTATAGTATAATACTAGAATGCACAGTCTCTTCAGTATCCGTATTATCACAATGTTCAGTATATATCTCAAACACCGATAGTCATGGGAAGGAATGATAAAATGTCACTCATACTCAAGAAAAAGAAGCAGTGAATAGAAACTGATCATGGGTGATCAAGATGTTGGAATTAGTAGGAAAGCATTTTCAAACATCTTATTCAAATATATTCAAGGACTTAAAGGAAAATATACTCATAATGATACATAGATAGGAAATTTCAGTAGAGAAATAAATATTATAAAAGGGAACTAAATGGAAAATCTAGAACTTACAAGTACAAAACTGATAATGGAAAATTCACGGGATAAATTTATTTATAAACTGGAGACAGCAGATGAGAAGATCATTGAAGCTGAAGATGGATCAAAATACAGTATCCAACCTGACACAGAAGAATTGTTAGAAAAAACAGCAAAAAATCAGTAATGGGATAAATGCCAGCAAATCTTCAACCACCTTGATCTTAATTATGCTTATTGTGAATGACATCCCAAATATTTGTAAAACACATATTTATTCAGTCTAAAAGGAACTTTCACCAAGATAGACCACATTTTGTGCCCTAAAAAAGTCTCCGCATATCTCAAAATATTCTAATCTCACACAGATGATATATTACCAAAAACAAAATATAAATCAATAAGATATTTGTGACTCTTTTAATCTTGGAGATTAAATAACAACATATAAATAACATATAAATAAAAAAATAAAGTAAATCATAAAAAATTGAAACTGAATGATAAAGAAAATGCAATATATCTCAATTTGTAGGGACTTACTAAAGACATATTTACAAGGAAATTTGTGGCATTTAATTTTAAAATGAATTTCCTAGTTTCAATTTCAAAAGCTAGAAACAGAAGAGAAAATTAAACTCAAAATAAGTAGAAAGAATAAAGTGGTAAGATCAAAATTAATGAAATCAATGATAATGGGAGTCCAAAATAATATGAACAATATGGAAACAATTTGATGTTTCTTACACAGTTAAAGATATGAGTATACATACCTTGAGACTTGGCAAATGCATTCCCAGGTACAGTCAGTTCAGCTATGATGCTTGTTTTAAAAATGCAAATTTGATTCAATGCTATTGATATATTAGGGAATAATTTGAGCATAATGCATTTATTTTACTTGTTTATGTGCAATTTTGTCTTCAAAAAACACTGAGTTCAGAAAACACTAAGTTCAGCTGAACTGAGCTATGTAGAAATATGTAAATACATATGCGAAGATCTTAAACATCTGCCAGCTACTTCACAATTCATCAGTGTTTTATGAATCATACCAATCCACATCTGGTATTATAGCTTTTCCTTTTATTTCAAATAATCTTTCTTCTACCACTCAAAATAACTCTCAAGTTTCAACCCTTCGAATACCCACTTCTACAAGCCAAGTTCATCTTTTTCATGGTAAAATGCCATACTTATTGTAGTATTTGCATTCTTAAGATTAAAATGCACTTAAAACAGTATAACTGTTTTTGTAAGTTTTTTCTTTTTGTTTGTTTCTCTGACAAAGGTTTTGAGTGTTATGCTCTTTACCTCATTTTCCCCATAAGCCCTTTGTTTTTTTAATGAACAATTTTTCATAGCATAGGGGAGGGGGATTATAGGGGGAAGGGACTAAGGAAGTTTTTGGAATGGTGGACATGTTCTGTATCTTATGAGAGTATTGCAGATATATGGGAGTTTATATGTCAAGACTCATTAAGTTATACATTTAAGATACATACAAGATACATGCATTTTTCTGAATGTATGTTTTATACCCCACTCCCAAATAAAACAAGGACTTTAATAAATTTTGAGCCCTAGGTTTTCAGATTTGTTTTATGCAGGGTATAGATTAGTAATACTGAAACTGCGCTCTATGTATTAAGGAATGAGAAAATGAGTAATTGTTTTGAAAATAATTGAATCAAGTTCCTCAATGAGGAAGGAGTTACAAAGATGAAAATGTGAAAGATAAGAATGGACCTTGTGGTTTTTGATTGGATTTGGATTTATCAGTATGAACTACATATACTATACATATACACACATTACATATACCTACATCTGTATATCTAAATCTATATGTCTATATCTACATTTATCTATATCTCTACCTCTATACCTATATCTACATATAGATACATAGATATAAATTGTTGAGAAATATTATAGACTTATGTACCTAAGTATGACTTACAGAGTCCTAGCACTGTCTGTTGGGATCACCTAGAAGTAATAACGATAACTAAGAGCTCACCTAATGACCAGATCTCAATTTCAAAATGCCATTCATCAGTAGAAAGTGTCAGGGATCCTTCATGAATAGGTTGATTCCAGGGCTAGAATAGGGAAAATACAAGTTAATTCTGGAACATTATCTTGCACAGGAAAGAAAAATGGTAACGTGAAAGGGACACTAGAGTCAACCCCAAAGGTTCTTATTAAACAAATGTGGGAAATTGTGTATCAAAACCAGGATAGCAATGGGAGTATCAATGATGATAATGATTTAAATAATCAAATCACAAATAAATAAAAAATAATATCAGTAATGACAATGAATAAAATAGGAATATGTGAGCCCATATTAATATAGTAAATAAATGAATGAAAAACATGATTTAAGTGGGAAGGGAAAGCTATTCTTTACATAAGAAGCCAACTAACAGTTATGAGAAAAAAATGGAGTTAGGAAATCAATGAATGCTGACAATAGAGGGTGAAAAGTTAAGAAGGAATAGGATATTTTTTTTCTCAAAGCATAGTCCACACTCTAATTGCTTATTGATTACAAAAGGAAAACTATTAAAGTTATAGTAGAAAAAGCTTGTGGACAACACCTTAACCAGGCAATCAAAGTTAATATCACTAGTACTGGGGAAAAACTAGCTTCAGCTACCTCCCAACACAGTGCGCTGTGGTACTTCTTTTAGGAATGCATGACCTGAATCTAGACTTGAGGAGACATCACCTAAAAACAAATTGAGAGATATGCTGTAAAGTTACTGGCCTGCATGCCTTAAAAATACCAAAGTAGAGAAAGACAAAAGCCACGGAATTCTTCTAATTTAAAGACTGAGGAGATATGTCAGCTAAATGACCTGAATTGGGTCACTGACAAATTTGATTACACACCATGGTTTAGAGAATAGTAATGCCCTGATTTTAGTAATTGTACTGTGGTTATGTAGGAGAGTGTCTTGCTTTTGGAAAAATACGTGTTGAAATATTTAGGAATAAAAAGGCAGGATACCGCCAATGAACTCTCAAATGGCACAGGAAAAGTGTGTGTGTGTGCGTGTGAGTGTGTGCGTGTGTGTTAGAGAGAATAATAACTCTTCTGAGGTAGGTGTTAAAATCCAAGAAGTGGGTAAACTGCAGAGTTGTTGAATCTAAGTAAAAGCTCTATGAGCTTTCTTTGTCCTAGTCAACAGAATTTCCGTAAGTTTGAAATTGTATCAAAATTCAAAATTACAAAAATAAAACCAGGGACAACAGACATAAAAATAAATGTATTAATTTATTTCATAAAGCCAGAAGCCAATGAGTTTCAAATAACAAGTATTTGCTTAAAAATTGAGCATAATATGTAGTAGCAAGTAAAATCAAATGAACAATGAAAGAGTTGGAAGTGCTTTTCTGGATGGCTGTGAAATTTAGTGACGGTGCTATATTAAAGAGCCCTTTTATTTCCCAATTGTGATTTATCTCTTTTGAATAAAATAATTTGTTTTTCAATAGTTTTTTAAATTAATTTTTTACTCAAAATGCAATCTCATTCATGATTAAATTGAATAACAGGGAATATAAACCTAAAATCCAGCTTATAAGGGTTGTCTGATGCTGTCAGATGTTTTTGATTCCATGTCTGCATTTTAACTGCAGCTTGGTTTGGTTTGGACCATAGACTCTCACGGTTAAAAGGGACCTTAAAGGTTATCTTGTTACCGTGCTTAAATTTCCTGTTCCCCTTTTTGCCAAGAAAAAAAAATGTTAATATTTCTCCAAGTATATTATTTTAAAAAGTAAAAGTGTGTTTAGATTAATGAGAAGAACGTTCTGTTTTTATTAAACACAACCTCTTTCCCCCCTAGGAAAAGTTAATAAAATCTGCTCCTTTAAAAAAGTATATCCCACTTCCCTAAGAAAATGAAAATATATCAGTGGGGAGATAACTTAGGTGAACATTTACAAGAGTCACTATAACATTGCATTATGACTATCATGAATTTTTGCTTCGATAGTCTACCCTGGACATACTTTCTCTTTGTTTTATATTTAAAGTAAATTTGCACATAATTATGTCTTGGTCTAGTTTTTTATCCCAAGGCAATTGTGTTGGATTTGAATTTAACATCATACCTACTTCATAACATTATTTTGTTATGGAGACTGGGTTGCTTGGGTTAGTTGTTCCTGGGATATTTAAAATCTTCAGTCTTCCGCTGTTTGTCAGCTTGAGAGCCTAAATTGTTTGGAAAATATTCATCAGAAATTAAAAATGGGAAGGTTTGGGCGTCACATTCCTATTAAAGTTATTACAACATCTGTATGCTATAGTATATCACGATTCTTCCTTATTTCTTTCTCTTTGGACTTAAGACTGCCAAATCCAAATTTTCACTATTATATTTTAAAATAGTAAAAGTAGCTAAGGAGTTCAAGACCCTTTTCCTCCTTTAATAGCATACATACTCCTTCCCTGATATTTTAATGCTGAAGATGTGCCAATGTGTTCACTTACATTTCAGGCCTGGGGTATTTTTGTCAAGCACATGAGCTTAGCTTTGGTATTTCTGGACTTGAGATTCTCCATCTTTTTTTTGAGATGTTGTCACTATTTCAAATTTTCCAGTTTCTTTGTTTTCCTAAGAAAGGGACTAAAAATCATTCACCTTTAAATATAATTAATAATTATTTAAAATGCTATACACTCTAGGACTTTATACATTTTCATGAGATCAAAAGTTGGTAACAATGATTAACCTCTTCCTTCTGAACTTAGAGACTATTGTTGACTCTGCTTTTGCAAAAAAATAAAATTGTATAATCAAGTTAATTAACAATTCATTAAAGTAGTATTTGGAGATGAATTACTTAGGTCTTAGTCAGACAATCCCTTCAAAATATCTTTTGATTTTTAAACACAGAATACATGAAAATACTTTTTTGAAAGATCCAAACATTTCAGAAATAGATGGAATAAAATATAAAACTCAGTTTTATTCAAATCCCCCTACTCTTCTCTTCCCCATGGATAATTTGACATTCAAATTCGAGTACATTTTCAATGTAGTGACTTGCCAGAATTCTTTTACATATGGAATTATTTTTAAAATATGAATTGGAACGTACTTTCCATATTGCTCTGCAACTTGCCTTTTCATATAAAAATACGTCTTGGAGATCTGTCCATGTCATTAAAGTTGCAGAGTATTCCATATTAGGGATGTACATAAATCTTTTTAACAACTTTACTGAGGCAGGTGTTAAACTCCAACAATCAAAGACCACTAGAAATACATCTGTAGTCAAAAAACTATATTAAGTTTACTGAACTTGCTGCAGCTTTGGAAAAAGCACCTTAGAGCATCTATAGGTCATTTTGAAATGAAAAAAATAGACATTTTTTTTGGATGTTTATTTTTTGAAAATTAGAGGAAGTAGCTGTGTTTCAGATTTGGAAAGTCAGATCTTTTTAAGTTCAAATTTTTGTATCTTTTCTAATGATCATACATACAGTACCCTGGTTTTAGAATATAGAATATATATTCATATATAAACACATATATAAGGTGATCCAATTAAGCTCGTGAACTAATCCTAGAAAAAGTGCTACATACCTCATTGCTGAATATCACTACAGTCACCTTTGAAGTACTTCCCTTGGGAAGCTATGCACCGATGCCAGTGCCTAGTCCACCCATCAAAGCAATTTTGGAACTCTTTTCCTGGAGTGGCCATTAGAACTGTCATCGTATTATCCTTGAGGTCCTGAATGTCATCAAAATGTCTTCCTTTCAATATTTCCTTTATCTTCGGGTAAACAAAGAAATCATTGAGGGACAGATCAGGTGAGTAGAGAGGGTGTTTCAATACAGTTATTTGTTTACTGGCTAAATACTCCCTCACAGACAGTGCTGTGTGAACTGGTGCATTGTAATGATGCAAAGCCATGCATTGTTCCTGGAAAGTTCAGGTTATTTTTGTCTAACTTTTTCACTCAAGCTTTTCAGCACTTCCAAATAGTAAACTTGGTTAACTGTTTGTCCAGTTGGTACAAATTCATAATGAATAAGCCCTCTGATATCAGAAAAGGTTAGCAACATCCTTTTGATGCTTGATTTGGACTGACAGAACATTTTTGGTTGTGGACAATTGGCTGACTTCCATTGTGCACTTTGACATTTTGTTTTAGGGTCATATTGGTACATCCATGTTTCATCACCAGTTATAAAATGGCCCAAAGCATCGTCTTGCCTCTCCAAAAGGTCTTGGCAAACTTCACCTCTCTTTTGCTTTTGTTCATCTGTGTGCTCTTTTGGGAACATTTTTGCACACACCTTTCTGATGCCAAGATTTTCAGTTAAGATTTTCCTAAGTGTTTCTCTATCGATGTTTACTTGGGCTGGTATGTTTCTCACAATCAGTCAATGATTTTGATGCATGATTCGACACATTTTTGCAATGTTTTCGTTGGTTCTGCTCATTACTGGCTGCCCGCCCTGACCTCTCTTCATCAGTGACGAGTTCTCTCCCCTCAGAAAAATATTTAACCATTTGTACACTACCGTTTTCTTCATGACATTGTCCCCATAAACTTGGACTTACATGTCCCTGATTTCACTTCCACTCATCCCAAGTTTAACAGGAAATTTAATGTTTGTTCATTGCTGTAATTCAAGCTCAGACATTCTGGCGACGGCACACAAAAACATGCAACAACAATAACGAACGCCACTAAGTAAGACACCGCCACACATCAACACGAACACATCTGTGAGACACTGATATACCAAGGTTATGAAACATTACTGAGCTGTTTGTACACTGCTGCCAATGTAAGCACATGGTGGCAAGTTTGCAAACTTAATTGTCAGACCTCGTGTGTGTGTGTGTGTGTGTGTGTGTGTGCACGCATGCGCGCATGTGTGTATACATACAGAGGGTGCAAAAAAAAGTATACAAATTTTAAGAAAGGAAAACTATATTAAAATTGTTATACTCAGTGTATACCGATAACACAAGATAAATACAAGTCACGTTTGACTTCTGCAATTACAAGAGGTGCTCAAAGTGGTTACCATCAGCGTCCAGAGACTTCTGATTACGGTGAACTACTGCTTGAGTAACGTTGACCAAAGTGTCCACTTGTATACATTTTTTTGGCACTCCTGATAGATAGATAGATGATAGATAGATAGATAGATAGATAGATAGATAGATAGATAGATAGATAGATAGGTGATAGGTAGATAGATAGTATATCCATCTATCTACATCTCTATCTATATCATCTATATCTATATATCTATAACCTCATTATATTATTAATTCTTCTATGACCTTTTTGTCTACTTGATTATTATACTTCATTTTTACTTCATTTTTTTTCCTCCTATAGGTGACTTGCTTATTTAATATATTAAATCTTCTAATAGCACCAAGCTGTGTCATAATGCTGATTGTTGGGCATACATACTTCCAAGAGACCCTATCCTCTTGGACATGCACATTAAATATTCCTTTTACTTCAGAAAACATTTTTTATCTTTACCTTTGAAAATGTTTTCTGGTCCAATTTTTCTAATCATTCTAATTTCCAGTTCACAGATTATTTGTGAATCTATTTATGCTTTTGTGAGTTTGTGAGCTTTTTAAATCTATCCGACCTGATTGTACATAGTGAAAGTTAGGTCCCTTCTTTTTTAATAAGCATACTGATAGTTTATTTTTCAAGTTTCACTACTCTTTTTATAACTGCTGTTAAACTAGTGAGTTATGGCACTGATAATCCCCATTTTAATAGGAATAATAGGGTCACTCATTTCTTTTCGGTTCTATTGTTTCCCTTATAGATTTCCATAGGTAACTTTTTTTCTGGTCTTATTCATTTTCCCTTCATTTTAAAATAAGAAATTGGTGTTGCCTTTTTCCCCCTTTATATATATGTTTTTCTCCTTTAATCAGCTAATGTCAAAATTTTTTGTTAATAGATTTCCTAGTACAACTTTCCATATACTCTGGGTTAACTCTATGGGTTATAGTGTATTAGTCTTTAAATACACTCACATTTAATTTGTTAATATTTTATTTTGGTTTCTAAATGTGATTAGTCTATTGTTATCTTTTTAGGTGTATATTTAACCACATTTGGAATCTGATTTATGTCAGCCCCTTATGATGAGCTTGAAATCTTTCCATCTCTTTTTCTGTTCAGAATGTATTCACCGACATGGGAATTAGCTGTTCAGTTTAAGTTCAGTAAAATAAAGCACAGACCCTTTCAGTTTCTTAAATGGTTTCACAACAATTCAGGTTTTTACTCTTTCTGACGTTAATGATAGTGATTTGTCCCTCTTTCTTTTTGAAGTCCAGAAGTTTCACCAGCATGTGGCTCAGCATTGATGATCGCAGATCAGCTTCTTCTGAGACATGATTTAATGTTCCAGTCTATATATTCAGGCCATCTTTTATTTCTGGAAATTTTTAAAATAATATTTAAAAAGGTGATTTTTAAAAGTATTTTAAAATACTGTCAAATTTCACATATTCCCTGTTCTTCCTCAGCTAATACATCCTCTGGAGTCTTTGTTTATTTTATTAGCACTCCTTTCCCAAGTCCTCACTGTGACCCCAACTGTGTCTTTATTACTGTGTTTTTCAGGGTCTTATATTAATTTTTGCTCCAAAAGATGCATTAGAGCTGATTGTCTGGCTAGGTCTTATTTTCAGGGAAACACAGTATCAACAGAAATGTATTACCTCACAGTTCTGGAAGCTAGATGTCATGCTGAGAGCAGGGTAGAATCTTTCCGTGCCTCTTGCTAGCTTCTGTTGGTGGTGGGCGATTGTCGGCAATCCTTGGCTTGCATCTGTATCAGTCCAATTTCTGCTTCTTTCTTCACATGGAGTTCTTCCTGTGTGTCTTCTCATCAGCCTCCCTCTTTGTTGTCTGACTCAGTGTCCAAAAGCCCCCTTTTTACCACTATATCACTCATTTTACATCAGGGCCCACCTTGACCTCATATTTAACTTGATTACCCTTGAAAGACCCCAGCCAAATAAGGACACATTTTGAGGTATACTGGGTGTTAGATCTTCAACATGTCTTTTTTTGGGGAACACAATTCAACACATAACACATGGCACAGTTGATCTTTAAAACAGGAGATTAGCCAGATGGACCTAACTTCCTCTGTCTGGTGGCAAAAGAGGAAGTCAGAGATTTGAAGCAAGGGTGGGATTTGATGTGATTTGCTGGCTTGAAAATGAAGGGAACCATTAGTCAAGGAATGTGAGCAGCCTCTAGGAGCTCAGGGTGCACCCTGGATGGCAGCCAGCAAGAATTAGGATCTCAGAATGACAGCTGTAAGAAGATGAGTTCTGCCAACAACTTGGAAAGGGAATTCCTCCCCTGAGACTTTAGGTAAGAGCCTAGCCCACTCAACATCTTGATTTCAGCTCTGTACAGAGTACCTAGGTGAATTCACGCAGACTTCTGACTATGACATAATAAGCAAATATTTTCTAAGTCACTAAGTTTTTGGTGACTTTTTAGTACAGCAATAGAAAACTAATACAGTGAGGTACAGAATGCTATAAGCTCCTCTCGAGAGTTGATGCCAAGAGAGTCACTATTGACATCCAGAACCTACTTTTCTTTTTCTTTCTTTCTTTCTTTCTTTCTTTCTTTCTTTCTTTCTTTCTTTCTTTCTTTCTTTCTTTCTTTCTTTCTTTCTTTCTTTCTTTCTTTCTTTCTTTCTTTCTCTCTCTGTCTCTCTGTCTCTCTCTCTCTCTCTGTCTCTCTCTCTCTCTGTCTCTCTCTCTCTCTCTCTCTCTCAATTAAAATTTATTGGTGTGATAATGGTTATTAAAATTACGTAGGTTTCCAGTGTACAATTCTGTGATACATCATCTATATATCACATTGTGTGCTCACCACCCAGAGTCAGTTCTCCTTCCATCACCATACATTTGACCCCATTTAGCCTCATTTACCACCTCCCTCCCTCCTTACCCTTTGGTAACCACTAAACTATTGTCTGTGTCTATGAGTTTTTGTTTCTTTATTTGTTTTTCTTGTTCCTTTGTTGCTCTCAGTGTTATATCCCACATATTAGTGAAATCATATTTTTTCTTTGTGACTTATTTCGCTTAGTATAATAATCTCAAGATCCATGCGTGTTGTTGCAAATGGCACTGTTTTAAAATACACCAATTGATCAATGTGATACACCACATAAACAAAATAGAGGACAAAGATCATAGGGTTATATCAGCAGGTGCAGAAAAAGCATTTGACAGATACAACATCCATTTATGATTAAAACACTTAATAAAATGGGTATAGAAAGAAAATACCTTACCATAATAAAAGCCATATACTTTCTTTCATTTTAAAAATTTATTTTACTGGTTAAGAACACTTAATATGAGATCAACCCTCTTAATTAATATTGAAGTGTACAATAGTTCATTGTTGACCATAGGTACAGCATCCTGCAGCAGCTCTTGCATAACTCAAACTTTACGCCCCTTGTATAGTAACTCCCATTTCTTCCTCTCCCCAGATCCTGGCAACCACCATTCCATTCTTTGATTTTGCGAATTTGAATATTTTAGCTATCACATACAAGTGGAATCATATAGTATTGGTCTAAGTACTGGCTTGTTTCACTTAATATAATGTCTTCAAGTTTCATCCATGTTTTCTTATAATGCAGAATTGTCTTCTTTCTAAAGGCCGAATGATATTCCATTATACATTTATCTATAGATGGGCATTTAGGTTGTTTTCACTTTTTGGCTACTGTGAATAGTGCTGCAACGAAATGGGAATGCTAGTATTCCTTTGAGATTCTGATTTCAGTTATTTTGGGTAAATACCCAGACATGAGATGGCTGGATCATATGGTAGTTCTGTTTTTAATTTTTTGAGAAACGCTGTACTGTTTTCCAAAGCATCTGTACTATTTTGCATTTCCACCTACAGTGTGCAAGGGTTCCACATTTCTCCACATCCTCACCACACGTTACCTTTTGGTTTTTTGTTTGTTTGTTTGTTTGTTTGTTTGTTTGATAATAGTCACCCTGACTATTGTGAAGTGATATCTCCTTGTTGTGTGACTTGCATTTCTGCGATATTGAACATCTTTTGTACGCTTGTTGGGCATTTGTATATCTCCTTTGGAGATGTCTATTCAAGTCTTTTGTCCATTTTCAAATTGAGTTATTTGACTTTTTGCTATTGAGTTGTAGGAGTTCTTGAAACATTTTGGGTATTTCAACCCTTTATCAGATATATGGTTTGTGAATATTTTCTCCCACTTCATAGACTGACTCAACTTTTCATATGTAGCCTTTTCTATGTTGAGGTGCATTTCTTCTATACCTAAATATTGAGAGTTTTTATCATTAACAGGTGTTGAAGTTTGTCAAATGCTTTTTGTGCATCTATTGAGAAGATGATGTAATTTTTATCTTCTGTTAATATCAGGTAACACATTGATTTTCATATGTTGAACCATCCTTGTATCCCAAGAATAGATCCCACTTGGTCAAGATATATGATCCTTTTAATGTACTGTTGGATTTGGTTTGCTAGAATTTTAATGAGGATTTTTACATCTATATAGATGTAAATAGGCTATTGGCCTGTAGTTTTCTTGTTATGTCTTTGCTTTGGAATGAAAGTGATGCTAACCTCATAAAATGCATTGAGAAGTGTTCCATCCTCTTTCATTTTTTTGGAACATTTGGAGAAGGATTAACATTAATTCGTCTTTAAATGTTTGGTAGAATTCACAGTAAAGCCAGTTGTTCCTGGGCTTATCATAATAGTTATAGGTCTGTTCAGACTTTCTATTTCTTAATTATTTAGCCTTGGTAGGTTGTATGTTTCTAGGAATTTATCCACTTCTTCTAGGTTATCCAGTTTGTTGGTGAATAATTATTTATATTATTCTCTTATGGACCCTTTTATTTTTATGGCATCAGTTTTAATGTCATCTCTTTGATTTCTGAATTTATTTATTTCAGTTTCTCTCTTTTTTCCCCTTAATATCTTTACCTAAGATTTTGGCTATTTTGTTTAAAACCCAATTCTTAATTTTGTTGAATTTGTATTATGTTTCTGTTTTGCTTATTTCAGGTCTAATCCTTTCTTATCCTAACTTTGGCTTACTCTATTATTCTTTAACTAGCTACTTGAGATGTGAAATTTGCTTGTTTAATTCTTATTTTTTAAATAAGGATTTATTTTAATAAGGTTCTGTCTCAGTACTTACTGCTTTTGCTATGTCTCTTAACTTTTAGTTTGTTTTCATTTTTATTTGTCTTGAGATATTTTCTAATTTCTTTTTCTACTTCTTCTTTTCCCCAGTGGTTGTTCAAAAGTGTGTTGTTTAATTTTCACATATTTGTGAATTTTCCCATTTTCTTTCTGTATTGATTTCTAATTTCACTCCATTGTGTGCAATAAAGATACTGATATAACTTCAGTCTTTTTAAATTTGTTGAGATTTGTTTTGACTTAACATGTGACCTGTCTTTGAGAAAGTTCCATATATGCTTAAGAACATGTATTTTACTGCTGTTGGGTGTAATGTTTTATATATGTGTGTAAGTCCAATTGGTCTATATTGTTCAAGTTTTCTGTTTCCTTGTTGATCAATGTATAGATATTCTATCCATTATTGAAAGTGGGGTATTGAAGATTTCTGTTCTTATTGTATTGTTGTGTATTTCTTTCTTCAACTCTGTCAATGTTTGCTTTATATATTTAGGTACTCTGATGGTGGATGAATATGTATTTACTATGGTTGTATCGTTCTGGTGGATTTATCCTTTCATAGTTATATAATGTCCTTCATTGTCTCTTGACACAATTTGACTTAAAGTCTATTTTGTCTGATGTATGTATAACTATCTGTTTTCTGTTTTGCATTTGTATGCAAATTGCATTTGTATGCAATTCTCATTTGGTTACCATTTGCATGTAATATCTTTTTCCATCCCTTTACTTTTAAAATATTGTGTTCGTAAGTCTGAAGTAAGTTTTTTGTGTACAACATACAGTTGGGTGTTATTAATATTTAATTCATTTAGGCACTCCATGCCTTTTAATTGGGGAGTTAAATCCACTTAGATTTAAAGTAATTATTGATAGAAAAACATTTACTATTACCATCATGTTGTTTTCTGTTAGTCTCATAGTTCTTTTATCTTTACCTGTCTTGCTGCTTTCTGTTGTGTTTTGTTGATTTTTAAAAAAATAATGCACTTTGATTATTTTCTCTTTTTCTTTCATGTAACTTTTATATTTATTTTGTTAGAGTATGTTGTTAACTTTGGGCTTACATAAAATATAATCAAAACAATCTATTTTAGACTGAAAACAACTAAATTCAATTGCACACAAAAACTCTACTCTTGAAGTTCTTCCCCCTCAGCTTTATCTTACTGCTGTCAGAATTTACATCTATTCATATTGCGTATCTTTTAATATATATTTAGTTACATTTATTTTTAATACTTTTGTTGTTTAACTTTTATACTATAATTAAAAATTATTTACCCACCACCATTACACTAATACAGTATTATTTCTTTGTCTATAGATTTACCTTTACCTACAAGTTTCATATTTTCTTATGCTCTCATGTTGCTGTTTAGCGCTCTTTTGCTTCAACTTGAAGGACTCCGTCTAGCATTTCTCATAAGATTGATCTAGTGTTGATGAACTCTCTCAGCTTTTGTTTTTCTGGGAAAGTCTTTATATTTGAAGAAGAGTTTTACCAAGTATAGTATTCTTGGCCGTGTGTGTGTGTGTGTGTGTGTGTGTGTGTGTGTTTTCTTTTAGCACTTTGTATATATCATTCCATTCTTTTTTGACCTGCAATTGACAAGTTGCTGTTTTATTTCTGGTTTCAAAATTCCCTCTTTGTCTTTGACTTTTGATAATGACTAGAATGTGTCTTGGAGTGGATTTCTTTTGATTCATCAAAATTTAAGTCCTTTAAGCTTCTTGTATCTGGATGTTCATTTCCTTCCCCAGATTTGGGAATTTTTTAGCCTATTTCTTTGAACTGCCTTTCTTTCTGATTCTTTCTGTTTCTTTTTTCCTTCTAAGACTTTCATGATACATACATTTGTCTGTTTAATGGTGTCCCATTAGTTCCTTTATTCTTCTTTTAAATGTATACTCCTTTGAATTATTTCCAATGACCTATCATTATGTTCGCCAGTCCTTTCTTCTGCTTGATTTAGCCTTTGTTGAACTATCTGGTAAAATTTTCAATTCATTTATTTTGTTCCTCAGCTTTGAGATTACTGTTTGATTCTTTTTAATATTTTCTATCTCTGTTGAAATTCTCACTTTGTTAATCAATTATTCTCTTGACTTCAGTGAGCATCTTTATGCCAGTTATTTGGAATTCTCCGCCAGGTAAATCATATAACTTCATTTCAATTTCCTGAGATTTACCTTTTCTTTAGTTTGCAACATCTTCACCGGATTCTTCATTTTCCTTGACTCTGTGTCTGCACATTAGACAAAGCAGGCACCTCTCCCAATCTTTACAGACTGGCCTTGTGGGAGAAGTCTTCCACTAATAAGCTCATCCAGAGATTCTGGAGGCTTCTACCAACCTTTTCCCTCCGAGGGAGGAGCAAGCAGTTACGGTTTTTGTCTGCCCATTCTATGCTGAGCTGTGGTTGGGGTGGAAACTATGGCATCTCCCCATCTGCCATTTTTGTTCTCTTCTAGGAAACTAGACTACACTAGACACGTCAGACCTCCAAAACAGATACTAGTTCTTTGGGCAGCCCCATAGAAGTTAGGGTGTTGGATGCATGGATCAACTCTTTCCCTCCTCGGTGGGAATCTGAGAGCTGGGCTTTTTTGTTAAGTTGCCCTGGGCTGGGCAGTGGCAGGATCGTTGGTGACTATGAGTCCATGCCACTGTCTCCATTCTCCCTCAAGTGGCTAGACTGTACCTTTCTGTTCCAGAGATCCAAAACGAGCAAGACAAAAGCCAGCTTTCTGAGGGGAGCCCGCTCAGAAAAGTCAGTCATCTGGGGAGGCCCCTCAGAAAAGTTGGCCATTGGTTGTACGAACCAACCCCTTCCCTCTCCTGGGAGAAGCTGAGAGTTTGTTACTGTGCCAGGGTAAAGATTTTGGTGCGAAGGTGTCCCAAATCTCCCTAACAGCTGCAGTGAGTCTGGTTTCACATTCACCTAGCATGCAGGAGCCTGTCAGTTTCTGGATGTCTCACTACGGGAATGTGGCCATAAATTGTTGCTGAGTTGATGTGTTTGTGTTAGGAATGAGGATACAGGTCTCCCTGCTCCACAGTCTTGCTTCGCTTTGCCTTTCTCTTCTGCAGTGCTCCTGGCGAGATCTTCATTTCTATCACAGTGGATTTTACCTTTTAATTATTTTCTAATCTCTACTAACTCACATTTTCACTTGTTTGTTTGCTTTATTTTTGTTGTTTTACTGTATCTTCTCTAATTTTTTTTATCTGCTTTGAGCTATTCTTTTTTAAAAGGTGATTTGTTCATTAAAATATTTGTTGTGCTGTTTTTGATCATCACTTTTATTTCTTCTATAGCAGTATTATTTTTTTTTTCATGTTATTCGTCTGAAATTTGTTTTTCTTATACCACTTGTAGTTTTCTCTTGTGCTATAACTCTATAGTTCCTGTGCTGCTTGTATTTAAATTTTTCTGCATATTGTATTGAAGTAAATTATTGGACGGGTATTTGCAGGAGAATCACGCAGGGGTCAGGGTAGAGCCATGTTTCACTGCTACCAGGTATTTGTTATGCTTCATAGTGAGGTGTTCTTGTAGCAGGGTCAGGGTGTGGACATTCTTTTGGCTCTTATTTTTCGGCTGTCCCACAGACATCAGAAGCTGTAGGGTCTGCCAACAATGAATATCTCCCTTTGCTCTGCCTTGCTGACAGACTGCATCCAGAAAATTATTTTGCCATGGCAGGTCCTCATTCACGTCGATCTCACTGGCATCAACTTGTTGCCAGTTTAGGTACAGGAAGCTTCCTGCCACCAGTTTGTTCTTATTTTGTAAATAACAAATTGCTGGATTTCTCCCAACAGTATATGCCAGATACCTTGGAAAACTACACTTTGCTGGCTTTGTCTGAGATCTGCAACCTCAATATCCTCTTTCAGCATAGTTCTGTATTTGTCTTTGACCTTCACTATGTTTATGGTTACAGATAGCTTCTGGCTTCGCAAAGATTAAAGTTTATCTTTTTATTATACTTTACTTCACATTGTAATATCCAGGACAGAAAGGGAGATTTAACAATCTTTCTTTTGTTATCTGAAATTAGGAAATTGAAATTTTAAATTAAAGACACACACACACACGCATAATTTTATGGATAAAATGTGTTTAGTAATTCTCTAAACACTAAATATGTACATTATATACAATTTTTTCATCTCCTAAATCACAGTCTGAAGAATTCTAGTTAAATTTCTATAAATTAAATTATAAGACTGAAGGCCATAAATACTTAAGAATCAATACAGATTGACAAATTGTGAAAAATATGCACCAAGTTATGCTTCCACCAAATGTATGTAAAAAGTTTATATTATTCATTCCCTCATGTACACGGGGTAGTATTATATATTTAAATATTTACTAATTGCCAATCAAAATGTTACCTTGGATTTATATTTGTATTTCTTTAGTAACAAAAAACTTGTAAAGATATTTTTCATATTTTAGTAGAGTATTGTGTTTTTATTTTTTCTTTTGGAAATTGACTTTTCAAATCTTTTACCTTTTTTCCCCCTCTTTTCTGTTTTTGTTCTATAACATTTTAGGACTTATTCTATTAAGAATATTAATGCTTTGCAATCTGTGTTGTTTTTTTCCAGAGGATTTATCATTTGCATCTTAATTTTATTTATACTTATTCATTTTTTAAACATAGCTACCTAGTGATCTTTTTCATCAATCTTTTATACTAATTTTATGACACGGTAAGTCATCACTGATAAAATTAAATAGGCTCTTACAGATACGATTTTTCCAGCAAACGTATAATATTCTTTAAAAGTATTTTCGTTTTAATACATATGAATTTATACATTATCAATCTTTATATATTTTTAGTATTTGTTTAACCTTCTAAAAATTATGAGATGTGCTCATACTAGCATGGAAACAGAAATTTCTTTCATCTTAATGGTTTTGTATTACATACTTTACCAATTTTCATTGTGTTTCATCCTTTTTTCAGATTACAAACAAAAAACATGAACATATGAAAAAAATCAAAAGCAAATAATTAAAATTTCCAAGTAATGGAAGTCTTGTTTTTTTTTCCCTAAAGTACTACTTTCAGCATCTATATTTTGATATTCATGTGTTACAAATGGATTTATCCTACAGGTCAGTGACACATAAGTTCCAAAGCAAAGCGTTCTAATATTTTTTTCAATCTTGTTGGCCCCATGCTGATTTTCTATAATGCATTTAACTTCCTTCTTCATTGTCTATTCTGCTGGAGCAGTTTCAGCAGATGTGGTCAACAGGCTCACTGCTTTTCCATTGGTGTTAATTGTGCTTATAGATGTGATGTGATCACTATAAAGCTTTCCTATAAAGTAAAATTGTCTTGTGCATTCTACGTAACAGAGGCCTAGCTTTAAAATATTCACCCAGCCAGCGCAAGTGCTTCCAAAAGAAATGACATTCTGCCTTAGTGCAATCAGGAGGAGGAAATTCACAGTTAAAGATCAGACTTGCAAAACTACAACACAATAGGACACTGAGTAGATAGCATTAAGGTGGCACCCCATCGAGACTAGGTACAGGAGGCTTTGAGCCCTGACTGTAAACTTGTGTTGACATTGCTCAGAACCTACATTTTTATTTCATGAGTCTTCTGATGTGAATTTTATTTCTCATTTTATACCATTGAAATTAATAGGAAACCTTGCTGTGCTATGCCTGAAGCCTCTTGTATATATCTATGTTCAATGGAGGTAAACCTGTGATTCCTTTAATTTATTTTATTTTTAATTTATAATGCTTGAGGACATATCTGTTTATTACTCTCTTTGCAAGGTTATTAAGGCCTTTATGAGACTCTCCCTGAAGACCATCCTTTCAATAAGACAGTGGCTTATCTCTCCCAACCACAGGATTTCCTAGAGGTCCTGACTTGCCCCACTAGATGCTTAGGTTAGATGCAGTCTTTTCACATTTTAATTGGTTGTAACCTGACCTCTATCCACTGTCCTGCAGGGACATTCATTGACTAATCCACTTTACTTGCTCCACTGTTGTCTGAACACACTTGTGCTTTATGTGGTAATCATTCAATGGATTACTTGACCTTGTCTTCCTCTTGCCTGGGAGTCTCACATAAACCTGGAGCTTCTCTCACCAGTCTGGTTTCTTTCTTTCACCTAACCCTGTCTATTGCCTGCATCTACTTTTTCTTCTTTGGCCTAAGAAGTCTAAACATATGTCTTGGCCCCTCTGACTTTACCATGGTTCTCGGGGCCTGTCTGAACTCAGCATGTTAGGCCTAATACTTGAAGCGATGGTTCCAAATCTGAGAGCATCAGACTACTAAATTCTTCAAGGGTAGTCATGAGCACTTATGGCGTTTCAAAAATACTTAACAGTCTGATGAGCAGGTCAATTTCATAAATTTCAATTCAACATATGCTGATCTAAAGTTTGAATTATTTTCTCTTTGTTTAGAAAAATTGGAGACAAAAAATTACTTAATAGAATTTAATATAGAAAATATTCTGCAGCCACTATGGAAGGCAGTGTGGAGGTTCCTCAAACAATTAAGAATAGAATTACCATATGACCCAGCAATCCCTCTCCTGGGTATCTACCCAAAAAATCTGAAAACATTTATTTGTAAAGATATATGTGCTCTGATGGTCATTACAGCTTTATTTATGGTGGCCAAGACATGGAAACAGCCAAAGTGTCCTTTGATAGATCATTGGATAAAAAAGATGTGATATATATATATATATATATATATATATACAAGGGAATACTATTCTACCATAAGGAAAGATGAAATAGTGCCATTTGCGACAACATGGATAGATCTTGAGACTATTATACTAAGTGAAATAAGTCAGACAGAAAAAGTCAAGAACCATATGACTTCATTGATATGTGGGATATAAAACTGAAAACAGCAAAGGAATAACACAAACAAATAAAGAAACAAAAAGTCATAGACACAGACAATAGTTTAGTGGTTACCAGAGGATAAGTGGGGAGGGATGTGGTAGAAGAGAGTAAAGGTGCTCAAATATATGGTGATGGAAGGAGAACTGACTCTGGGTGGTGAGCACACAATGTGATGTATAGATGATGTATTACAGAATTGTACACTTGAAACCTGTGTAATTTTACTAACCATTGTCACCCCAATATATTTTAATTAAAAAAAAAAAGATGAAAAAGGAAAAAAAAATAAAATGGAGGTAAAAGGTAAAGAGGAATAGAGGTTCAAATCTCCAGGTATAAAAGAAATAAGTCATGGGGATGTAATGCACAGCATGGGAATACAATCAATAATATTCTGAATACAGTCAATAATATTGTAATAGCTGTGTCAGATGGTTGGTGGACTTATGGTGATCATTTCTTTAGGTATATAAATGTTAAATAACTATTGTGTACACCTGGAACTAATATAATATTGTATGTTAGCTATAGTTTAATAAAAATCTTTATAAAAAAGGAAAAACAGGCCTGCTCGGTGGTTCAGGCTGTTGGAGCTCCATGCTCCTAACTCCAAAGGATGCCGGTTCGATTCCCACATGGGCCAGTGGGCTCTCAACCACAAGGTTGCTGGTTCAACTCCTCGAGTCCGCAAGCCATGGTGGATTCCGCCCCCTACAACTAAGATTTTACACAACACCTTGAGCTGAGTTGCCTCCCGATGGCTCAGTTGGTTGGAGTGTGTCCTCTCAACCACAACGTTGCTGGTTCGACTCCCATAAGCAATGGTGGTGGGCTGTGCCCCCTGCAACTAGCAACGGCAACTGGACCTGGAGCTGAGCTGTGCCCTCCACAACTAAGACTGAAAGGACAACAACTTGACTTGGAAAAAAGTCCTGGAAGTACACACTGTTCCCCAGTAAAGTCCTGTCAAAAAAAAGGAAAAATAAAATAAAATATTCAGAAAATGAATGTCATATAGTGGAGAGTAGAAATATTAAAAGGAATCCTTACTAAAACGTCTGCATTGACTGTACTCCAGAATTAATAGTAGTACTTATTAGTTTAATTCCATATTTCAGACCTATATCGAATGTATTCTCATACATTGACCAAAGTGTCTTCCCTCTGTTTTTTATTTTTTCTTTCTTTCCAGAAATTTAGTTTTAAGGAACATTTAGTTTTTAAAGGAAGCCTCATATCCTTTGGGAACATCATGTTTGTCCCTTTGACAATTGCTTACCTATTTAAAAAATCACTCTTATGGTTACATGTATGTATATTTAAGACTCAGGGCCAAGGTGATCCTGAAAAGATAGGAAAATTAGAATGGCTCCTTTCCAGACCCTGGTTGGTTTTGGAAGTTCATACACAATTAGCTCACCTACAAGCCATAAGATAGATAGATAGATAGATAGATAGATAGATAGATAGATAGATAGATAGATAGATATATATATATATATATATATATATATATTTAATTTTATTGGGTAACAGTGTGTTTTTTCCAGGACTTATCAGTTCCAAGTCCAGTCGCCATTTTCAATCTAGTGGCAGGAAGCACAGCCCACCATCCCATGTGGGAATCAAACCAGCAACCTTGTTGTTAAGAGCACGTGCTCTAACCAACTGAGCTAACAGGCTGCCCCAACCATAGCATATTTTTAATGTTATTTATATTTTTGGTTACATTTGTTTCTTTTGTATAGTTTATTTTGCAAAATGCTCTTTTATTAGTGGTATGTGGTCCCTTATAGTGGCTTGACATGTTTGATATCTGAAAGCCATCACTGAAATTTAAATTTACATTTTTCCTTTAGAAAAATCTGCAAGTCTGCATTCACCCTGTAATACATAGGGGGTACTACCTATATTAACTGCACATTCCTCCATGCTCTCTGGGTTAAAGATATGTGTTAAGGAAGAGACTGATAAATTATTCAGATTTATTTAGATATAGGACTAGTTATCAACTCTGAAAGTTGAGGCACTGATAATGGGAAAGGCTTCAATACCTACATCTTGTCTACCATCGAGGTAAACAGACGGATTGTCTAACATATTGGTAACCTAATACAACCTCTTACAGCCCCTCCTTCCTACCAGAAGAGATGTCCAGCTTGGTGGCTGGTTCTGGCTTATGTTTGCCCAAAGACTGAAATTGTCTTACCATAGCAAAGCTTTTTTTCCTTCATCCTTGTACTAGTGGTAGTCATTTTCAGATTTTTACCCATGACTGAAATATTGAGGTGCATGATGGGCAAGTAAAAAGGAGGTATTGGAGAATGTTATTGAGCAGAGGAAGAAAAGCATTAAAGCAAAAGCTCAATTAATTCGACTTTGTTGCTGCATGCATGCGTGCGAGCATGTGAGTGTGTGTGTGTATGTGTGTGTGTGTGTGTGTGTGCGCGTGCTGGTGTTGTAATAGTGGCCGTTATGAGAGAGAACAAAAGACAAATTTTTTTATAATCAACCAATAGATGTGTCACCTGAGAGCTGAAAAGAGCTTCTGGCACATCGCAGTTGATTTGAGGGACGCCACCCAGAGGCGGACTCACTGTTTGTAAGCATTGTTAGACAAAGGCAAAAAGTCTAAATCTGGACAAAGTCACAATTCCCAGAACTAAACATTGTGATACTGGCAAATGATTTAGGCTGGGAAGAAACTTGGACTGTTACCAACAAACCTGACAAAGCAGATCACTACGCTCTAGATTATAAAGTAGATCTTGCCAAAGTGAATAAACTGGCCCAAACTCTGTAAATAACCATTTTCAGATGACACGCATATTTTTAGTAACTTGACAAACCAAGGAACTAAACCATGAACCAGAGAAAACTGTCAAGACCTGTGGACAATTAAATTGCAGAAAGAATGTTTTGTATTTAAAATGAAGTCCCACTCATGAGTTTTACTGCTTTCTGTGATTTCCTGATGATTCTCCCAAATCCCAGACGTGCATTTTTAAGTCCTCAGTGGCGTGTTCACCTGGGACGTGTGCTGATGTTGCTGACAACATACACCAATGCCACTCATCATTTTCACCCCGTAGTTTAGCTCCCCCCGATTTCTTGCTAATGGTTTCACATATTCATTTTTAGTCACAGAAGCTCAAGACCTCCGAGGGCTCTTTGATTTATCTCTCTCCTTTCCCCCATGACCAGTGATTCATTAAGGGCTGTCAATTCCTTCTCCCTACTTTCTCACACTGCATTTCTTCTTGTACATGACCCCAGCCCTGGTTAGCCCTCTTATTACTGCTAACCTAAACTACCGCTATAACTCTCCTCCCTGCCTTCACTCATGCTTCTAATCTACTCATTGCACTTTGGGCTGCCAAATTAATCTTCCTAAAGTACAGCTTTGATTGTGTCACCCCGGCTCCCTAACCTTCAAATCCCTCTTCTTTGCCTACCACCTAAATTTGACACTTTTTAGCCTTTGACATTATGATCCAGGTTTATTCTTGTGGGTTTAGCATTCATATGTCTGTTTTGTTGAAACTCTAGCCACACTGAACAATTCAATGTTCAGCAACCAGTTCTGGATGCTTCTTTCCAGCAAAGGTTTTAATATATATATTTTTTCCTACCTGGACTGTATTTAATGCTATCCATCAAAACTTCTTTAGCTTTTCAGTGGGAGCTTTGGCTTTCACTAAAGGATCTTGAGTGCACAGTCTGGAGTGGTCTCAGGAGCACACGTGAGGACCACAGGACACACGTGAGAACCCACAGGGAATTTAGTAGAGTCAGAGGTGAAAAAGTAAGGGGAGAAGATGGAGTAGTAGGGGCAGGAAGCCAGGGACAAGGAAGTCTAGCATTTTTAATTTTAATCTGATCTTCCAGGTCATTGTGAAACTACGTTCATCAAGGTAGGATGATAAAACATACTATATTTAATAGTTTGTTAGTCTAACTTCTAAATATTCAGATATGTGATATATGGGCCTGTGGGGACAGAGCCAGGAGTGCAGTTTCCAGGCTCTCGGCCACACGTGGAAAGGTGCTGGCTCAGGTAGTAAATGGCCATCATCTGTGATTGGATGGCCATCAGCTGTAACCAGTGAGCCATTGGCCACTAGTATAACTGTCGTGGCTACGCTAGCAGCATTTGGGGGGCTAGCAAGAAGATGGTGGCTGAGTTAGCAAGAGCAGATTGCAGTGAGCACAGCGGAGTGCAGCTAGCAAGTGGGGTTGGTTGGTTGGCAGAAAGCGGACGGCAGGTTGCAGATTGTGTGGCTCCTGCTTCCTGTGTCTACAACCCAGCCGCCAGCAAGACTATAGTGGTATGACTTCCCTATCTATGACTCTGTGGGTGTTCCTTTTTGGCCTCACCATGTCCTGCATTCCTATGTGTGGAGCGGGACCAGAGACCCCACATGCCACCCTGCATGACAGGGCCTCCATTTATATTCTTGCTCATGGCCTAACAAGTATTAGCAGCAGAACCGTTTTTTAACCTTGAAACCCAAGGCTTGAGCACATTGTCTGCCATCTGGTAGATCTTTATCAGTATTTGTTGGCTATGGGAAGAAGTTTGCTGCTCTTTCTTTGAAATTCCAGAGCATTTATATCTATATCTCGAGATATAGATATATCTGTCCTCGGGTGCTAGTCACAGTCCTCTTTAATTTCTTGCATTTGTTTGTCTTGTCATCTACATGGGAATCTCTGTGAAAGAATATATGTAATGCTACACATCCCAGGTTGCTTGCATAATAATAGAAATGGAAAAATTATTTATTGGATAAAAAATAGTAACCCAGAGTTTGCTTTAGAAGAGGTATATGGGCTTATGGGATTTGAGAACTGTGAGATTTAAGACTAGGAAATAAAGAAAAGTTAAATGACTTATCCAGAGCTCATGACTATTAGTAGCAACTGTGGGGATAAAACACAAGCATTCTGGCGACCTCCTCCCCAAGTGCAGGCTGCGTTAGCACATGGTGTTAAATGTTATTCGGGGATTGTCATTAAGAAAAACAGCATTAATGGTGTAAGTATTGGTAGCAGGGTTCCCTTTCAGAAATGCTGCAGTCAATTTGTGAAGTAGAATAAATTCAGATAAAGACATTAAGCTTATAAAGACCGAAACTTTCTAGAGGAGCTTAGTTTGTTCACATCCACAACTGACACGCACTGAAAATGTAGTCAAGTGCACCCAGTGTTGACATACAGTTTATCCAGAAGACAGAGGGATTATGTGCAGCAGTTGTCTTCATAAAGATTTAGTATGAACGTCATTTAGAACACTCAACCTGAATATTTGTTTGTATAGGGCATTAGTGTGAGCCAATAGTGTCAGGTTAGGACTAATTTCTATAGCAATAAGGCATTCGAAAACGAAGTTTTACAACACTAAAATCTGTTTAAGCACATAAAGCACAAAGCCTTTGTTCATGGAGATTACATATATATTCATATGTATATTATACACCTTTTAATATACACCTTTTAATAAAGGAAAACAAACTATTAAAATTATAATACTCAATTTTTATCAATAACAAAAGATGAATATAAGTCACATTTGACTTCTGCAGTTACAAGAGGTGCTCAAAGTGGTTACCATCAGCATCCAGACGCTTCTGATTATGGCAAACTACTGCTTGAGCAACGTTGACCAAAGTATCTACTTGTATACATTTTTGGGCACTCCCGGTATAGATAGATAGATAGATAGATAGATAGATAGATAGATAGATAGATAGATAGATAGACAGACATACATAGATATAGATATGGATATAGATATATAGATCGATAAATATATGTAGTATCCATTTATTGCAATATACCTATCTGATGGGTGGGGTGGGAAAACATAATGTTTGAAAACGTAATTGTCTGTGAGCGGTATCTTACTGCTGGTCTTACAGCACTTGATGAGTCACTTATGTAGCAGAAGAAAACATAGTCACACTTTATTGTTTCAAGCCGTTATCAAGTGAAAGTAAGATTAAAGTGTTTGACAATATGTATGCATTACTTGTATAAGTGTTTTGTGTTTAACTTGTGTTAAGTACTGTGTTAATCCATTGAGAAAAACTTGATAGTAAAGAACATGCTACGACAGTCATTTCCAGCAGGGGTATTTCCTTCTAGTAAGTTGATACGATGACAGCACTTAGCCTAGGAGTTAAGTATATAAACTGCATTTTACACATTTACTTCTAATACCTCAGCGCAGATATTCTTTCTCCTTACTAATACTCATACTTAAAGTAACAGGGGGATGGAGTTAGAAGTGCTTCCGAAACATGTGAATGACTCGGTATCTTTATACCTGATTGGATACTTTAATGTCATTCTTGTCTAGAAAGCGATTGTGAGGTCTGCACATCTTGAAAAGGGGGATAAACCTCAGCTGTTTGTCATTAATTTTGACTGGATGATGCCAGAGTACATTCAACACCAGTAAAAAAAAAGAAAAAAAAGAAAAGAAAAGAAAAGAAAGATAGGTTACATAATGGAGTGTTCACATTTGGAATTTCAATCATTGGAATACACAGATTTGTGAGTAAAGTGTCCCTAGATTGTGCTTATGGAGGAGGAATTTAAACTTGGTATGACTTGACACGCGGCTGCTGAAGTGCCACGCTAGGATGGAAATGACACAGAACAGATGCATTTCCAGGGCATGTTTACAGCACACCTAGCGGAGACGCTGGCCGAGGGAAATGGAGCAGTACTCTTCAGGGAGGTGTGCGAGCATTGTCACACATCCCTCTCCTCCCTGGAGGAGCAACCCTGTTTCCAGCTATGTAGCTGCTATCCTGAGGGCCCTGAGCTCAGCTTGCTAACTCAGGTATCAAACTGCACACCTGCTGGGAAGTGGTTACATGAGCCTCAGGAGGCTCCTGTGCGAATCCAGGGGACTATTAATTGCATCTCTTCCCATCTAAGTTCGACAGCTGCTTCCTGCTCACTTGGCTGATCTCTACCTGTGCCTCCAGACTACTGGCTTCGGGCTGATTTCATCTTTTTCAGTTGCCCTCCTGGTATTATTGCAATTAAATAATACCCCGGCATGATATCTGCCATAGAGAACTCAACATCATCTTTAGACTTCATTGCTCAGCATTTAGGTATCAGGGCACCAAAACACTTATTTGCAAGGCAGAACTCAAGGAAGTTCAAGTACAGATAAAAGAGCACTGTTCATCTTAATGTCTCAAGGTTCTGATGTATTGAGTTCTGTTATTTTAAAATGACATATTATTAAGTAATGGGTAATATACTTCTGCATATAATTATGTCATATGAAATATAATATGACACAACATAGAGAACATGACAAAAATTGTAAGTGCTACCCTGGACACACGATTATAGCTGTGTCTCAGTACTTGCTGTAGCCTGCATGGGTTTGAATATCTTCTCTTCTACAGATTAGCTGTATGACTTAAACAAGTTAACATCTTTGCGACTAGCACCTTCATTTGTAAAATGGCAGTAATAAGGGTACTTATCTCATTAGGTCGTTATAAGCATAAATGAATTAACATATTTAAAGTACTTACAAAAATGATTGGCACATAGAGAATATCAAATCATTTTTTAAAATGTCATCATTTTGTTCTATTTACTCTAATTATTTTTCCTGGTAATGTTTTTATATAGATTATAATTTTACTATATTTTTGTTTTAATTGTGTAATTTTATCAATAGTTCCATACGTAATCTGCTCTTCTATTTTAAAGAGCTAAATGATTTCCAGTTGAGCATAGGTGTTGCAACGTATTTAACCATTTTCTGCTTGCTAGGTTATTTTCTATACATTGTTGCAATATATAATGAATCAATATATCTCTTTGTAGATAAAACATTTTGCATACTTCCATTCCTTGGTAGAAGAGACATTTCTGGGTTAAATGGTAGGAATATTTTAAAGATTTTTACATGTCTGATTTTCTAAAATGTAGTGGCACTTTAAGGTTCCACTTGCTCTATATGATCACTCAACTTTAAATGAGACCTAAATAATGCAGTGGCATATAGTTTAATTGCTTTATATTATGAGTAAGTAGAAGAAGCTTATTTGAGAAACAGCTTCCTGTGTTGAATATATTATGTCCCAACGAAGGAGGACTGAGCAAGATGGCAGTAGGTGAAATGTCTACATTGAAACTTATGCACATTACTCGCAAAAACTTGAAGTTCCCTATGACCTATTTCTTCTTAAGTCTTATCTTCACAATAATTTTCTGAGATTGTTTTAAAGATTTGTAATTGCGTATTTCAGAATTCCTTCGGGAGTCTCCTTATTTCAAAATCTGTTCAGTGATTCCTGTCTTCATGCAATTTTATTGCAGATTTCACTTCTTCATTCAATTAACAAATAATACTTGCTTGAACTTTGCTGGTTGCTAGGTTCTTAGGATACAGAGATTAATAATCAACACTTCCTTGTCCTCAAATAACTCTCAGTCCAGTGAGGGAGAGAGACACAGAAATAGGAGAGGGAGGGATCAGTAGAAGGCTGTCTACAGCAGGTGCTCTGAGACCTGAGAAATAAGAAACTACCTTGTTATAGAAGGTGAGATGGGAGACATTCCAAAAAGAGGACATGTAATGCTATAGCTGTAGGTCTTGCAAAGAAGAAGTTATTTCTATTTTCTTTTATGATATTGCATTTAAAACTAAAAAAACATTTCATAATTGTGCCAAAATTATGTTAGTACACAACACTGGCCATACTCTTAGGCTTGTGTGGGTTTTGGGGTAACTGATACTTTTATTCTTAATCCCTCCCATTGACAAGATTGATTTCCTAAAGCAAAATCAAGGTAAGCAGGGGACTATTAGTAATGTCTTTTGATAGTAAGATTCCATCTGGATTCTAATCTCTCAAATCTCAATAAGGCTGTTGTAAATCACCCCTCCCCTTCCTACCTTCCCCGAGTGCATTTAAAAGGCATATATCATGTAAACACAGGTGCAGTCTTTACCCCGGGCTTGGAAATTGGCTCTAAGTGTCTATGGCATTTCTTACCGATATAATCTAGGAGGAGCAACGTGCTAGTCTTACCCTTTGATCCAATCTAAGGTTGGTTGGTAGTTGTAGCAAGTAAGCATACAGGGGAAAATACATTTACATTTCAGATCAAAAATCATTTTTCAGTATAAGTATGTATTTTGCAATGTTTGGGACATACTCATACTGAAAAATTGTTCATTGTTCATCTGAAATTCAAATTTAACTAGATATCCCATATTTAAATCAGCAATTCCAATCCAATCCGAAGAGCAAAAATCACTTCAGCTGCCCAAATCATGGCTCCTTTCTCTTGATTCTGCCTTCCAAGAGCTAAGTCTCCCATGTGGGTATCTGAACTGGATCCATTTAAAGTAGTAACGTGGAGAGGAGAGAAAGTTCTGAGAAAATACGAACGTATCCATTGAGAAAGAAAGTGCTTCCCCACTCATCCTCCCACCTTTCTACAAATTGTGTCTTTGAACAATAGAAGTGGCTTCAACTACAGAGTCGTCATATTATTCAGGGTATATTTTCTAAGATTCGTTCTCTTGTTACAACTGCAAAGTAAGCCAAAACAGACATAAAGATGAAATGAAAGACACCTCCCTAGATTGCCTCGTCTCTAAGAAATGAAAAATAACAACCTTGAATATTCCCCAAAGAAGTGCTGCTCTGCTAAAGTGTAGTATCTGGGAATTACATGACTTAAGTTGTAGGCAGGCAGCATGTGTAAGGCCGTGGAATATTCATTTTGACCTCTTTCAGGGTGTAATTGTTGAGAGAAGTGGGAATCACAGTTATAAAGAGTCTGCCAGTCGCAAGTTCCAGGGTGGCCTAAATCATAGAGGCGGGACCAAAGAACAAGGGAACAAAGTCAGACAGGCATCAAAGGAGGGCATTATGTACCTGAGCAGTGGGTGGGGCTACATGGCATGAGAGTCTTTACTTGTATATGACCTAACTTTAGGGTACAAATGGCCTTTAAGTTTCTGAAGATGTTTAAGCACAAAAAGAAGAAAGTCTGGATCACCTATCACCCTGCGCAAAGATTTAGCAGATGAAACCAGAGGTGTTTTACTCAAAAGAACATGAGGGGAAGGCTGGAGTCAGTTAAGTGTTTCATTTGTTGCTCATAAAATAGGACATTCCGAGACCTTTATGGATTTTATACAACATTGAGTGTTTGAAAGAAACTTTTCCATTGCTTTTGTCTGTTCTTAGATATTTGTACTTAACTCAATTAAGACTGTTTTAATTACACTACACTCTGTATAATCCTGAATGTAGATTTGTAAATACTTGAAAAATTTTATCAATAGCTTATTGCTAGAGTCTTTTATTTGTTGCAGGTAAACGGTTGCATGCTTTACACTCTCATTTCTTGTGCAAAGAAAAATCTCAACTACGCAAAAATTCAGAATATTACACACTACAACATCATCTGGATTTCAAGGGAGGAAACAAAATTAAAAGCTCCAAATAGAAAATTATAATGTAAAAAGGACTTGTAATATATGTTACTGCCAATATACATTTTGTTGAGTCTAAGTAATTGTTATAAATGTAATTTCGTACAAATATTTTAGAAATAATATTTTGTCAATAATTCGAGTGATGTAGATAGGGAGTAGAGAATGGGGCAGGAAGAAATCAAAAGAGGCATCTTGGTTTTGGTATGGACAATCAAAGATATGTAGGTAGAAGTGTATTTTTAAGAATTTCAAATTGTTTATCTTCTGTGTCCCTGAAACTTTTTTAAAAATTAAGAAACATACAATGTAGCAAAAGACAGAATAGAAGGAATCAAAAGAAAGATGTGTGAAGTCTTGTGGGACATATAGAAAATTTCTTATGGTAAATGAAAAATACAGTCCCTGTTCTCTTCTCAATAATTAACTAGTCTTAGATTCTCTAACACTCAAATGGAATACTAAACTTCATGCACAGGAAACCACTTAGAAATGAAAAATTCCCTCTGAAATAGCTAGTCAAAATGGAGATCTAAACTAGTGTTAATGACCCTTGACATATCTTTTGTCAACATAGTTTCCTGTCAAAATTTTGTGGAGCTAGTAATAGTCAAATGTAACATAAGTGTGCAAAAATCAATTGCTTACCAGGCCAGTTGTAGTCATTGAACGTATGACTGTAATGAGAACCATTGTTTATACTCAATAGCAGCGACAACAGAAAAACTCATATATTATTTAAAACTAACCCTGACAAGAAAATGGGTAAGACCTATAGGGAGAACTTTATAAAACTTTACTGAGAGAGATAAAATATTTAGGTAAACAGAGAGCTGCATCATGTTTCTGAATGCAAAGCCTGAATAATGTAAAGATCACTTTTCTTTCCAAATTAATGTGTGGGCTTATAATGGGACACAATGCTCTTAGAAAACATACAGCCTCTATATATTTTTCACTGCTTCTATCACTTTGATTCTGCATATGATTCTACTATCAAATAGAATTATAGAAGATTTTTCTGTGATTACCTCTTGAGCAATATTACTGAGTCATTAAGTAACAATTATTCATTTATGCTTTGGGATATCATATGTCAGTTTAAAATGCTTGTGTTGAGAGGGGAATGGGCTTCAAAGACCCATGAAGTTCTCTCTTGAACAAAAATGAAGAAAGATATGGGATTTCTGATAAGGGATGATTTGCTCAGATGGTAATTCCTTTTATTGCTGGCCTATATTGCTTAAATCTTGCCACAAGTTAAGCATTTCTGATTTTAAAGAGCCTATTATGGAAAGCCTATAGTTCCTTCACCAAGGCAAGTGGGTGAAATGCCTGGGATGGGTGTATCCTTGTTGACTTGGGAACACCGACTGTGACCTCACTCTACCCTCCTCGTTCTTCTCCAGAGTGGACAGCACTGCAGCCCCAGGGGAGGTTGAGCGGGTCTTTAGTGATCTGAAGAGCTTATCTAAACACCCACTGTTTTCTGCAGGTCTCTGCATATAAGGAAACTTTGTCTCTAAGACAGAGATAGATGGCTAAAGGACCAGTCTCATAATCTCATTTCCTCCTCGTCCACTGGATCCAAAATATCCATGTGTTGGTGAGGGCACATGAAGAACGACTGTGGCTCCTGCCTAGACTGTTTCAGTTCAGCTCTCAGAACATCTGGATTGAGAAGCCTTTGGGGCAGACACCAGACAAGTACAACCTAAGCCTCTTTGCTTGGGATGCAGTAGTGGAATAAAGCTCACTTTTTTCTTTGACGGAGCACCCTTCTGTTTGTTTACTTCATCTCTCCATCAGCACATGGTGATTTATTATTCCAGTTGTTTGTTTACTTGTGTACATTTGGTTTTTGTTTTGTTTTGTTTTCTGTCTTCCCCCAAGAGATTTTCACCTTTTTGAGGCAGGGAGCACATATTGTTTACCATTATAGCCTCAGCTTCTGGCAAGGTGGCTGAACCAGAGTAGGTAATTCAAGAGCATTTAAACAAAGGAATGGATACATTAATAAGTTAATAAAGAGATGAACTACTGAACAGACGGTATGGGGGAAAAGACTGTTTTGGGGAGAAAAATAATGTTAATCACAAAATCTCTCTAAACAACATAGATTTGTAATCTATGTACTTGCTACAAAGACTCACAAAATAAGTGAATAAATTGTGACCAGATTTCAAAAATATATTTGGTGTAGTCTGACTGAAATTACACGTTCTACATGTAATTTACCTGGAGGAGCCATGATAGCACTGTGAAGCTCTACTTTCCTCAGGATCAGTGAGACCGAGGAGGAATGAGGAGACATCTGACTGAACTCCTGAGACTTGCCACCTATATTAGGGTGTCCTCAACAAGGTGGATAGTTGTTTGAGTTTGGCTTTTAACTTGAGTCTCGAGTTAAGGGCCACTAAGACAGAAACCCTCAGGCAGCAATTATTTGTCATGGAGAGCCTTTTTACTTGGACAGCTCTATATACCAAGGAAGCTCCAGGGAAGAGTGAATACAACAGTGTTGGGGAACAGGGTCCCACTTCTTGATGTTCATGACGTTGAGTAATCCTCTCGCTCCCTTGGGTATGAGTGGGCTGTGACTTGCATCTAACCAATGGAATATGGCAAAAGTGATGGCTGTGACGCTCCTGATTGACCTGGGAACAGCAAAAGCAATGATATGAGTTTCACGATTATATTATGTTACATGACAGAAGAGATGGATGGCACTTCCATGGTTATGCAACATTATATAAGATCTCTCTGTCAGCTCCTCTCAGCTCTCTCTGTTTCTTTCTGGCCTTGAAGAAGCAAGCGACTTGTGAACTGCCTACAGCAAGGGCCACGTGGGAAGGGGATGACAGATGACCTCTTGTGGCTGAGGGTAGCCTCTGGTCCACAGCCAGCAAGGAACTGAAGTCTGCCCTTCTATAGCAGCAAGGAAATGCATCCTGCCAACCGCCTGAGGGATCCTTAAAGCAAACTTTTCCCCAGTCAATCCTCCAGGTGAGAAAGCAGCCTGGCTGACACCTTGACTTGCAGACCCACAGCAGAGGACCCCACTAAACAGGGTCTTTTCTCTGACCAGTAGAAACTGATATAGAATAAATGTGTGTTATGTTTAGCCACTAAAATTCTGACAATTTGTTATACAGCATAGAAAACTAATACAAACAGATGAATGAATTTAGTTATTTAAAGAGGCTCCTGAGTAAAACTGTTCTTACAGCTATGCTCATACCAGCTGTGCCTATCTGTTCAAAGAAACGGCAGTTATTAAATAAATTGATACAATGAAGTGACTATTCAAAAGCAGGAACTCACTGAAGATTTAATGACATTAGGAAAGACTGTATTGACAAGGGAAAATAAAAATAAAGCTGTATAAAACCAAAAATAACTGAAAATATTCATCAAGCTGTTAACTGTTATATCTGGACCATTGTCTTATAGAAGGTATTCATTTTTTGTCATATTTTTCCTAAAGTTTCCACATTCAGAAGGTATTTTAGATAGACAGAAAATATCTTGTTCTACATTTCATTTTCGGTCATATATTAATAACATCTACATTGATCAGTGAGATCCACATCCAGGACTGTCTTTGGAGAGGTGGGTTAGCCCGGTGTGCTGGATAACCTTGAGCCTGACCACTAGTGGGGAAGCCCAGCTCTGCCACTTAGAAGCACTGTGACCTTGGTATGAAACTTAGGATACTAACTACTCTGATAGATTTACCTTATGAGGTTGTTTAAAAGATTAAGTAAATTAATAGACAAAGGGCTTATAAGAATGTTTGACAAATAATAATGAACCAATAATTGTTCTCATTACTTTTTAAAAATCCTCCAATAGCTAAGACGTGAAGATAAGGATTGTAGGTCCCTTCCAAATTCTCTTTTCAGTATATAGCTTAAAACCGGTGAATTCCATTACATATCTACATAAGCCAAATTATGTAGGATATATATTATGACAGTACTAGAGATTGTCATTGGTTGACATTTATTTGACATTTTTTTCCATTTTATTTTTTTCTTAATATAATAGAATGATAATAACTTGGAGCTGAGAGAACCTTGGGCATTGTCTGGTCCGTTCTCTGGCTTTCGATTTCTATTATGCAAGTATGACTGGTGACATACCTGTAAGAATGTTAACATCGAAATTATCAGAAAGGTCTGCTTTTTATTTGTCCATAAGATCATAAGATCTAGGAATTAATCATTTCATTCTCTCTCTCTCTCTCTCTCTCTCTCTCTTTTCACTCCACCCTCTCTCCATACATACACACAGTGAATATTTATGCTGTGTTTATTTTCCACTTTTTTAGTTACAAGCTCACTTATCAATTGTGTCAAAGCATTTCCTTTCTTGGCTTCTTCCTGAAGGAAATGTTTATTATGAATTTTTAAAATCCACAACCAAAATAGGATTTCATAAAAGAAGTGCTGACAGAAACTTATTTATTCTCAGGAATGCAACACTCTGCATAATAAACATTTAGTAAATTGTTAAACAGCATATGATGAAATGTTAACATAAATAAAAGAGAGTACTTAAATGAATTTTCATTCCTTTTGTTTTCGCCTTGCTGAGCTACAGAGCCATTTCAATAAATAAGAAGAAAATAGTGACAGAAGTGAGAGCAAAATTCAAAAAAAAAAAAAAAAAGTGTAAGTCTATCCCCCCACTCCAGTTCTTTCTCCTTCCTGCCTTTTTGTTTGTAAGAACTTGTTCTTTTGTCAGTGAACAATTACAACCACCACGATAACAACAACCTTAATAAAAGCAAAGCAAAGAGTAAAGCCGTTTTTTAAAGGCACTTAGCAAATCTGTGGACAGCTTTAACTACTTACGGAATCTCTTCATTCATAGTCATAATACGCTATCAGACATAAAGGAGCCATTTTTTATGAGCAGAATCATTAGAAATAGCTCCCATGACACTTAACTGGCAAAAGAAACTAGTGGACACCACTTGGCAAGCTGACACCTTCGTTGTGAAATATAATTTAAGCATTATCTTAAATAAAGCATGGTAGCCTTTCCAATTAGTTAAATGCTCAAAATATTTGAAAACTCTCCTTCAGAATTGCGTTTTTAAAGTCGACTGGCAAAATTGTGCTGAGATTTCAAAAGGAATATGTTCACCGAGGTGCATTTGCGGAATTTTCAGAATAATAAGCAGCGCCACTGCCAAACACATCATCTGATTTATAAATCTAATAAACACTACTTGAGAGCCCGCATCTAACTTTTAAAATGTCTCATTTTCCTTTCTTTTTGAGGGCCTTCTGGGTGAACATCAAGCTCCAATGCCATGAACTGACGAGCATTCCCTTTCCTAAGTCTACCTGAGTTTAGATGCAGGTGTATTTCCACATATTTATGTTCATGTATTTTAGTTCTTAAATGTTACAATTTGGCTCAGAGTCCAGTGGCATGCAGTTTAGAAATTCAGTTGTGAGAGGTCCTGGAGCTTATTTTCTGAAAACTCTGGGGCCATCTTCCTACTTAAAGATCTTCAACTCAGGACATAACAGAGTGCGTTTCCTTCAACTATTGCTGGTGGGGATTTTACACTTACTAAATTCCATGATTTGGCACTTTTTTGTAAGCAGGAGCTATATGTAGTTTTGGTACTATGCATATGTTTATTAACTAACATTTAAAATATTGTGGAAGTTTGATAAATGCTAGAGTATAGAAGTAATTAAAAAGACAATGTTTCATGTCTTTTGGATAACTCCCAAATGTGAAAAATGTATTTTCTTAACATAGGGTCAATAAGATGCTCACACACCTCCTTCACCAATCTGCTGGCTGAAATGACACTTTTCTTCTTGTTCTTTAATCTGAGGCCGATAGCACTTCTGTGAAGGGAAATGCAGCTTTTCTTCTCTCAAATTTCTTATGAAGGATTTGTTTTCTCTTAAAATTTATGTGCAGAATTTTGCCTATTGTGCATCTTTCTTTTCCATTGCTCTGAGCTGGCATAGATTTTGTCACACTGACAGGTGGACAGTGCATTACACAGGTAGTAATGTGAGGCAGGAAAGCTCTCTGCAGCCTTTATCACGTGCTAACTGTAGAAAATTTAATGAGATACATTACCTGTTTGAATTTTCATTTCTTCATATACACACATTATATATTATATAAGATATGTTGAGAAGATAAATACCATATGGAGAATACCTGGTACATAATAAATACTCTTACTTATTACTACTCTGTCTCCCATTTGTTTCTTTTTTTCTACAGAATCATCTTCCTTGTATATTCTAAAAAAAGTGTTTTAGAGCTGAATTGCTTTTTTGTGTGTACAAGTTTTTCCAATTTATTTGGATAACATATATATGTTTATATGTTGCTTTTAAATAGTAAAATAATTTGTCTTCTTTTTTAAACATGTTTTCTGACTTGGCGGTTTTCCTTTGACACCCAATACCTTCCTAGTAAACCAAACGAAGGTACTAACAGCATGGAGAAGTTTCCTGGCGACATGTGGCTTAGTGTCTTTAGACTATAAATAATGATCAATGAAGTGTCCTCTGCCCCTCAGGAAACATGAAATTTCTTTAATACCTTTTTCTTCCACTCTCATCTGAGTGAAAGAAATAACAGGGGAAAATATAGGAAAAGAATAGCATTTTCAAAAGGGGCTTGGAGGAAGAAAGATGCTTTATCACTAGGGGAAGAAAGGACAGAAAAGCATCTTTGGATTAGACAGCTCAGTTGCTTAAGAGTAATTCATAGCCAACCATTCCAAGTGTAACTGTCGGCGAGCGGAAGATTTATAAGGTGTGGAAAGTGGAAACACGACTGCTGATCCATCATTTACAATTTAGTAGGCTAATATCATTCTTATATTCTTCTTTGAAATATTAAAACTATGTATAAAATGGATCTAAGTGTCATTCCAATATAATGTAGTTCGGCAAATTCAGGTTGATATGTATCTAGGGATTTTAGTTACTGATGTTTTGACATACAAGTATGAGATTTCAGTTGTTGCTGAATGAAAACTTAAACCTGTTACTCTGGAATTCAGATTTAGTATGGCTTCCTTTTATGCTGATGGTGATTGTTTCATACACATTTTTTGTTGTAGTTTTTGCACATTTTTATTTTGCTTAGGTACTTCCAAGTGAGGTCTGAAGTTAGCTGTCCTACTCAACAGAGGCCTCTTAATAGCCTTAAGAAGCTGTTAAGAAACTGGTTAAAGTCAGCTGAGATTTCTTGCAGACTGTAGTGCCTCATTCAGGAGGGTCTGGGGAAAAATTGTCGTGGGGTATTAGGAATGTGAAGACTATAGTAGAATATAAGCTCTACAATTTGAGGGACCTTTTTTTCTCTTTAGGTCCCCAGAGATGAGAGCATTGTTGGGTACATTGTTACATGCAATATTCACGTTTGATGTAATCTACTATACAGCATTAAAAATATACATCTTTGAATGTAATGGAAAGGAATTCAGAATCATGTAATACTACTACTTGATTAAAAAAAAAAAATCTCAGAAATTTAACCTGATTTTCTCAAGGTCACACAACAAAGCTTAGTTTAAGCCTATCTGGTCCCTAAACAATAGCTAGGATTGTTGGAGAAGACTTATCAGAAATCTTTTTTCAAGAGGGACTGAAGAGCTTCTTTGAGGAAAATGCACCTAAGGAAAGAGGCCCCCAGGCATGATGCGCAAGCCTTAAGAAAGTCCTCAAACTGGAGGGGTGCTTTTTCTGAGCCCAGTGTGACGGCTTGATTTAAATTGGTCCCCAGTCCAGCCCCAGAAATTCATGGGAGCGGGCCAGAAACAAAAAACAAATGAGCTGATTCACTAAGGTCTATATAAACCTTTGGGACATAGCAGAATGTCTTTGGGTTACTGTTAACAGTACTTAGTATAACACAATATCACACTGAATTATTTCATTAAGATCATTGCTATCATATTAATAACTATGGATAAGTTGAATTACTTAAATTGCTAAATACTACAAAACATAAATATATAATATAGGTAGTATGATTCATGATTAATTTCCAAAAGTAAAAATATGTAGATTAACAGTCTAATAAATGAAATATGTGATAACATATATTCAGTGATTTATTGATATAAAAGACACAATGCTCCTGCAGAAGATCTAGGGGGTTTCTTTTCCAGTTAGAGAAAAATGAATTAAAAATAGATGTTACAGAGGAAAATTATATAGTAAATATACTAAAAATATGTACATGCACGTATTTTGTGGCAAATGAATCTTAATAGATACATTTAATTTATACTTGTCTTGTTCATATCTCCCCCCCCCCTTTTTTTGCAAAGCCATCAATTTGATTTCACAATACAATCAATTTGATTTGGCTAAAGTGTAGGATTATTATTTCCCTTTAAATAAAAATAGAATTCTGGGAAAGTGTCAAAATTTTATAACAATATTTTGCTTATATTTATTGACAACAAAGGATTTAATAAAAATTTTCTTTTCCAACTTTAGTAAGTCCACAGATTAAAAAAAAATATTTAAAAAGTAAGTAAACATTGGGTGATATTGGAAACCAAATTTAGGGAATGTGAAATTAAAATAGAATTTAAAAAAAACACCTATCTAATACAAAATAAAGTTTACCTATTGTTGTCTCTAAATTATATCACTCTTTGAGTGACATCATTGGTGCATTCTCTTATATTATTGGGAAAAAGTGTGCCTTAAATTGTGTATGGAGACTTTGGAATACCATTCTGTTTTTTCTCTAGGTCGTCATGAAAAAATGGGCTAAAAGCATTATTCATAGGTAATGTTGAACATTGTTCCCCTCATGACTTAAGTGATGCAAGTGAAGGGAGAGGAAAAAGTATAAGGAAATAATCATGGACCCTGCCAATACACTAAGTTATTAAAACTGTGGAAGTGTGTATACTAAGTGCAGCCACTTAGGGGCTCCCAGGAACAGAAGTTTTATTTTGATTAGAGTACTACTGACACTGCATTAATGAATCTTCTCCACAAATATATAGCAGATGTAGCTTCAAAAGTTGGGTTGTAGAAATATAGGATATGTTCATAACAAATAAAAAAAAATGTCTCGTTATGGGTCATTCTGTCCCTGACATTGTTGTGGAGTACAAGGTATCACTGTAATGGATAGCTCAGACTCTCTTCCACATAGCTTCATTTCTATAGTGGGTGTGGTTATATTACTATAAAGTATGAGCTGTGTGAGCAGAGACACCTTTAATGTGATGAAGTCTCATTACCACATCATCTTTAACATCACCACAGCTGTGCTAACTCTAATTACTAAATCCTCCCCTTATAAAGTCAAATCACTTCTTTATCTTTATTAACCTCTGTCCTAAAGCTTTAATCCCCATCATTAACACATTCTATTTTAAATGCCAAGATATGCTCAGCATTAGGTAAGAAGTATATATATATATATATATATATATATATATATATATATATATATACATTTCTAGTTCAGTACATATTAAAATATTCAAATTAGAATTCTACTCTTCTGAAGCTGCTAATTAAATTCCTTGCTCTTTGTACATGGATCTGGCATCATATTGATGAATCAAATCTTATGTTGTCAATCAACAGTCTGCCCTTAGATGGGTTTGACAAAAGATGCATCTAAGGAAAGGTACTTGACTAGCAGCAGAAAAATTGCCCAGAACCAACACAGAAACCCCACTGTTATTTGAAACTTAACTGCCACAAACTGATTGGGTTGTCACTGGTATTTCCCCTCAGGGATAGAGTCTCATAACTAAATTTATATTTTAAAGAGCTAATATTAGAAAGCCAGGAAACACTGAATTCAGTCTCTTAATTATGTCTTAATGCTAGTAAAGCCATGTTATGCTCTGGGGGGGTGGCAATATCAATTTTAGTCTAGAGGAAAAGGTAAAATGGTACCTAGCAAAAGCAGTTGAAATACAAATATAAAAGTAGGAGATCTATTTTTAAATGTGCAAGTGACAGCAAATATTAAATTAAGGGGACATTCTACACTTGCAAAATATATCATATACTGAAATTCTTAGAGCTAAGTGAAAAAATCACAAGGCTGTGAGTGAAAATAAAGAAAACTGTGCCATTAAATAAAGTTTCTAGAATACGACTAAACAAATTGTCAGCCATGATAAGAAGGCATTGGCAAGACAGCTGCAGTCAGGTTTCAAATTGGAATTGTTGATTCAGTTTGCGTGGATTCAAAAGAATAATTAGAGGGGATTCCTTTAAATTGCCTTGACTTGTGTCTTTCTAAGTATATTAACTTAACATTCTTTCTTTGCCTCAGTAAAGTTTTACAGTCCCAACAGGGGCTCATATTTAAGGCAGGGGGTAGGAAGAGTCACAGTAGATTGGAAAAGCTCACGATCCATTTCCACAGCTTAGCCTGGGGTAAAGAATAGCTATCCTGTGAGATAGCACAGAGGACATTCAGAAGCAGAATGATTCTCTTTAGAAAGTAGAAAATGGCAGGATGTTTCCAACATTGTTTTTAGCCATTCGTTGGGAATCTGTTTATGAGACACTGCATAAACAGTCGGGGAAATAAAGGGCAAAAAAATGAGTGCTACCCTCTGAAACAATTAACTGGGTAATTTTTATAATGCTGAGGCACAAAATCCAAACATTAATGGTAAACATTATGGATTTCAATTTAAATCAATAGCCAATTTTCATCTCGGATGCTTTTCAATAGAAGTTGTAGATTTGGTTTACATTTCCCCCATTGAATAATGCTTTTGCTTTCTTTTTGCTCCCCATTCACATTTTCACTTTAATACCACTTTCTTCAGACACATACAAATCACCTTGGAATTCATTTGATTCTGCTGCAGTGAACTCTTGGCATAGGAAGAATTCTACCTCTGCAAAGGTCCTCCAGTGAAAGACATAGCATGAGTTTAAGAAACTGAGCTAAGTTCAATGTTGCAGATATGCGGAGAACTTATTTTGGGGCGGACCATCTGCCATGAACCCTGAGCATTTCTGTCCATTCACTGTGACAAACTAAGTTGTCAGCTTGCAAGTGAAGTAAAATCTAGACCCTTTCCAGCTCTTCAAATATTAGAGATTCAAAGGTGAAAATAGAAAAAAAAAAAATTAGCAGAGGAAAGGTCTAGTTGAGATATATAAATTTTGGTATCATCTGTCTGTAGTTGGGAATTGAAGTTGTGGACAAGTCACAAGAGAAGTATGCTGAAGTTTCAGCTTTGAGTAACTCTAATAAATACAGATTTGGTAGAGGATCACATACCTGGACAAAGACAGGGAAACACAGACCAGAAAGGTAGGAGACAAAACAGGAGAATATTGTTTTATGGAAGTCCCGATAAAGGAATCTTTAAAAGAAAACTATGTATTTATCACTACTGAGAAATTAACATGAGAGTAAAAGTGCCCATTGGATTTAAGAAGACGAAGAAGAGAGATGTAGGATGTTACCAGTGGGTACATAGGTTGTATACAAGCTAATTCAAATGTTGGGGAAGGATCTAGTTGACAAGTTTTAGTTCATACATCAGGGAATAGATAACCCAGAGTATAAACTTCTCCAGGATCCAGGATAGGGTGCCATGGGATGGGGAGGCCTAGGGTGAGTGGAACTGCATGGATGCCTTGAAAGCACAGTTTAGGGGAATGCCCTCATATAAAAGGAGGAACCACTTGTCCATTATTATAGGAAGAAAGGAAAACACGATGGGTGTAGTATTGTAGGATTTATCAGTTGTTAGCTAGATTAAGTTTTAATGGCTCAATTTTTCTCTAGGAGTAGAGGTAAAGCATGTATAAATATGCCAAGGACCTTAAAATTTATATCAAGTGGAAAAGTTTTACAAATATGTTTTGATAGAACATGAATGTGTCAATCAGAGAATTACAGTAGCATGGTTTGACAGTGGTGAAGGCTCTTTCAAGGTCATAGATTAGTAATAAAATGTCATAGGTGACTTTGTCCAGTAGCATTTGATTTTGAATGTAGAGGAACTTAGCACACAGCTAGGTTTAACAGTTTCAACAGTGGACTGTACATTAGCAACATCTTGGTAATTTTTGAAACTCCTGATGCCAGACCACATCTCAGACAAATTCAGGAAGAAACTTCACAGATGACACTCGGGCATCATAACTTTAAAGCTTCCTAGGTGATTCCAGTGGGCAACCAAAGTGGAAAACCTCTAATTAAAAAAAATAAAGGAAGTAAAGGAGTGTAAAGGTACGAGGCATAAGGTATTTTCATGTTAACAGGTAAGTCATATTTGAAGCCCTAAATGAACCCTCTAAATGTTTTCTACAGACAGGAAGCAGTTAATCAGTGAGCTTGCTTGGAATCCAGGCTAATAGAACAAAACAAGGAATCCAGTAAAAATTTTGTCAAAGACAAAGCAAACAAACAAAATCACTTCAATATAAATTTTTAATCCTCTCTAAAAAATGCCCCACAGTAATTTGTAGTTTTAACTCATGAGTCATTCTGGTACTATCATCACCACCAGGAGTGGAGAGGTGGGAGAAATGGGGAGATGTTGGTCAAAAGGTATAAATTTTCAGTTATGTGGGATGAATAAGTTCTAGAGATCTAATTTACAATATGGTATCCATACAGCCATAATTTAGAGATATTGTGGTTTGGTTCCTGAACAACACAATAAAGCAAATATCAAAGTAAAGTGAGTCAAACAATTTTTTGGTTTTCCAGTGCATATGAAAATTATGTTTACATTATATGTGGTCTATTAAGTGTTCAATAGCATTATGTCTAAAAAGCAATGTACTTAATTTAAAAATACTTTATTGCTAGAATATGCTAACCATCATCTGAGCCTTCAACAGGTCACCTTTTTGCTGGTGGAGGGTCTTGCCTTGATATTGATGGCTGCTGACTGATAAGGGTGGTGATTTCGGAAGGCTGGTGTAGCTGTGGCAATTTCTTAAAATAAGACAACAACAAAGTTTGGTGCATCTATAGACTCTTCCTTTCATGAATGGTTTTTCTGTAGCATGAAATGCTGTTTGATAGCATTTCACTCACAGTAAGATTTCTTTAAAAAATGGAGTCAATCCTCTCAAACACTTCTTTAAAAACTAAGTTTATGTAATATTTTAAGTCCTTTGCTGTCATTTAAAAAATCCTCACATCTTCACCAGAAGTCGATTTCATCGCAAGAACCCACTTTCTTTACCCATCCATAGGAAACAATATCAAAGTTTTATCATGAAATTGTACCAATTCAGTCACATCTTCAGGTTCCACTTCTATATCTAGTTCTCTTGCTATTTCCATCACATCTGCAGTTACTTCTTCACTGAAGTCATGAGCCCTCAAAGTCATCCATGAAGGTTGGAAGCAACTTCTTCCAAACTCCTGTTAATATTGGTATTTTGACCTCTCCTCATGAATCACTGAAGATCTTAGTGGCATGTAGAATGGTGAATCCTATCCAGAATTTTTCAGTGTACTTTGCCCAGATCCATCAGAGGAATCACTATCTATGGCAGCTATAACGGTACAGAATATATTTCTTAATTACAATTTGAAAGTCATAATTACTCTTTGATCCATGGGCTACAGAATGCATATCATGTTGGCAGGCATGAGAACAACATTAATCTTGATGTACATCTCCATCAGAGCTCTTAGGTGACCAGGTGCATTGTCAATGTGCAGTGATATTTTGAAGGAAATCTTTTTTTTTCTGAGCAGTCGGTTTCAACAGTGGGCTAAAGATATTCAGTAAACCGTGTTGTAAACAGATGTGTTGTCATCCAGCCTTTGTTGTTTTATTTTTAGAGCATAGGCAGAGTAGAATTAGCATAATTTTTAAGAGTCCTAGAATTTTTGAAGTGATAAATAAGCATGGGCTACAATTGCGTTAAACCCTAACAAGAGAGTCAGCCTGTCCTTTGAAGCTTTGAAGCCAGGCATTGACTTCTCTTCTTTAGTTATGGAAGTTCTAGACAACATCTTCTTTCAATATAAAGCTGTTTCATATACATTGAAAACTTGTTTTTAGTGTAGCCACTGTCATGAATTATTTTAGTTAGATCTTCTGGATAACTTGCTACAGCTTCTACATCAGTACTTACTGCTTCATCTTGCACTTTTATGTTATGAATATGGCTTTTTTTCTTAAACCTAACAAACCAAAGTTGTTAACTTTGAACTTTTCTCCTTTAGCTTTTTCATCTCTCTCAGCCTTCATAGAATTGAAGAGAGTTAGGGCTTTGCTCTGGATTAGACATAGGCTTAAGGGAATGTTGTGGCTGGTTTGATCTTCAATCCAGACCTCTAAAACTTCCTCCATATCAGCAATAAAACTGTTTCTCTTTCTTATCGTTCATGTATTCACTGAAGTACCATTTTTAATTTCCTTCAAGAACTTTTCCTTTGCATTCACAGCTTGGCTAACTATTGGTGCAAGACTAGCTTTCAGACTACCTTGGCTTGCCTTTCTCACTAAGGTTAATCATTCCTAACTTTTGATTTGAAGGGAGGGACATGGGACTCTTCCTTTCACTTGAACATATAGAGGCGATTGTAGGGTTATTAATTGGCCTAATTTCTATAGCGTTCCAACTCAGGGAATAGGGAGGCTTGAGGAGAGAGAGAGAGACAGGGGAGTGACCTATTAGTGGAGCAGTCAGAATACACACAATATTTACCAATTAAGGTCACCATTTTACACAGGAATGACTCATGGAGCCCCAAAACAACTATGATAGTAATATCAAAGATCACTGATTACAGATCATCATCACAAATATAATAATAATTTTAAAAGTTTGAAATATTGTGAGAATTTAAAAAATGTAACACAGAGAAATGAAGTGAACAAATGATGCTGGAAAAGTGGCATCAATAGACTTGCTCAATGCAGGGTTGCCACAGACTTTCAATTTGTAGAAAATGCAGTATCCGTGAAGCATAAAATAGTGAAGTGCAATAAAATGATGTGTGCCCGTAGTTAGTAATACTATATTGTATGCTAGAAATTTGTTAAGAGAGTGGATCTCTCTTGTAGGATCATGTCTAATCCTATATGTCACTTGAAAATATTGTATTTTGAAACATTTTGATCTGAGAACATCCACAACAGTGTGGAACACATTTCCCCTCACACATACTGCTTTGATGCCACTAGAATCAGCAGATTCTTCCTGCTTAGGGTTAGACACTGTTGTTGCAGTACCAATACCAGTTATGGCTATGACATGAATACCATCATGTCCATCTAAATTTGTTTAAATGTCTGTTGAATAATCTCATCATTAAATGATTTTTTTTTCATTGAACAACATTATCAATGTAGTCACCATTTTAAAGAAAAGAAGTACATTAAATTTTGATTGCATTTTAATTGAGTTAATTTCAATTTAAAGTAAAATGATTCATTTTACTTTAAAACTTATTGCTGAAAACTTAAAAAAAATATTGTTCAAGTTTTTGGCTTAAATCGGTATAATGTGGTAAACAAATAATTCAATATCTTTCTGATGATCTGATACCTCTAACAGTGCCTGAAGATTATAATTCAGAATATCAATCAATTTTAATTATACAACATTATAAAACTAGAACACTGAGCAACTTTGTATTAAACACAAACTATCTCTACAGTTTCCTTTTTGGTTTTGGTTTTTAGTTAAAATACAACGCCATGATACTTGTTTATTTTTTTATCATTCAAGAAGAGGCAAGACAATTCCACTCTTAGGTATATATCCAAGTGAAATAAAAATATATCTACACAAAAACTTGTATACAAATGTTTATAGCAGCATTTAAAAGGTCAAAAAGTGGGAACAACTCATATGTTCATCAACTAATGAACGGATGAACAACTTCTGGTGTAGCCACACAATGGAGTATATTTTGGCAATAAAAAAAGGAGTGAAATACTGATATACGCTACAACATGCATGAACCTTGAAAACATGCTAAGTAAAAACAAGCCAGTCACAAAACACCAGATATTGTGTGATTTTATTTATATGAACTATCCAGAATATCGAACTCCATAGAAATTGTAAATAGATTAGTGGTTTCCTAGGTTTGGAGGATTTGGGTATTTGGAAAAAATGGAGGGAGGGTGACTGTTAACATGTATGGGGTGTCTTTTTGGGTTGATGAAAATGTTCCAATATTAGATAGGAGTGATAGTTGCATGACTGAATATTAAAAAACTCACTAAATTGCACAATTTAAAGGGTGACTTTTATTGTATGTGAGTTACATCTCCATAAAGCTGTTATCAAAAAAAGAGGCAGGCGATTTTAAAAATTATTGAGGATTCTTGTTAATTTAAATTTAATTCTATGCAAATGTACTTTCTTCTTTTTCTCTTTTTGCTTGTTATAGCTAAACTAAATTATAGTTCCCTCCAAATGATGAATTTTTAAAGCATTCTTTGATGTACTACTCCTAAATTTGCTTCTGACTCATCTGTTCTTCAGAACTTCAGCTTTTGCCTATCAATAGCTTCTGTCTTGTGAATCACTTTTCTAAAATTCCTGTTTCTTGCTTTTAAAAATTGTCTTCTGGAGCTATTATAAATGGTTTAGTAATAACATTTTTGAAACTTTTATTACACAACTCTGGGTTTGCTATTGTAAGTTCCAAATTTCCAGGTGTCTCTATAAATAAGTATTTCGCTCATCTTTTGTATTTGAAATATATTTGGAGGAATCTGTGTCTCTACTACAGGCTAAGCATAAAGCCCCGAAAGAACGTATTCCAATAGAAATAACCAAGTTAAAGATGCTGCATTCCAAATTTATGATTAAATGCAAATGCCTCATTAAAAAGCAAATCCTTCATTTAAAGTTGTTCAGTAGAATACGACTCAAAACATTCAGTCTGGTTAAATTTAACACACCGCAATATCTTATTTAGAAATATTGCATGGGCTTAGAGAACTGTTAGATCAATCTGCTTCTACTTCTGAATTTCTATCCTAGTGAATGCATTTACACGTCATTCTCATTGACAGAAAGTCCTTGCTTATCTTAAACAATCGATTTACGTGATTTTCTAGAAAAATGTGGTTCAAATTTTACCTCATCTAGGATACCTTTACAGATAAGCCTGTCTTCACGGTGTCTTAATACTACCCTATTTAAATACTGAAGCACACAATTTATGTGCTATACATTTGAACCTCATAATATCCTCACTGTAATGGTTCTTAAGGTATTTCACATATATACGCTTTGCCTTATAATGAGATGTTGAGCATTTCAGTGGCATGCCTGTGTGTTTTCTTTGTTTCGCATTTCACAGAGCATATGGATATAGCTATAACATGGTTATTATATACATTCTGGATTGTTTAAAGGGAAGATGTATAAAATCAATTATGTTAAAATAATGCATGTTTAACATAATGTATTTTGTCTCCTATCCTTCTGGTGACTTTCTCAATATTTCTTGTGGAACTATTGCCCTTGCAGTAACGATAACAAAGGAAACACTGAGGAGGTATAAAATGAGATAGGACACCAAAGAGTATGTGGCTGCTGCTAAGAAGGTGGTTTCCTGTATAATCATAATCTACTTTGTCGGAGAAATACCACACCAAGAAAATGAATTTTAGCTTTGGGAATATCAAAGTCATCATTAGCAAGTGCAATTTTACTATTGAGGAAATGACAGAAACCACTGTAGAGTTGCTAAGGAGAAAATAACCAGTAAGAAATTTGTACCGCTGTGCTTCAGAGACAAATGCTGAGGGGGGTGGAAACGGGCTGTTCGTGCAGCATTCCAAGCTTACATATTATTTTGTTCCTTTGAACATTGGAGTGGATGAAGAGAAGAGAACAGGAGCCCTGGTGAGCACATGGGATGGATTCTGCCATCGCCTGCTACTGTAACTCCCGCTTTCATTCATTTAGCAATTCGCTCCTTTACCGAGGACTGACGGTGCCAGCACCTTCCTAGGTGTCAGAGTTACTACAATATTTTTCTCCCTTAGTGTCTCTTCAGCTTTTGGTGAAATGAATAAGTATTAGTTCTTGAAAGTGGGGTAGCTCTCCACTGAATAGTAAGCAGGTTTTGTGGGAGGAGGTAGCTAGGCTTTAGTGAAAGGGAGTATATATTTTTACAGTGGAAGAAAATGAACAGTTGGATGAGATCATATGTTTTAGGCTATACTGGCTTACTTTTCCCAGGAAACTTTTGTTTAATCCTCATCACATTTCACAATCAATGTCTTCAAATCATGTTTGCGCTTTTTATTTAAAGGGCTCTTGCCTCCAACTGAATTCTTTATTCTAAGACCGTGTTGTGCCTTGCGTTAACACATTCATTATTCTCTACATGGATTTTGTTCACTACATTTGAACACAGTGACCCTTTTTGTCTCAACCATGCCCTGCCCACTGTGTCATCTGTCATCTTGGGGCAAGCCTGCCTTTAAAATTTGTTTTAAATGCAGACCATTAAGGGTAGTGTCACTCAACCCTTTTTTTGCAGTTTGATGTTTTTGTAGTTTAAAAGTTAAAAAATATATATATTCTTTAAGCAAAAGTTACATACTTAACAGGACAGCTCTTTCACTGGATGGAAAGGGAGATTTGCCATATGTTCATCCCTATGTCAATCTCACGATGCGTTCACTTTACCTGATGGACGGTTTCCTGAATGTTGCCTTTCGTAGTCTTCCTGGCTGTTTGTAGTTGCTCCTTCCTTCCCCAGTAAACTACTCCAGTGAAATCTTTTCAAATTCCTCCCTTTTGTTCCCTTCTACTCCTATGTTCTCCTGCTACTTTAAGTAGGGGGAGCCACAGTTACAAATGAGAGACAACAGATAGGGATTTATTTCCATTAACAAAAACCTCCAGTTAAAGAACATTTCAATGGCAACCAAGGGATTGTTTCAATATTGTATATTTTAATATCTCCTGATGTGCTGAAGGTATTTTATTTCTCTATAGTTCATCTAGTTTCCTTGTTTGATGATTTGTGCCCTCTATCTTGAGGAAGTGCAGCAATCTAAATTGAAAAGAGATTCTAATGACCTCTATTAAGGGAAAAAAAGAATTAACCCATAATTTAAAAATGTTGAACTATGTTTTGATGTGTTAAGCAAATGAACATTATATATATATATACATATATATGTATGTATATACATATATATGTGTGTGTGTGTATATATATATATATATATATATATATATATATATCATCTTAATAAAAAATAGCAGGGTGCTTTAAAATATATTTTCCTTAAGAAAGTTCTAGCACAGCTCCAGAAAGATATGTTTTCACTTCAGTTTTAAAGGCAGAAATGACAGTTCTCTATGAATAAAAATCAAAAGTAAATTTCAGAATCAGGAGGCCTGCTCTGCAAGCCCTTGTTCCGTGGGACTTGAGATTACACATTGGCCAAACTAATAGCCTGCTGATTTCAACCTCAGTGAATGACAGCAGACTCATGGTGACAAAAGATCTAAAAATATATCAGGCTTTGGCCATTAAAAGCCTTATCAGCAAGTAACAAAAATCAACAGAGCTTTAGGATTGCCGATGTAGGGATTTAAAAAGGCTCCTAGCAAGCAATATTACTAACCATCCCGATAATCTGTTGACATAAAACGCAGGCCACCTCTGTCACCACTTTCTGGCTAAGAGCTTTAGATGATGAGAGCAAAGTGGTTGGGGGTGGGGCATCAGCCTTGGGACCAACAATCCTCGGCCATGCTGAGGCATGTGGTGAGGGGACATAGGCTCTACACCTGTCTCAAAGTTTGGTCATCATTCTGGGGTAAGCAGGTGATTGGATTTTCATGCTTCCGAAAAGGCCCACATATGTTTTCATATTCTCTATAGCATCTCAGTAACTAATCATTGATTTTAATACTGTGTCTGCTCATTAGAGACAGAGCGTTTTCCATTAGCACAATGAGTAAATTCATTCTTTGTGTTGTCCCCCAAATGCCTCATGGCACAAAAAAACTTTAAGGAAACCAGAGTGCATTAAAATATTAAGTCACTCTGTGGAGTCTAACTGTTTCTACTGAAGGGATATAAAAATAGTGTGCCAAGGATATACTTGGGTAGCACTAGTAATTGTGCAGTGTTTCCTCTTTGCATTTCCTGGTCTGTCTCCTGATGGATTCCTTAAAGTGACACATCAGAGATCTGTTAATGGGCTGATACATGACCAAAGTCGGAAATTGTGTTCTAGTGTAGTCTGTCCATAGGGAGAGGTAAAAATCAGAGATGGCTTTCTATTCATTCTGCCAAGGCAGCCACATTCCTAATGTCTTCCCAGATTTAAGTGGAGATAAACTCAACCTATTTAGCTAAGAAATAGAAAAAAAGAATTTTCCATTTGATAGTTAGATTAAGATACTTAGCTGGAAGCCTAGAAAGAATAGAAAGAGAAAAATAGGGACAGTGGGCAAGACAGATGAGAAGAGAGTCAAATGGAGCTGGTGATACTGAGACTATGAAATATAAACAAAAACAATTAAACATCCATCTATGTAGCTACTGCCAGACTCAAGCAATCAGCATATATCATCAATAGTAGAGAACTAGTGGATGAGTCAATTAATGAAAGCTTTTAAGACACCAAAATTTTCTAAAGATAGGTTTATGAGTAGCAATAAGGAAATCCTTCCCACACGAGTAGACTTTATTGTATATTTTCTCCTTTAGCTTAAGGTTTTTATAATGGCTGTGTAATAATTTCTGTCAAGAATCTGCTCAGGAGTCATCAGTCTGATAAACTGTAATGGCCAAGTGAGAAAAAGTCAATGGAATCCAATTAGGAAGTAAACACAAACAAACAAACAAACAAAAAAACTCACAAAGAATGGATGCAATACAGATGGGGAGGGATTTCCTGATGATTCTAAATGAACTGGTGCCAAAAATAGTGATGTCCTCTCTCCACTTCTACATGTCCCTTTCCTCTTACTGCCCCCTACTCCATTCTTCACACACATTTTTTTTTTTTCCAAAATGGAAAGAGTGAAGGCAATCTTAAACAGAAAAAGCAGTTACACAAGGGCACCCTTCAGCCTGAGTAGGATGCACACGGCTAGGGAGAGAAGAACCTGGTTTGGTTTGTTGTGGTTACATCAGTGAGACAGATGAGCGACACGTTTCCAGCAATGGAGGCTAGCAGAGTTCCTCCTCCCCTCAGTACATTCACTCACCTTCCTGTATCTGTCCCAAAGTCTGCAATTCATTAATGCCAATTCAAAAATCTCAAACCAGCTAAAGATAGTTCTTACATAGCTTTTGCTACATCAGTGATTGCCTCCTTCTATGTAAAAGGAGTCATTTCATACCTGCTATTTCCAAAATTCAACAAAAATAATTCCTTGATAATCTCGTCTCTCAGCTTTTGGCCCTTGGTTTAAATATATCTTGCCAAGGCTGGGCACTGACCTGTCTCCTTCTTTGTTCTTAGAGCAGGAACTATTGGCAATTGGAGAAACAGTTATCTGCAGCAGCTCTATTTGCCAGGGTCTAATACGGAAAGGTGCTGTTAGGACGGTGATGCTGCGACATAGTGGAGAGTTGCTAAACTTATGTTACGATTTTAATTACTCTGATAACATTCGTTTGCTTGGTCCCCATACAGCCCGGTTGAGATAATCTCATTCATGGCCGCCAACTGTCCTTAACCAGGCTGTGTAACAAGACGTGGTCAGAGTGGAGAAACTTCAAGATGTTTTATAAGTCTAATACCCTATGATTCTACAGCTGGTCTTAGAAAAAAAAAGAAAATGTGTGCATTGTTCCCAGGGAAAATAGGGAGAGAGTGGCTGGAAAATAACTCTATTTAGAAAAAGAAGCCCATGTCCATATTATTTAATCTATTATCACCTTTAAAAGAAAACCCTTTTCTATTGGTATTAAAATCAAGAATGAGTACATCCTTCAGAATGCTTTAACTTTATGTTAAGAGTGTAACATAACCAAATTCCTAAGATGAAAGCTGTTTTCTTGAAAAGAAAATAAATTTAAAAAGCAGACCTCAGCATTTGCTATATCTGGAAAATAACACGTATAGTATATTCAACTGTTAAATGTCTGTGAATGTAAAAATAACTTTCCTTCAGAGTATTGGATAAAGACGCAAAAAAAAAAAAAAAAAACTACCTTCAGTGTGACTCTGAATAGTCAATGTATACAACAATCTTTAAAGACTATATTCTTCAAACACCATTCTGAAAACAGACATGAATATCAAATATTCCTGTGATTGTTCAGTGGCAGCACTGGAGTTTTGCGGATCACTCTCTCAAGTTGTGACACACCACCAAGGTTAACATTTCACTAGAAACGCTCATATCAGTCAACTATGGAGTGTTTGACACTAAGCTTGTGTCTACAAAAAAAGGAAAAAAAAGAAACAACAACAAAAAAGGAAGGACATATTGGAAAGTAATAAACCAATGCATACCAGAGCAAGCATTTGATTCTTAATGAGAGCTTCCTATCAGCTCAGGAAAATTTTCCATCCACCATGATTCCTAAAAATCTATCTATTTTAGCCAATTTAGTGCAGAAATTGTCACAGGTATTTGAAAAACTAATAACACCACCTCTGTGTAAGTGAATTCCATAAGGTTGGTGAATAATGCAGAGCACTACCAAAAGCGACAAAAGACAAATTGGAAGCTGGATGAGGGTGATTTTTCAGATTATTAATTTCACAAATAGTTCTTCCTTTCAAAAATATCTTTGGGATTTAATGCAGGCATGCCTTAAAAAGAATATGGGTAAGGAGAGAACGCAGTGCTAATTGTTACAGTGTATCCAAAAAGACTTGTTTTCAGTAAGCAGGGTATTAGGACCCCACCCCCATTCATTTTATGCACAAAATATCTACAGATATATGACGAAATCAAATCGATTTGTATAAAAAGTGCTTCAGATTAACTCGAAAGATAAAAAGAACTGTTACTCCTTTCATGGCAGTAAATGCATTTTGTATGTGTTAAAAGACAAAATCATCCACTACTTCTATATTCTGCCTTTTGTTCCCTTACTGGTTGCCTCAGAGACACAGAGACTGATGATCAGATTTTATGAAAGTGTTTGGGGTTCACAGGACACACATTTGAAAATGGTTGGGCACAGGCCCCTGAGGACACTTGATGTCAGCATTCGAAAGCCCAACCCTTTTTTCTCACTGAAACCACCAGTGAGGACAGTTTACACTACACCAAGCATTATGCAGCAATAGAGAGGTGAGTTTTTTCAACTTTCCAAAGGATTGCCTACTCTGTTTTTCATGTAAGTGTGAATCTAGTTGCTCCAGTAAACATGACTTTGGGACAACATAATACTGTAAGGGCAGGGGGACTTAGCTGAGGTTTGGGTACATGTGTGTAGACGTGGTTGTGGGTATTGTTTTCCTTGGATTCAATTCTTTTCTTGGCTGGAAATGGCTTTGGACCACCATCAATGAGTTGTAGCTTGAAGAGAAAATGATCCCCATTTTTGAAAGGATTACATTATGTCATGTAATCATATACCTATTTGAGGCTATCTTCCCACATGGGTAGTGGTGGGGAAACGTGTTTGTAAATGTGGATGAAATAAATCAGTCTTGCGTATTTTTTCATGTTCTTTTTCTTATTTTCAAATTTTCCAATCCATTGTCCCTAGAAATATAAATATGTTTTCAGTAGCTTAAACTACGCATATGTTGAAAAAGCTGAGAATTAGAAACCCAGAAACTAACATCTTGTCTAGTCTCAGAAACTAGAAGTCAGAATCTAGATCTTTTGTCTCATCTCCTCTTTCTTTTTGCCCTAAGCAACAAGGGGCCTTGAGATGTGAAATGATTTGTTTGAAGTCATACTGACTGAGCTACTGACCGAGGCTGAGTAAACTTTGCATCTCCTGGCTTCCTGATGTTGCTACGCTGTCTTACCAAATACAGGACTCAAGCATCACATCATCTCAGTGGGATTTAAAATTACAAGGTTGTTACCAATTGAAATACACTCCTTAGGATAATGAAAAAGATACCTTTCAAGGCTTAGTATTTATGGCTCACTAAATGATGTACCTGCCCTTTATATGTGGCTGTTCCCTGGAATCAGAAGCAAATTACTTATTTTGATATTTCACTCTACAATTTACACTTGAGGGTGGATTATTTTGAGTTAACCGGCATAATCAGTTCATTTGTATTTTATAGCCAAGTCTTCGAAACATAAAATTCATCTTTTTCAGCGACTTTATTATTACGGGCCAAACAATTATGTTAGCGCAGTGAAAATGTGGTTGTGGAAGACATCAAGAGTGGTCACTTTAAAAAATATATAGACTCTGTGTCTTATGATATCACGGAAATTCAACCAGATCCATGGCCCCAAGAGTAACTGAATCCAGTAATTTCTTACCCTCTCAGGTCACTGAGTTTTTCAATGACCACAAAAGCAAGGGAAGCTTGTCTTCCTCATAAAATAGTCTATGATCATATGAACATGCTGAGTTAGAAATTTCCATATTTTCTACTGGTGTCCCTCTTATTAGAAAAGAAATAAAATGAGCCTCCTTGTCATATATATATATATATATATATGACAAGGAGGCTCATTTTATTTCTTTTCTAAATATATATATATATATATATATATCTCCATGGATTAAATGACTCTGACATTCTGACATTTCCTATTTTTATGTGTGAAATGAATTTGTGTTGTGCGTTGTTGTAAATGCACAAAACATTTTAAATATGTATGAAAATATCCATATGTAATTTTTTTTTCTTTTGTAAATCTAAACAGCCTGTTGCTTTTCAATTTTCCTGTTTTATAGTAGAAAATTATTGCAGGCCTCCTGAAAATCACTTGGCCTGTTTATTCTTTTATGATTCTTTTCCTGCAAAGCTATTGCTGCTTGAGCCATTAAAAATTAATTTTTGGATAAATCTTCATTTTTCCTTGGTCTTCTGTACAAACTGCCAAGTAATCCGTAAGATAAAAAAAATGGACATTAATCCAGAATTTTCAACCCTTGGTTATCTATTGGTTATCTGACTACTTGTCTATTTATTTATCATCTTTCTAGCCAGCTATCTTTCTTGATTTTATAGAGGAAGAGGTAGAAGTATTTTTGAAGCTAAATATTTACTTTAAATCTGTGTGTGTGTGTGTGTGTGTGTGTGTATAACTTAGATTCTTGTTAATAATTGTATTTTACATATACTTTGAAAGGTGTTTGATGTAATGCAGTTACTTTTTTAGCAAAACATAATGACCACCATCATTATGGGGCATTGTAATACAAGAAATTGACAGCTTTGGGTAATGAAAGGTTGGGGAATGTATGATGATTGCCTTAGCTTTTTGGAGATCATTTTCACTCTTGCTGTGCTGAGTCATTTGCTTCAAGCTCTTTTCCCACCAACCAGAATGTGAGCTTAAAGTACAGTATAAAAGGATTTATGTTGTGTATGAAGAACTCTGTAAGATTCCTCAACATCATTATCAATAATAGTAATAGGAAATGCTTAACTAGCAGTACATGCCAGACACTAAATCATTACCTAAATAAACATGTTTAGTCCTGACAACAACTCTATGAGATGAATAGTATTGTTATCCTCATTTTACTGATGTGGAAACTGAGGTATAGAGAGATTAAATAACTAGCCCTACGCTAACAGCTTATAAGCATAGAGCCTGGATAAGAATTGAGGCAAGGTAGTCCAAGGTCTTGCTCTTAACCAGTTTGCTAACAGTTAACAAAGTGCTTTGTCTTTGATGCTTGTTGCAGTACACATATCTCATTCCCTCAGTATGGAGATTAGGACACTGGGGCTCAGAATCCTATAATGATGTGGTCATGATTACTCACTCAGTGGAAGGAATACTGAGCTCTCAGGTATACGTTGTCAACATCAGAGGGTCATTTAGGTTGGGCGCAACATAGGAAACTTTTGCTAAAGATGGTTTAGTTAATACATCTTGCTTCCTTGTGACAGAATACATAATGTACACCCTCTCTCTTCATGTGCTTTGTAAAGCTTAATGATTTTAGAGATAATAAGGGTTATCACTTCTACGAATCTAAAGACTAACTCAGTCACTTAAGGTTAGGGTTGGGAGAATAAGTGGGGGTGTGGATGACTATTAAAACCTAGCCTTGTCTATTTATTTATTTATTTATTTATTTATTTATTTATTTATCTATTTATTTATTTATTTTTTAGCTTAATTATTAACTTATTTTTATTCATTTTTTGGGGGTGACAATGGTTAGTAAAATTACCTAGGAAAGTGACAATAATCAAAACACTATGGTATTGGCAGAAAACCAGACAGACGAATGGAACAGAACTGAAAACCCAGAAATAAACCCACATATATATGGTCAGATAATTTTTGACAAGAGCCAAAAATGTACAATAGAGAAAAGACAGTGTCTTCCATAAACAATGCTGGGAAAATTGGAAAGCCACGTGCAAAAGAATGAAACTGGACTGCTACCTATCTCTGTGTACCAACACTAACTCAAAATGGATCAAAGACCTAAACGTAAGACCTGAAACAATAAATTGCATAGAAGAAAGGAAACTAAACTTATGGACCTTGGGTTCATAGAGGATTTTATGAATTTGACCTCATAGCCTTGTTTTTTTATAATCCTGGATTCCTCCCACCAATTAGCACATTGTCCTCTTTTCCCTTCTTTCTGCAACGTGAATACAAAGAGGACTTCCTGTTTTTTATATCCTTTCAGTTTATTTATATATTTCAGGATGAAATTTGCATTTTAACCTTATCACTACACCGCTAACTCATGACTCTTGAGCATGTTAGTTACAAGAGGGTTTGTTTGTTTATTTTTTGCCTTAGTTGTACTTGACTAGTTCTTGACAATGTTTGGTTACAGAATTTGGACATAATACCATGAGCCGGTCACTGACTGTGTTCATTCTGTGGATTCCACCTATCTTTCCAATTCTGATAGAGATCTCAGCAATAAAGAATAATTTGAGGTAAATATACGTATATATAATTATATAAAGATATGTATTATATATTTATATATATGCTATATATTATGTATATATTGATTATATATATCAAAAGATTCATAGATAGAAATCATAACAAGTAAAGCTTTTATTTTTCCCTATGAAAATCATTAGTGTGGCCCATAATATAAACTTGCCATTAACTCTATGCTTTGTCATCTGTGAAGACAATTGAGGAAGCATAGCATGCAACCTTATGGGCTGAACTTCGGATAAAGAAAGAAGTCATTGGGGGCCAGATCAGGTGAGTAGGGTGGGTGTTCTAATACAGTTATTTGCTTACTGGCTAAAAACTCTCTCACAGACAGTGTCCTGTGAGCTGGTGCATTGTTGTAATGCAAGAACCATGAGTTGTTGGCAAAAAGTTCAGGTCATCCAACATTTTCACGCAGCTTTTTCAGCACTTCTAAATAATAAACTTGGTTAACTGTTTGTCCAGTTGGTACAAATTCATAATGACTAATCACTCTCATATCAAAAAAAGGTTAACAACATCATTGCAACAAGTTCGCGAACTTAATTGTCAGTCCTCATATACATACAAGTATATCAAATCATTATGTTGTACACCTAAAACTAATGCAATGTTCTATGTCAATTATATCTCAGTAAAATAAAGGAAAAGAAAAGAAAATAGTCAAACTCATAGAAGCAGAGAGGAAAATGGTGGTTGCCAGCGGTGCAGGAGGGGAAACGAGGCTGTGTTGGTCAAAGGGCGGGAAGTGTCAGGTAAGCAAGATGAATGAGTTCTGAGAAACACTGTGCAGCATGGCGAAGGGAGCTGACAGTATTGTGTGGTTTACCTAAAATTTGCTAACACGATAGATCTTAAACCAACAAAGTGAATTTTAATGTTTGCTTTTCTTCTCCTTATTATTGGGCAGAATGGTGACAAAGCTGGCTTTTAACTACCTCACAGATCATACGGTTTTGCAGGTGTGATGATTTCAGCCGTACGAGTATAGCTAAGCCAAAGAAGCTCTGTAAAGATTCTTCAACATCATTTTAGAAGAGCCCATTAGGAAGCTTATGTTTACTAACCAGCAATCAAAGATGCTAAATCTGCAGAAGAACCAGGGAGAGAACCTTTAATTCATGAAATCTGGTGCATTGAAGGAAATTGTGGCTTTCTAATGGATTTTTAAAGTGTAGCCTACTCTCATAAGTTTTTGATTATTTAAGAGCAAAGCTTGATTTCTCTTAAAATTCGTATTTCTACAGAGAGGTTTTTGAGGTTCTTTCTCCATCGGAGAGAAACTGGACACATTTAATGAACATTTAAATGAAAGATAGCTTTTGTTATTCCAGTGTTGCCAGAAAGTTTCCACGCAACAAAATGCTTCACATGCATTATAGATCCATGCAGCCAGGCTAGAAAATCAAGAAAAGGGAACCAGAGAATAGGACTCACTCAGAAATGGGGTTATGGTATTCGTGCTTTCCAACTGGAAATTTACTATGATCCTTTGCTGAGCCTGATCTAAAGTATTGTATTAAAGGATTTAAAATGTTTTGTTGCATTAACATAACAACTAAGTATCTAGCTCTCTGCATATAAACCAACATGGCTGGATCAAGAGGGTTACAGCCTGGTCATTTTGTGTGTGGTGTCACAGATACAGTTTTCTCCAGAGGAAAACATAAAATCAATGACATTAATACAAATCAAAATGAGGCTCCCATTTTAACCTCTTATGTAATAACATTTGTATTAATTCAGACTCTCTCTTTCTCCATACTCGTCTTAAAAATGATGATGACATGCGTTTGAGTATAAATGCACACATAAATAATCCAGATGCCGAGGCTTACAAAAATAAATGCTGCATCTGGTTTCATCACTGGGTAAAGTAACTATGAATATTTCTGTTTGTGGAATGAAGTGCTGGTGGCTGGTTCTGAATTCACATATTGACCACAGTCACATCTTCATGTATGTCAGGTGGCCCTTAGAGAAGTGGTAGTTATACAGTGAAATAGGAGCTTGGCTTATGCTTTCTCTCTGGCCATCCTGGGTGTTGGGATGACTTAATCTTTGACCAAGTTGTCCAGTGGTGAGCAAGAGATGTACATGTGGCTTAGACTGACAAATGGTAGCTGTGCCACAATAAGTAATTTTGCAGGGAAGAATGCCAAAAAAAGGACTGTCATGTAGCTGGATTCTCTGACTCTCTTACTCTGGACTACAGGTGACTTGAACAATAACAAACAAAAATACAGGTTTGGCTTCACACACCACAAAGCAATATTCTTTGGATGTAAGACAACAGAAGATTTTGGGGAGTCAGAGGTGGGAAGTCCTACAAACACTTCAAATTTCAACCGAAAGCATGAAGAATGGGCAGGATGTTGAGATATATATGTTTTAAACTCTTGGTTTCTTTTCCTTCTCATATTCCCCCTGGCCCTTCTTTGGTTTTTTTGTGGTTTTTTTTGTTGTTCATTTTTCATTCCTTTTTCTGATATGGAAAGTCACAGTTCACATGCAGCAGAATCTAAATCATCTAAAGTAAATCAAGCCAGAAATGGGCTGATAATGAAGGTCAAAGAAAGTGAGCTTGGTTTTGACCAGCGAAATCATCAGTGTGACAATGAAGTCTAAAGATTCTATTAGCATCACAGAAGCTCCTGAGGAAGCAATCTACTTTTTCTCTCACAAATTTTCACTCTAGCAACATAGAACCTTGATTATTGATTGAGATTGGTATAGCTAAAGCTCAGTGTGTGATCCTCCTCCCCTCCCCTTAGTTTTTTGTTGTCTTCAAAGAAATTTTGCAATAGTTATTCTACTTGCAGTTTCTATCTCCATATCTTATAAATTGGAATTCTCTTTCATTTGATCACTCAAGAAATATTTATGCAGTGCCTACTGTGTGTCAGACACTGTACTGGGTGTTGGGCACAGAGCAGTTATGAAAATAAATGCCTTTACAGAGCATGCATTCGTTTTCTACATTTCCTCTAATTACACTATACACAACTATTCAAAAGCACACCTTCACTGAGTGCCCAATGTGTGGTCACCCCAGTGCCGTGGCTTTCTAACTTATTGACTGGTTACGTGAAACTGTCTAAGTCATTTAGAAATATATACACCTCTTTCTGTCTTAAAAAGGTATTGTTTAAAAGTAAGTTGTTTGGAATTTTGATAGTTTTAACAAATGAAATAATTTTGTCAATTTAAAATTTTACGAAGAGTAGTTAGATACTCAGGATGTATCTGACATAATTATTTAACTGACATAGTATATATTTGCACTAAGCTGGAGTAAAAATCAGCACTGTCTTTCCAGTTCTGGAAACAGTTTCAGTTCCATAATCCTTCTGGCTCCAGCAGTTTATGGAGGGGCAGCAAGCGAGACTGCCAGTCTGAAAGCCTGAATTGTGCGTGACTGGTAACTGTCTTTGTGTAATATAATGGGTGACGGAAGCAGACAGCAAACAAATAAGGGAGGGAGTGGAAAAATGGGTATATGGACTTTGTGAAGGAAAGTGGGCATCAATCAGCAGGTTTTACATTTCCTATTGTCTTGATCATATTAGGTATGGTCCCTGACCCTTTTTACCACTTCTGGTGAGCTGTCATTTGTACATTTCTGGGGATGTGCCGAACATTTGGGGAGTGAATATAGAGAAAATGAGTTACTTCAAAGCTCTCTGGTGCTTAATTGGATAGATAGGGCCCTATTTGTTTTGGCTATGTAGCTCCCGGGTGAGATATTGGAACAATAGAGGGGATGATAGGATTGAAGTTACCCTGGGATTTCTTCTCAGGACCCTGTGAGGATTTGCTCCAGCTTCTTTAATGTGATGGGTGTGAGGGAGGAATCTCCCGGATGAAACAGACCTTAGTGGAGTAGGATGCTGTGGAATGTTTCTACTGTGGATGTGCACACCTACATACACAAGCACAACATACGGGCACATGTGCCCTTTCTTTCAACTTGATTATTTTTATGGTGAGGCTCTGGGGTGCATAGCTGTTGATTCTGCCATCCCAGGGTCCATCCTTCCTTCTTCAGTCAGAACCCAACTTGTGTTGGGGAGCCCCTCCTATTTCAGTAGTGCTGACCTGTAACCTCTTCTTCTTCCAGCACTTGCTGTGGGAAAATGAGCCAGGCAAGGCCAAGCTACACATTCTATCCCCACTAGACATAATGGTTCAGAGATAAACACATTCCTGAAACCTAGCCAATGAGGCTCAATTCTGGGATTTTCTTTTTGGCTTAAAATAGACATTTTTCCTAACAGAAGTCTTAAGATAATACAAACAGGGAGCTACTAGGGCTCCCAACTATAGACAGAGGAGCCATGATAATCAGGCCCTCCAGAGAGAAGTAGGACAGAAAGAAGGTAGTATTTGAATCTTGATGATACCGTTGGAGACCCTGGATCAAGCAATGCCTGAAGCCAGCCTTGGATCTTATGGTCACATGAGCCAATTAATCACTCTCCCCCCCACCCTTACTGGAGTGAATTGTATTTCATTCTCTTGCAATAGAATAGGTTCTGAATCACACACACTTATTGTGAGTTTTCTCTTCAGATGGCTTTTCTCCCTTGTTTTCCAGTTGCTACTGAGAAACCAGTATAGAATTCTTTAACTAGTTTCTTACTTGCATCCAATAAAGCCTTCTCCAAAATGACTTTTATCCATCAGGCAAATAAAGTACCACCAAGTGAAGGAAAATTTTGCAAGAAGAGGAGGCTAAGTATGCAAAAATATATGCTTACTTTTCAATTAGCTTAAGGCAAAATTACTTTTCATCTTAGTGTATATGGTGTATAAAGAAGGAAAAGCTATTTGGGGATATTTAAGGTGCATCTACACATGCTTTTGGCTTACACTAGCTTTTGCCCCTTTTCTTCCTTTTTTGTCATGCATCCATCACTTATTACATAAATGAAATTATTCATAAGACATCCTGCCTCAAAATCAGTATGCCCATATAAAAACCCATTATCTTCCCTCCAAGCATAATGCTCCTCCTTTTTTTTCTATTTCAGTCTGTGACTCCATCATTCAGCCCTTCACATCAGCTAGATATGGGGGAGTTAAGCTTGTCAGCTTCTAGTCTTACTCTCTGTCTTAGCTCAGGCTGCTACAACAAAAACCAAGGACTAGGTGGCTTAAATAACAGACATTTATTTTTAAGTTCCGGATCCTGAAAAGTCCAAGATTGAAGTGCAGGCAGAATCAGTTCCTGGTGAGAGCTCTCTTCCTGGCTTGCCGGTGGCTACCTTCCTGCTGTGTCTTTGTGTGATGGAGAGGGCGAGAGTTCTGGTTTCTCTTCCTCTTCTTATAGAGACACTAATCCCATTACGGGGGCAGCACCCATGACCTCATCTAAACCTAATTACCTTCTAAAGGCTTCATCTCCAAATTCCATCACATTGGAGGTTAAGGCTTTGACATATGAATTTGGGTGGGGTGGGTGAGGGGTGGGGACACATTTGGTCCACCACACCCTTCCCACACATATATGAAATGCAATCCACCATCTTCTAGTTTTCACTCCTAATGCTGCGTGAATTGATCTATTCATTTCCAGCTTTGTAACCACTGCTCTTATTCAAGCCCTCATGAGCTCTCACCACAATGATCATGATAGACTCCAGTTTGGTCCCATCACCAGTGTGTCCTGGAAACCTGTTGTCCAGATGAAAGCCATAGTAATCTATCTAAAATGCAAGTCCAGCCATGCTAGTCATCTGCTTAAAATGGTAATTATTCAGTGGATTTCACAAATCTCTTGGCACAAGTCAGTAGACATAGGAGCGTATGTGGCTTGATCTGTGTCTACCTGTGCGGTCTTTTGCGGTGGCATTTCATATTTTACCATTCATGTGCTAACAATCCTGGGATACGTACTATTCAAACATGTAAACACACACACACTGCTTTGTCTTCATCTGTGATTAGTGAATGCTTTTCTTGAACTGGAACCCCATTCTTTCATGAGCCTTTTCATTTAGCACATTGATCTTCCAAAAATCAGAGAGAGATACCTTCGTTTCTCTGGTTCTCTAATTCTCTATGCGTACATCACTCATTGTACTTAGTATACTCACTCTCTGTAGCAGAGTATTAGAATTCTGTGATGTGACTGTTTTCTCCATTAGAGTCCTTGTTCCTTGAAGACAGAATCTATATAGTACTTTAATTCTTACCCCCAGTGTCTGGTATAATTTCCAACACAAAGTAAGACTTTACTGAAGTTAACTGAATCTCTAAGTCAGAGTTTGCCATGTAAATTAATTACAAAATTTATCAATTATTTAGCGTCTCTTTTTAGTTGTTGAGCTTGATTAACTTTAAATGAATCTTACGGAAATGAATAATTATTAATCAGAAATTTAAGAACAGACTAACTTTGACCTTCAACTGAAACATTAATCAGCACTTTGTAAGTCTGAATTGTAAACAAAATACCAACATTGTAAGGTAGGAATGGATTTTTAAAAAGGGTGAATGCAGCAGATATCAAGCAGCTAAAAGGAATGAAAGTGAGAATGTATTAAAGAGAGTTGGAATAGCCCAGAGAAACATGCAATACGATAAATAAGAACTTTCGAGTTCTTTTGTCTATTTAGTTTAAATCGAAGACAACTCCACAAATTCATTCAGCTGCTACTATGCTTCTCCTTCAAGTAATATTTTTCAAAGCAGGAACATAATTTGAACAAATAATTTCTCTATCTCCTTTGTTATGGCTCCCTTTCACCTCAAATCTAAAATAGCTTTTATATGTATTTTAAATGTATAATTATATTGAGATAAAAGAGCATAATGGACACAAGTGTGGATTCTTGAGACAGACCAATTCTGAGTTTTGCCAGTCCTATCAATTCCAGCAAATTCTTAATTTAGCAAAGCTGCATTTTCATCCTCTGCAAACTTGGGTAATAATACTACATATATCCTAGAATTATAATGATCAAATGATACAATGCAGGTAAAGTGCTTAATGTGGTCCATTGTGCATAATAAATTTTTACTGTTTTTAATAAATTACATGGTAAAAATCAAGTAAATTTGAAAAATGTCGGTTAACCAAGTTAAAGAGGTTTTTTTTACTGTCTGAGCTCTCAAAACTTTTAATATATTAACATACACATTGGATTTCTAAGGAGGGAAATGGGTTATGCAATATTTTCCATGCTTGTGTAACATGGTTCCATTTTATTGTATAGCATATGGAACTACTGTTTCATGCAACTCACTTAAGTAGTGCTCTTTTAGGTAAATATTATTAAACTAAAATAGAATTCAAATAAAAAAGAGAAAGTAAAAGGGAACATAGGCAAAGTAGGGTGAAAGCAAAAAAGCAATGTATAGTGACTAGCTTAGAGCAAAAAGACTTATTAATAAGCTTCTATATCATTCTAACATACTTAGCTGTCTTTATCCTAAGGCCAGCAAAAAACAGTTTTGAAGGTGCATCACAAAATTTTCATCTCATTAAGAGGTATTCTGTGCAGGAATTATAAGCAGATATTCAATCGTCCAATGTCAAAAATGGAAAATTTATTTGGGTGTTAGTAGGTTTTTAATTTTAAATGCAATTAAATGCTACGTGATTCTTAAATGTTTTTGATATCTTTAGTTCACTTACCTCTATTAGTTTGAATAATGTTAAATATGTATGTAACTTAATTTTTTAGGATGTATCGATGCCCTAAGAAAAGGCATGATTGTCCCTACTCTATATTGACATGGGAATCATCGTGCCGTAATAAATGTTGGCTCTAAAGCATATGCCAATGAGCTGTTTTTCTTTGTTAGCTCTATAATTCTTATAACGTTCTACTCACCCTTTTATTTTCTGTGATCCACACATTTTGTAAAGCTTTATCAAGGGGCAAGACTGAAACACAAGATACTGGCTACTGAGTTGCAATTTAGCAAATAAAGGAATTTGATGGAAATATAGAAGTACTCATTTTTATGAACCATATTATTTGACCTCAAATTATGTTGCAGTTTCTGAAACTAGAATTACATAAAAAAAAAAACTATTAATATTTGCTATAGCTACTTCTTTACCTCTTTTACTATTAAACTGAAATAAGCAAGGGCTACTCAATTTCACTATTTACCAAATGTTTGTGGACCACATACTGAGGGCAAAGTGTGGTTTTAGTGGTTGGGAGTGATGCATAGATGAATAAGATCCAGAGAAATAAGAGAACTACAAAACAACTATGCCAACAAAAGATACAAGTTGTGGTAGAACATAAGAATGGTGTTTGTGTGGTATTTCATAAACAAAAATATCTATGGAATCAGAGGACAGGTATTCAGTGGGTATGTGAAGAATGCAAAAGATCCTGAAAGATGGAGAAAATGGAGAGGGTTCTCTAAGCAAAGAGAAAACATTGTCACATTAAAGACAACTTGCGTCTCTCTACAGTGAGGGAAAGGTAGTCTTGTCAAAATTACAGGTTTTTTTTCATTTAGGTTTTAATAAAATGCTCTTTCCCAGATGATTAGATTCTGACTATTTCCAGGAATGGGAAGCTTTCCCCTCTAGGAAACACTGTTAGACATTTGAGCAAACATAGGCTTCCGTGTGATCACCTTTTAGCACTTTGAGGTGGGGCCTAGGGGGAGGGATAGATCTATTCCACATAGACCTATTTTAAGAAATACCAAAAAAATAATAACATTGTATTTTATATGATAAAGCCAGCAGTGGTGGCACCAAAGGACGGCTTGTGGGGTTTATGATCATCGTGATCTCTTCTAACTTCTCCCCAACCCACCCCAATAAAAAGACATCACAATTTAAAAATCGGTGTGTTTGCTACGAATATATAGCTTTCAGATAAATGCTCTAGTCCTACTTTTCAATCTCGTTTCCAGCGCTTTCTGTGCAGAAATTTTGAGTTTATTAGTAAGCACCAGGTTACTGTCTAACAGTGGAAACTCATATAAAGTAAAAAAAAAAAAATAATGATGAGATTAGCCATCTGTAAAAATATTCAATTTAAGTGATTTGAAAACAACCAAAATAGGAAGGAAGCAACTATGAGCTATGAATCATTTGTATGCCTTCCTAGCAACTGCTTAGAAATTCAGATAAAACCAGTACCCCCTCCTTTGTGCTCCCACAGTTCCTGGTTAGTAGGTATCAGGCCATATTGAAATTACATTTCATTTAATTTGAAACAATAAGCTCTTTGAGAGCAGGGACGATCTTATTTATTGTTATACTTCAGATGGTATGTCACTGCTTAATGCAGAGCAGTTGGTCTGTAAATGCCTAGTAGGCCGAGGGAGTTTACATGTGTGTGAAATTATACCATTGACCGATGTGTTATCATGCTATAGATGAAGAGCCTACTGTGTCAAGTGCTTTTCATTTCTTATCTCATTTAATCTTCAACAATCTTATCATGTGGCTACTTGTGTTAATACCAGTGCCCAAGGTCACAATGCCAGTGGTAGAACTGGGACACAAACCCAAGACTTTGACCCTAGAACTCTAGTTCACAAATCCCTTCTCAGTGTTCCTTCTGAAATGATCAGATTCTGAATAATGCCAGGGATAGGAGGCTTTCCCCTCTAGGAAACACTGTCAGACATTTGAGCAAACATAGACTTCTGTGTGATCATCATTTAGCCTTTTGGGGGAAAAAAAGGAATAGATCTATTCCACAACATGACGATTCCAAAGTTATCTTCTGCACATTTTCTTTTCTTCAAAATAAGCATTTCTAATTTCTTCAATGTCATTTTATACATGATAGTCTTTAAAAATATAGTATTGCTGTAATATTTTTAATGATGTCAAACACTTGCTCAGGAACATTTCCCCAAAAATAAGACCTAACTGGAAAATAAGCCCTAGAATGAGTTTTCAGGATGCTCATAATATAAGCTATCCCCAAAATAAGCCCCAGTTAAGATCATCAGCCAGATGGACGCATTTAGTACATTATGACGATGTTCCAGAAGAACATGACATGACTGTATTTGAATAAATGTAGATTTTCGTACATGAATGAATAAATGTAGATTGTTATATATTAAAAAATAAGACATCCCCTGAAAATAAGCCCTAATGTGTCTTTTGGAGTAAAAATTAATATAAGACCCGGTCTTATTTTGGGGGCAATACGGTAGTTGGTTTCATACGTTTTATCATATGCAAACGTATAGTCTAAAATCTTATCTTCCATTTCCCCCTATTATGCCTAAGCTTACAATTTAACAAATTAATTTATTTTAAATGGATGTAATATCTTAGCTTAAAGTATTGTTGTGAAAGGTGAAAGGGATTTGGTACGGATTGCTAGGTATAAAAATAAGTTACATGGATGTAAAGTACAACTTAGGGAATATAGTTAATAATATTGTAATAACTACTATGTATGGTGTCAGATGGGTACTAGAATTATTGGAGTGATCACTTCATAAGGTATATAAATGTCTAATCACTATGTTGTACACCTGGTACTAATGCTGTGTTTCCCTGAAAATAAGGCCTAGCCAGACAATCAGCTCTAATGCATCTTTTGGAGAAAAAATTAATATAAGACCCGGTATTATATTAATATATTATATTATATTATATTATACCCAGTTTTGTAGTAAAATAAGACCAGGTCTTACTATTTTAATTTTTGCTCCAAAAGACGCATTAGAGCTGATGACCTGGCTAGGTCTTATTTTCGGGGCAACACGGTATAATATTGTATGTCAACTGTAAATTGAAAGTAAGTTAATTTTAAAACAAAGAATTGTGAAGAAAAAATTACATAATTTACTTGAATAAGTTTGGAAAATATAATTCATTATATTAAATTACTACATTATTAATATTTTCTCAAATTTAATTTATGAGTATTTTCTGCGTTTCATTTATGAAAGCTTCTTTGATTTATCCTTCAAAGCTAGTTGGTTTCTTAGTTTGTCCATTGAAATTTTCCATTGTTTGATAAAGTATTTTTTTCTAAGACTATTTCTATTTCTTTCAAAAAATAGATTAAGCTATTGAGGGCAGGGCCAATTCAATATTTCTTTTACATCTTTGATGGCTTAATTATTAAAAAAAAAACGTAGCTTAAAGACTCCTCTAACCTCACCTTTCCCTTTCTCCTCTCCCACCTCGCTCTAGCCTCACCAAACTTTCTCCAATTTCTCAAAAATGACAAGGTAATCCCAGCCTCATCCCTGTGCTCTGGCTTTTCCCTCTGCCCAGGTGACAACCAAATACAATTCCTGAGCTTTGACTCTGGATTCAGGGGAAATAGCTATTAAGGCCATTACTAGGATAATTGGGGGGATTTGAATATGGTCTGCATGTTGAGTTAGAGAGTGGGTTAATAGTACCATGGTTACATAGGGGGATGTCCTTTTTCTTAGGAGCTTCCTGCTGAAGTATTTAGGGGTGGAATATCATGATGTCTACAACTTACTTTCAAAGGAATTGTGGCAAAATAGTGACAATTGGTAAATCTGGGAGAAGGGTATATTGGTGTTCATAGCACCATTCTTTCAGCTTTTCTCTGGATTTGAAAATAAAAATAAAGTGAGGGGAAAGATGGAAATTTTAAAGAAAAAAATCTTAACCAGGTAGGCTCACATTTTCAGGTGTATGAAAAATCATCTGGGAAATTTGTTAAAATGCAGATTCTGGGGATCAGAAGATCTGGGTGGGGCACTGGAATCTGCTCTTTAATGGGCCCCCAGGTGATTCTAAGTCAAGTCCCTAGGAAATGCCTTGAGAAGGAAGGCTCACTTAGCATTTTGTGGCCATAAGCTGCTCTCTGTTCTCTAGTTGAGGAGTAGCTGGTGGGAAGGCTCAGACAGGCAGATGGAGATGCAGTTTTCCGGTGAGGGCAGGATTGGAGACTGGGGACACAGTAGGGGACATGGGGCAGTTGAGGACGGATTTTGTCCTCTTTCCCTGGTTTGGCTTTTGGTAGTGGGGGTGAGGTGGGGGCAGAAAAGCAAAACAAAACAAACAACCATAGCTTAGAGGATAACCTAAGTGGCCAAGTGTATATAGGTGGAAAAAGCAGGTGGAGGCCTTGAAATATGGTTGTCAAATATGGCAAAACAAACAAACAAGCCAACTTTTTACCCCCACAACAGAGTTCTAGAACTAAACTTTGAAAGCCCTGATTTGTTTCTATTGTAGTAGTAAGAGCTCAAGTATTTCATGATCTAATGTCTAGTTAGCCCTGCAAACAAGATTTCCTTTATAAAAGTGTCATTATTATTATAGTATGCATTCAATCTCTCTCTCTCTCTCTCTTTTTTTTTTTTTAAGCCACAGAGTGTTTAGGTAAGATACATTTGCTACTTTATGACAATTGGAATGAATAGAGAACTTATGAGGACTTACCTTATGACAAATATATGGCGAGGTTTGTCTTCTGTATTCAAGCCTATTGTATGCTCTACTAATAAAACATTGCTTTCAACAGAAGTACGCATCATGGTATAAATCTAATATGGTCCATTGGGTAGCAGCATTTGACAATCCTTGATATTTCTCTGAAAGATTCTCCATGACATTAAATTCAGATAAATGCTATTTCTCAGATATAGCATATTTTACTGTGCCATACTTTATTTCCAATGGAATTAAAGATAACTCAATTTGAAACTCAGAAAGCATATTCAGCTCTGAAGGAAGTTTCCGTGTTAAGTGTTAATATCTCTATCAGCAATAGCGAGCAAATCTTTCTCAGATCACTTCCTGTACATTAAAGTAAAGAGGAAAATAACATTTTAAATAATGGCAGGTTTCAACCTCTCTTACATATTTATTCATGCCTGGAGTGGCTTTCATATGGATCACTGGAAACAGATTGCTGCAAAGAAAATAAACTTGAGAACAATTGATGATCTATTACAACTTTCCAGTTGTAATAAACAGACAATAAAAACGTTTTTTTTAAACATACTAATCCTGTAGGATACTATTTGTTCTCAGAAGAAAAATTTCATTTTTATAGTAAAATATTTTCAAATTTGCCCTTTGTTTTTCTTTCCAATTCTCAGAAGGAACGGTGCACTAAACTGAGGTAATTATGTTTGAGAATGCGTCACATGTGATGGGCAATGATATAAATGTTTCCTCTAACATTTACTGCTATGAAAGTGATTTTTTAAAAAACCTTATCAAAGAGGAGGCACAGCAACCAGCCTCCCAGCCTGAACTGAAATAGCAGTTGCTGACAAGCTTGTTAATAATTCAAAAGTCTTTTAAATTCACTAAGTTTTAGTTTTATAGAAATGTTCAAATATATTACCTCCAGTTCTTAGCAATTTTATTATTATTTTTTTCAGTATTTTGTATTCCCTCTTGTAATAAAACAGACTACTTTCGAAACTCATACCAAACAAGTCTGTTGAATCACCTTGTTAGTTTTACTTCACTCTGGATAGGTGATTTTTTTATGGCCCCCAAGACACAGTCATGTCAGCTAGAATTGGGTAAAGACAATAGACAAAAAAGAAGGTATATCTTTAATATTTTTCCTTTGAGATTAAAAAACCCATGTGGTTTATTTTATAACAGGAGCATGATTTTTGTCTGCAATTTTGATCAAACTATTTAATCTCTTTATCTCAATATTGCCTCTTTTTAGTTGGGATGAAGCTTAGGCAGAAAAATCATAGGCAGAAAAATTAGAAAATTGTTCAGCAAAACTAACATCGCAATTAATTGTGAACATTATAACATTCCTGGTTGGGGCTTATTCATGGAAATGATCAAAACAGCAATTTCCTCATGTAAAAACTAGAAGTTAGGAATATATTCACAATTTTATGAGTATTAACTGAAATATGAATGTTAAAGGGAGTCACATAGTATAGGTCCTCAATTTTTTTTTCCCTTTAGCATTTCTGAATTTTACCACTTTGTTGTTTAAAAGTCAAGCTGCGGGGCGACCGGTTACTCAGTTGGTTAAAGCATGGTGTCCGTAGCACCAAGATTGCTGGTTCGATCCCTGCATGGACCATTGTGAGCTGCGCCCTCCTTAAAAAAACAACAACAAAAAAGTCGAGTTTTTATCCTAACTCAAAGATGTTCAACTAAAGGTTAAAGTTATTCTTATTTCTACCTAGTAAAATGTTTTAGGAAAATTAGTTCCTTGTGTGTTTTCAAGGTAATAATGTTAATTAAAAGGCCATTGTTGTCTTATTTTTCCATTTAAGAGTTAAAATAAATAAATTGCCTAAAGAACATAAGAAATATTTCAGAAATTATTAAAATGTTTTATGATAAAGCAATATCCCTATACATATGAGCCAGGAGAAGAGGAAGGATATCAACACTCAGGTTATAAGGAATACTGGGAGTTGAATAGGATTATTTTAAAATCTAAAATATTTCAGAAAATCTGATAAGCTTACTCAAATTCGATGTTATTTATCTTTGATTACGTGTATCTTAAACTATCCAATTTTGTTCTGTTCTGTTTCCTTGCTGAAACAATTTAAGAAATTGGTCACTTCAAAGATAAGAGTACATATTGACACCAACCAGCCACCAGAGGGAAGTCTTGGCTATATTAGAAGTAGCGTACATATAGGGAGGGGTCCACTTTGCAGAAAAAGAGAAATTGTTTTTTAAAAGAGAAAAAAAATGATTTTATCTTTTTCTTTTTGGTATATACTGATGCATTACCTACTAGAGAAAATATTTGTTGGTCTAGTATGTTATAAGACTTTATAAGTGTAGAATAGTACTTCTGTCACATAATATTAATACATGTTTTCCTTAAAATTAAAATCATGTGTTTTGTGTGAAATTAAACATAAATCTACATTAAATACACACACATAAACACATGTTGTTACACATATATCTATATTTTAATCACAGAATACAATTCATAAAATTGATTATCACCTAGGTCTGAGCTGTACACAGTATAGTATCCATTAATTCTCTGTGTTATTTATTAGTGACAACTTTGAAATGAATTTTTACTATATTTTATTTTCCCTGATAACCATACTCATGCAATTAGGGAATTTAGATTCTCAGATATACATTGACCAAGAAATAAATGAAAAGGATATTGTATTTCTTGATATGCGTAAGCTCAGCTATTAAGCTATTTGGAAATGCATAGTAAAGAAAGCCCTGAATTAGTTATTGGGCTCCAGGATGAAATATTTTCATTGAAAAAGTATTTGATTAGAAGTTTTTGTTTGGATTCACTATGGAATCCTTTCTCTTTGAATTCATGATTACTCACCAAATAATCCGCCTTACACAGTATAAGACAATGCAATCAACGTATTATGTACTGAACAGAATGTTGTGATCTGTGGCAGAACATGGAACAGAGAACTTTTTAATTCTGATTTTGGTATTTGCTTGTGACATAGGCAATAAGTACTAAATATATTTTCTTTTTTCATTATTTCTGATCTATCATACTAAAAAGTATGTAATTTTGTCCATTAGCTTCTTCATTGAAAAAAATGGTAAAATTCTGTAAAACTTGAAGTACTTCTATTCATATAGATAAAAAGAACATTACAAAGGCATTAATGCATATAAAACACATATGAGTTATGCTGTTTCTCTCCATATCTATTAGTATACTCATTTAAGTTCATGTGCTTTGAAGTTGTAGATACTTCGAGTATATAAAGAATTTATAAGTTATTTTCTTAAATTATTTAGGGAGATTTTGTTCTTAGCCTAACTTCTAGTAACTGGTTCGAGTTGATTAGTGGTCTGGAGGTAACCCAAAGTAATAAATGGTGTGCCTTTGGCTAGATTTAACTTCCTATCTAAGTGCATCTCTATACTCTTAATTGAAAATCACAAGATTGTTTCATTTAAATGTTGGGTAAAATTTTATCTTTTGTAATATAATAATGTATAACATATTCAAGATAATATAATAATCCCACATGTGTAGGTAAGTTCTGTTTTGGCGAAGATCATATGTAATATTGGCATTGGTTTGATTTTTTTGGTCATGGGAACAGTTTAATACACTGAAGTGTGTATAGTTTATTGGCATGCAGCTCATCAGTTCCCAGTGAATGGAGTCTATTCTACTGTCAGATTTTTTTTTTTTTTTTTTTTTTTTTTAGCGTATAATTAGCAATCACTCATGTTCTGAAGGACTTTTAACGGCAGGATAGATAGACTCTGTTATGTTTTCCTTCCATGAGGATGGATCACTTACAAAGAGTCCCGCTGTGATTAGGCATTTATTTTACAGTGCAAAATCTATATGGGGATCTTTCTTAACATGTCTCTGAAGTTCATTTTCATCGTCAATCAAGAAATATAGAGGTAAAGAAAGAACATTTACAGAGGATATAGAATGTTTAAGTATAGTGCTAATGGGCCTGCCAGAGAAAATGCTTTTGCGAAAGATGTGTTTTGTCTTAAACAGTATATGTGGCCAGGTATAAATCCTCATATACCTGGACCCATATACCTCATATGGAAATTTTATTTTTGTTTCAGACCTTCAAAATTAAAGTTAAGCCATATTTAATGGCAGAACAGGATTTAGTATTAATAAAATATATATTACAGTCATACTACCAATCTAAACATTAAGATAAGCAGAATTTCAGCTTCCAGGCTATGGTTACATAACGAATTAGTGAGCAGAATAAAGGCTGTTCAGTTCTCAAATCATTATTCCAATTTTTAGGGATTAACACGTTCTTATTTTCTCCTTATTCTCTGAATATATTGCATGAATGTACATTTGCTGATACCTGTTAAATTAATATTCTCAGACATGTGTTTCCTAATCAAACAAAAATCAAAGCTTCTTTCTTGGGGGTCATATGATGTGTATTTTAATAATGTATACTAGAATTTTAAATGTTTTTAGTATAAGGCAAATGATTACTCCGAGTTTAAGCAGTACCCACTGGTTTTACTTCTACCAAACATCTGGTGTAGCACAGGGCAAGTTTTATTTTATTACTATATATGAACTGAGCTTGCTTTCCTTCTGAAGTATCATTGGTGGTCTCTGATCCCTTTTCCAAACTTTTATAGGAAATGAAATATTTCCATCATCTTCAATCAAGAGGTCATTAATTTATGAAAACACATTTTACATTTAAAAATCAACTGCAGTTTCACACTCACATATAAATACTTTCTAGCTAAGTATTAGCTAAACCATAGCATTCTTCCCATTTTACAGTTAACACACATGCCTCATAAACCAGTGTATACTATAGCATTAGGGTAATCTTCATATATTAGTGAAGTACGTTTTTAATGGATAAATTAAGAAATAATTTCCAGAAATATTTACTATCCATCTATTTTAGGGTTTTATAGGTTTGAATGCGCTATCAAGAAATTTAGGGCATCTAACCATTTAGGTAACAGAGTTCAGTTTGTAAAGGGCTGTTTCTAGGCAACACTATGAAGAAGGAGCAATTTATTGGTCTGAGGCTCTTACTTCCGTTTAACTAATGTCTCCTTATGTCCTTATGAGACACATATTGTCTTGTCAAATTATAATTCAACACATCAGAGATTGGCCAGAAGGAAGAAAATTTTAATTTTTTTTTTGGTTCTCAGCTTCTGAACTCTTTTTCTGCTTTGAATAGTCTGCCCACAAATGCTTGTCTGAAGGCATCTCTTTGACTAAAAGACACTGTCTTGTTCTCCATGATCTCTGGCAACTGAAGTTTGAATGTATAGTCTTAGTTCAACCAATCAGATGCTTCTGCCAAAAACTTAAATTAGCCAGAGTTGTTCCTGTTATTTGAAACCATGAATATTGACTGTGTTTTAGATTTAAAGATCAAATAATTTATCATCATCTAACCGAGAATGAGAGCAAATGGTGGCATTATTAATGATGATGACATTACAAAGCATTTAAACTAGGACTGTCTTGGACATACTGCAACATGTGGTCAACCTTCTTAAATGATTACCTAAACTCCTAGCTGACACCAATTTAAAATACTAGCTTCCTGGTAGAATTTGAGTTTCACCTTGTGACTCTTGATTTGAAAGGCACCCAATATCTGAGGAACTGAATCTATAATGGTAAAGAGCAATCACCGGAGTTGATATTTTAGAGCAAAAGGTCTCATACGAACTCCCTCAAATCTCATGCAGGAGACTTATCCAAATGTTTCATAAGCCTTTCTCTGGGGCCAGGCAAATTCCAAAGAGAGCTTTTTCCTCTTCAGGTACAATAAAGCTTTGCTTAGCCCACTTGCTCTGTTAAGTCACCACATTTCCAGGGTGACACAACAGTGTTTCCTGAGGATTCCTTCTTCACCCGGCTGCAAAACTGATCATCTGGTGAATACGTAATTATGCGCTGAACTAGGAACCATGCCGGGATGTGAATGTCTAGTAACCACATAGTGTTTGCATTGTAACTAATGAATAGTCCCTTGCCTAATATAACCCAACCTAATTACCCATAAAGTTTCGGGTAATTTTCACTTGACCCTAAACTTTGTACATTTGGCTGCTTCTCTACCCAATACTGAATGATAACTCAACAAGAGAGTAGTGAGCATGAATTAGGGGCGCGTTTGCTCCCTCTGCAATATGTCATTATGCTGCATAGTATTTTAATCAGAGAAAGTCAGTTGTTTCAGTAAGGTCTCATTTACTTACCTAATTATCAGTTGTCATTTGGAGAAGGGCCAGCCCAAAAAAGAATACTTCAAACACAATTTTGCCATTTGTCTCTTTTGCTTGTGTTCATTAATTCCCTCGTACAAGTTGTGTCAGCATCCACTATAAGGATAAAGAAGGATAGCGAGGCCACTCCAGTGAATGAGGAAACAGACAAATGTGTCTTGCTGGACTGAGACTTCCAGGACAAGGTCTTACTCGTGTCTGCATCTCCAGCACCTGGTGCCATGCCTACCAAAATAGGACAGGGCTCAATCAATCTTCACTTCTTGCTGCATTCATATGCTTTGAGATTCTTCTAGGCTCATACAAAAGATGATTCTCAGTGGCCTGGGGAAAATGTTTTGTTAACCAGTCATTCATAATTAAAACATGCTATGGAGGTTATTTTTAAACTTTTAATTTCCCGATTTAAAAAAAAAAACACCAAAAAAACTTTAGATATTATGGAGAGCCTGATTATGAGAGTGATTTTAATAAGTAATAATGGAAAAATTTCAGTAAAACAGCAGTTTATAGACTGTGTTCTCTAACATCCAGGGTAAATGATCCTTCCACAATATGTCTTCAGCCACAATCCAGGCACCATGAAAATGATCTCTAAATCGGAACCAAGATAGAAAAGAAAAAGACGTACATCAACACTCTGATCATTGGACGCATGGATTCTAACATGTTCAGCACTAGGGACCATTTGATCCACAAAAATGATGGAATAAATAAGAGGACCAATGAGGATCTTAAGAGAGAGGCCTCTGGGATGAAAGAGAAATCCTTCGAATATACTTTGGTTTTGGTGAAAGTAAACGTACCATTGATTTCTTTCTGGAGAAATCTAAGATTAGTGCCTTCTATGAGGCCCTTATTGGGTCCTAGGGTTAAAAATGTGGTTACAAGTACAGCTTAATGATCTATCCTAATTATTGCTGAAGTTAATGGTGAGTGTGAAACATGTATCTAAAATTGTGGCCAGAACGGTGTCTGTGAATATGCCCTTTGACATATGTTAGGCTTTTGTTTGTTTGTTTGTTTGTTTGTTTATATCATACTGGCTCTTCACATATGTCCAGAGGAGCTACGAGGAACTGAATAACGATGTCAGTGACTACAATGAGGAAATGGTCTACAACTGAAAGTCAGACACATTTGTGCCAGTTTTTGTTTGGCATGTTGACAAAATACTGAGATCCAAGCTCTAAAATGCTTGGAACAGGAATATAAAATCATCCAGTGTTTCTGGAACTATATATCTTTACGCATTGGATTGTATCCTGCCACCAACTCATTCAATTTAAGAACTCCTAATCTGTCCTTCCAGGATGACTATGAAATTAGCAGTATTGGTACTGTAATGCAAGTCAGATAAAGACTCACCTTCTAGGACTATGTATGGTGGAGCATCTTTGTTCTCTTCAATGTCAGGACTGAAGAAATGTCTGTCAGCGTGGATTTTGATTTTTAAAATGAAGCTCTGAATGATAATAAGGTGGATGTCCATGTAACAAACTGTCACTCAAAGCTGTCTGTTCCAGCTTTATGGCTGCTGGTGGAATAACAACCCCCATGGGAGGTTCAGGCTTTACTGGTCACTATCGTGAACCACCCAGGCCAGACTCTTACTGGTCATGCATCCATGCTGAATATCACCTCCCATTGCTAGAAAGTTTATTGAGCTTAACATGAAAGAGTGGTCCCACTTCTGATAAAAAGATGGTTTCAAAGTCTTCAAATCTGAAGATGTCATCATTAGCAAGTGACAGGTAATCTGTGTGTGGAGCTCATCTCTAATTAGCGTTACTAGGATGTTCACTATACATGTTATGAGACTAATTATACCTTTAGGTCTTTGTGTGTGTGTGTTACATTTGACAAAAAGGCTATTAGAGCGTTCCCAGAAAATTCTGGAGAATGGCTAATAATACCAATGCATGGCAAATGCTTTAGGAGGAAATTAGCATTTCGTAGATTACTATAATTTATGTTTATGTCAGCTTTAAGTTACGCATTAGAAAAACCAGAACATTTTCAGTGGGAGAAATTACCAAAATTCTGACACTAAATTTAGAGGCCATTAAAACAAACTTTATATGATTTTAAAAGCACCAATTTTGACATTGGGGACAACAACAAAAAAGGTTGAGGGTGTTCTGATTGCATGCCTAGTCAGTAACTTTCAAGTAACATGTTGAATATTTCCATCCACATAATAGGTAACAAAGTACAACATCACATAAGAAACATTATCACAAGTGGCATAGTGGTACTGCCACCCCAGTAGAGAATGTGTGCTAAGGAGTCAGTGATTGAATAGCAGGAGACTGAATTACTCTCCCACATCTAGAGTTGCTCTCTGAGGGTCAGGTCTGTGGTCTGTGGATAATATAAGGAACTGGGGAAGAGGAGGAAAAACCATGTACAACACACTGTGTATAAATGCTCTGATGGCAAACAGGAAACATTCGTCTCTAAGGACTTGCAGTCTGACACCTGTCAAGTACACTAAATTCCTTTTTTTCAGAATACAATGGGACTAAACTGATCTCTTGTCTTGGAGGTTCCTGAAGGGAAGAAGAGAATAAAAGTATGGCTTAAGTCATTTTTCTATATCTTGCTGAGTATGGAATCCAAGAGGCTGTTGTATCACCTTTTTTAAATGAAGTTAAATGGTCCCTTGAGGTTAATAGGAATAAAAAACCTTAACAGAGTTTTTTTTTTTTATATATATATATAGAGTTTTTAGACTCTTGAAATACTATTTACACTCAACATTTTAATATATACTATTGTCCAGTAAAAGGAGTTGATAGCGTTAATAGCAAAAAAAACCCCAAAACAAAACAAAACATATATATCAATGAAAATTAAAGGAAGAAATGAGAGGATAAGCTTTGGATAATACAGGATGATGATTTAGAAAATAAAAAGAAAAATAATGCATGCATTTATTGCACTTTAATTTTTGTAAGTGCCAAGTAATTCTGGTAAACACTGAGAGATAGTAGGGTAAGATGAAATAAAAGCACATATAGTCAGGTCAGGAAAACAAATAATGATTAAAGGATCATAAAAGAAAATGGATATTTCCAGCTTTAATAACGGTTAATTGTATCTTGGCTATCATATACAGGAGAATGTTGACCTGATTTGAAAGGCCAAGGGAAACATCCCCGAGGAGCGAGAGTGGAGGATGAATTGTCATTTGAGTTTTGATAAACCAGATGGCAAGTTGGGGGAAGATAACTGGAGGTAATATAGCAAGACACAGTTAACACTGCATATGAAGTTTTTGAACCTAACTTTATGTCAACCAGGAAAATTGACTGAAAGCCAAACTTTTTGTTCACAAAACAGTTTTACTGTTTTACATATTTTTACTAATGCTGGAGCTGACAGAATTCATATGAAAATTGAAGGTGATATTTAGTAAAAACTCAAAAATGTTTGACCCTGATCTGGCTTTTGTATGACCTTAAAGATGTGGTTGGACCTTACAGATGTGGGTGGACAAAAGGATGGAAAGTAAATGGGCAGATATAGTTTTTGATCTCTGAAATTTTAAAATATAAACTATTCTATGCAATTGATGTAAAAAAATATGTATGAGACATTTCCATCAAATAGGATATAGAGTTATAACTTTTAAAAAAAAAGGCAAGTAAGACTGGAGTAAAAAAATATTTTGGTTTAATTACTGGCTTTGACACTTTGAAAGTAGTTTGAATATTCTAATGGACTATGTAAGTGCAAGGATGAAAATAAAAATAAAAACTGACAACTCTGAAGGGAATTGAGACAGGATCTTTATTTCCTTCTGTATTACACTTCATGTAATGGTGCATCCCACTACCTTCTCAGTTGCACAGGTCAACAATGTAGCATTCTCCTTGACTTTCAATTCTAAATCTTGTCAGTTCTACTTTCTTAATAGCTCTAAATTTCATCAGAACAACTCTGACCGGTTCCAACCTTTCACTTTAGGTTCTCATTATTTCTCAGTTGTGTTCCTGTAATGCCCACTCTCTCACTTCATTTGTTCTCCCTTAAGTTCATTTCTTCACACTGTGACTAGTGAGTTCCTTCTGAAATGATATTCTAATACTTTAACTCTCTGCTTATATCTTTCAGGAAGTCTTATTTAGTTCCCATTGTGAGATATTTGTGGCCCTCCATAACTTGAGCTTTGCATACTTCTTGAAATTCAGAGCTACACGATCTAGAACACATGGTTCCCAAGGTTGCTGGAGAAGGGGAAGAGAGAACGAGGAGAATGAGCACTTATTTTATTTGCCCAGGACCATTGGTGACATATTATTTCCCTTCATATTCCATGATGGAAAATAAATCACAAAAAACCCTTCTAGATGCAATGCTGTGATCAACAGAACATTTCATTTTACTAGGCCCACAGCTACACTACATTTCCCAGTATAGCAATATACTCAGTAAGATGAAATGATTTGGTGAGGACGTGATATTTTCTCTAGCCCAATACTAAAATTTTAGTTTACAATGAGAAATTACTTACCAGGAATGGAAATGTATGTTTGCATGATTAGCATATTTTCTCCAACAAGTAAACAATATGTAATGTAATATTAAGCATTATTTAGAAAATTCCATGGTGATTGAGGAATTGAAGAAAGGGAAGTTTGATTAATTGTGTACTAGTGGGACTCAAATAACTTGATAACTCAAATAACTTGATAATTTTGCTAGGAGGACCAGAGATATTTAAAGTCTGTTGAAAAATCTCTCTACGCTGGACAGAGATTCAAGGTATCACAGAAAGTATTTCCTTTTGTGAATCTTCTTTTTCTTTGCTTCTTTTATAGACCAACCCCACCCAATTTTTATCCCCAGTGCTGTGATACAGTCTTTTTTGAAATATGCCAATGCATTTAATCATGTTACAGTAAAATTTTGCTGACCTGGAATCAACTCTTTTGAAGATAATTATGTAATGCATGATTACATGATCGTTTTAGGGGTCAAGTCTCCAAAGATTATCTTCTATTTCTCATTTCCAAGACTTTACAGATTTCACTTTATGGACCTCATATACTGAAAAGCTAAAAGGAAGATCTTTTAGTGGCAGAATAAGGATCACCAGCCATCGTGTGTAAATCTGCTGAGCTAATTTACGAGTGTCAGGGCCTCACTTATACCTCCAAATCATTCCATCTATATTTGTCTATTCCAGACATGTATGTGGAGAACTCTTTGTCATCTATGAAAACAAAAAATAAAACTGAATTCGTGGTGCAAGGGTTTTATGCCATATACACATAAAAAAGAATGAAAAGGAAAACAAAGAGAATAAGTATCTTACCCATAGATATCAAGGCAAGCAATAAAAAGAGTGAGATATGATTTCTGGACATAATAGATATAATTATGGAATTAATGACTACCAAGGTGACCTGTGTATTACCTGAAGAGAGAGCAATGATCAATAGAAAGCAACATACCATGTTTCCCCGAAAATAAGACCTAGCTAGACAATCAGCTCTAATATGTCTTTTGGAGCAAAAATTAATATAAGAACCGGTATTATATTATTATATTATATTATATTATATTATATTATATTATATTATATTATATTATATTATATTAATTATATTATATTATATTATATTATATTATATTATATTATATTATATTATATTATACCTGGTCTTATATTATAGTAAAATAAGACTGGGTATTATATTATATTATATTATACCTGGTCTTATATTATAGTAAAATAAGACTGGGTCTTATATTAATTTTTGCTCCAAAAGACGCATTAGAGCTGATTGTCTGGCTAGGTTTCATTTTTGGGGAAACACAGTAGGTTCCCATAATTTTGTAAATAATGTCAAATTAATTTCATTTTGAATTTGATTATGTTTCCTAGAAAGACAGATCAGGTGAATATTATAGGAAAAAATCTACTTTTATTATTTTGACAGCCTCTCAGATAATCTTTGTAGACACAATGAAGAATGCATGTTAGAGATAGTATATTATATGAATTTAAAATTGAATAATCAATTAAACATTGATGCTAGAAGAATGATGGAGGGAATTTTCTATAAGGCTCTGTCTCCACTCCTAATCAATGTTTTAATTAATTATTGGAATGAAGATATGAGAAGCAAGGTTTATTCAGTTTACTGATTGAACATAACTATAATTCAATGACTCAAATATTTATTAGGTACCTATTGTGATTCTGGCATTGTGCAAGGAGTAGACTGACTGCCTGTGAAGGCTACCAAAGAATTTTAAGTCATTATAAACTCAATATGCGTATCTGAGAGGTTATTAAAACAAAAGAATACCACCTGAACCTATCTGAGTAGAAGGCAAGTAGGACACAGCATAAGAAAGGTAGACTGTGGGGTCAGATTGCTTGATGAGGTTTTATATGGTCTCACTACTTCTTAGCTATGTGACTGTGTATAAGCTAATTTTCCTAAGACTGAGTTTTTCTGTCTCTAAAATGAGCTGATGTCTACCCCATTGTTATTAGTGAGAAGTAAATGAACCATGTAAAGTATTAAGCACTATGTGTGGAACAGGGTTATCATTCAGTAACTATTTGAAGTTATTCTTAGTTCCCTATTCATATTAAGAGATATACGTACTGGACCAGGAGACCTGAGGCGTGGATCCCAGTCTTGGCTTTTCCTGTTGTTGACTGTGACACTTTTAATTTATCACTAGGTGATTGTTAGTAATTCTGGGTATTTCATTTTATTAAGAGTATTGAAAAAAACAATGCAATCCATTCAGAGAAGGGGGACTGAGGTGGCAAAAGATCTGGAAACCATGCCATAAAAGAAGTATTTTGAAATATTAAAATTAATTAATTAATGCTTTGCTTTGTTCCAAAAGTTATTTTAAATTACTGACAAAAATGCGTACAGGGCAATAGGATAAAAATAACTAAAGCAGTTGAGGCAAAGAGGAAACAATAAAAGGAACGAGGAATTAATAAATGAATCAGAGTTGCATTAAAAGGTGAAGCAGGGAAGATTTAAGACCAGGATAATGCATAGTCATAACTAGAAATTGCTTCCTTTACTCTGACCTTTACCTCCAACTTTCCGAATCACTTGCCCAAATGCCCCCATAACTGAAATCCTTTGACCCCATTGAAACATTCCATCCTTTTACCCCACAACTTATGACCTATCAGCCTGTCTCTTTATTTCTCTATTCTATAGCTTAGATTGTGTGGTTTTTATAATTGTTCACCTCTTTCTCTGTCAGTCATATTCCAAAGCCAAACGAAAACCCTGGATAAACCACAGTATTTGTCTTTCCTTACCCTGCAAAGGTAATTTCACAACCACATAGGTCAGCCACACTTGAAATCAATGATCATGGAGTCTGCCATACTTTCTTTATTAGCTTGATAGTTCTGCTTAACTATTTCATACCTACTTACTCTTATTAAAACTCTCTCACCCTCTCCCTAGTCTTAGTTTGTTCATACTTCACTTAGGGAATCCCAAAATACTTGTCTTCCTGTCACCCTATCTGTAAAACCACCTTCTAATGAAACTCTATTGTCTGCTTTCTTCATGTAAAGAGGAGGGAATGGATTGGCCTCCTATTAAAGTCTGATTTCTTTATGTGTGCTCTGGGTTCCATTGTTTTCCATCATCTCAAGGAATTTGTGCCTATAGCTATGATTTCTTTCTAGTACATCAAAATCACACTTTTCCTATAGGATATGTCCGTTAACGTGAAACAAGTTTTAGTGTCTCCCATTCTTTAAATAAATAAATAAATAAATAAATAAATAAATAAATAAAATTCCTCCACAGTTGAACAACCGTTTTCAGGTATTTTCCTGTTTCTAGAATCATTTTCAATAACCTACTTCTCTAAAGAGAGAGACATCTATGCTTCTTTGGCTATATCTCATGTGTTACCCCTTATGGCCCAGATTCTGCCTTCATCTTTCTTTAAAATCACTAAGAGCCTCTCATGTTACTAAATTCAATAAGCACTTTTACCCCCTTGTATTCTTACTTGGTGTCTCAACATTTGGGTGATTTGACCACTCCGTTTTGGAAAGACTTCATCATTCGTATGTTATACTATTTTCACATCTTCTCCCCTTTCACACAATTGAGTCCCAGGCTCAATGTTGAATTCTCATTTGCATCTCTCTCTGCGTTTTCACTACGAGAGTATATTCGCATCCATGCCTTTAAAGGGCACTTACATTGTGATGTTTCACACATTTATATCTCCAGCACAGATATTACCCTTGAACTTCAGTCATATACACACAGTTGACTTCCTGATACCTTCGTTCGCCACCCACCTCCCCTCCCGGCTCCAGGCAGGTATATAAACGCCTACCCAGAGGTACCGCTGCGCTGCAGCCCCGCAGGGGGAGGTGCCAAGGTGGCGCCCGCAGTGTCTGTTCGCTGAGGCCCCAGACGTGGCCGCACCCGGAGCCTGCCCCTCAGGCTGACGCTGCCGGCCAGCTCGCAGGCCTCTTGCCCAGAAGACTGCGGGCGTGTTTCCATCTGTGGCCTGTGCAGCGCCCTGCGGGTGGAAGCCTGCCAGGCACTCGCTCCAGGGCACCCAGGAAGGCACGCCTCCCCGCCACACATCCCGGTGATCCAGGGGCATCTCCTGGGCCACTGCCGCAAAGACCAGGGCACCAGGAATAAAACCCGGGGCACCAGATACACGTAAAAGCTCCTCTCGGAGAGACACTGGCGTTTTGGGGGGCAGCAGAGGGAGAGAGCGAAGGCGGTGCCCATTCACTGGAGTGAGGCTGAGGGAAAGTGTAGAAATGGTGCCCCCACCCCCCAGGAATGAAGGAATAAAAAAAGAAAGAAGGGAGAAGAAAGGAGAAAGACAATGAAAAAGGCTAACGTTAAAAAACAAAACGAAATAAAAGCCAGAAAAAAGGTGTCAGCTGGAGAAAAACAGAAGGCAAGCGCAAAGATGGCGCCCTCGGTCTTCCTCCCCGGAGAGCGCCCGGTGCCCGTGTGTCGCATCACACGGCTGCCCCGAGGCCAGCGCTCCGAGACCAGCGGGTGAGTTTCTCGCTCAACAATTCTGGGCGTCCCTCCATCGTCCGCTTCCCCACGGGCCGCTGGGGCAGGTGAGTCCAAGGGCACAGCCCTTTAAGAGCCTTTCTTAGATTGCTGTGGACTGGGGGTCTCATGGATGGCAGCGCCGCTGGTTTTCAAAGCTAGATGTTTTGGGGGCTCGTTTGTGAGGTGCAGATGTTAAAAGTTGGAAGTGCTTGGTGTGGGGTTCAAAGCCTTTACTCTTCAGGGAGAAGCTCTGGCCTTGAGTTGCCTCCTGACGGTTGGTCCCTGTGCTGGGGTGGGGTTTGTGGTGAGATTGTGTCCGGCCTCTCCTACCTGTGGGCCTTCTCGCAACATCCCGATGCGTGGCAGTCTTTCCTTAGATGTGTCTGTGGGAGAAGGTGGATTAGTGTCCTCCTAGGTCCTCATCTTCAACTGGAACCCAGCGCTTCTCATGAAGAAGTGGAGCAGAAGGACTGCCTAGAGATTTACTCCCCAGCATGTAAAATAGCTTCCTGCCACATTTACCCTCAGATGATAGTACACTTGGGACGGACATATTTGCATGTGAAAAAAAATGTGATAATCTAAGAAACTGAAATTGGTTGGTGCAAGGTATTCCACCAATGTAAGTCAAGAGAGTTATGACTCTGTTTTTGAAAGAAATAAAAACATTTTGGTAGAAGATTTGCTGAAGCTTTTGATAGAAGATTTGCATTTGAATATATATTTTAAATTCCAAGAGAAACTCATAGGCAGGGACAATAGGATATATAAATTTCAAATTAGAGAGGAAGAAAAAACTCAAATGAGTAACAATAATAAAACTACATTACACCATCATAAAAGAGAAACTCAAGTTCAGCAAAGTAAATATATAGATGAATAAAGATATAATTGCTTTACTAGATCTATGTCTAAAATAAAAGATACAAAAATGGTTGAAAAGAGATTGCCAAGGATATAAGTATCAAGTTCAAGCAAATTGACGTGAGTGTGAATTTTAATATCTGGTAAAACAAAACATAAGGCAAAACATGTTAAATGAAAATATATACTTAGAGTATAATATATGTGCATATATACAGAGAGAGAAAGAGACAGAGACACAGAGATAGACACAAAAAAATAACTAGCATGGCTGACCCTGCCCAATTTCTCATCAATGAACATAGTATTCCCAAAATGAGGCTGAGATAGTAGACTTATTAGGTTTAGTTGTCCATTGCTTTTTAAGCTGTATGTCAGGAGGGTGAATGTTTTTTCATTATTATTTAAATATGCATTTTTTAAAAATAGAAGATGGTTCTACGTGCAAATTAGTTACTTCATCCTGTGATGATCAAAAGATCCATCAGCCTGCCTGTTCCAGTATTGTTCTATAGGTCATCAAACTGGAACATTTTAAAAGGGTGTTCAAACAATACTGACTCTTGTTATATTTTTATGTGGCACAATAACTGTAGATCCTAGACCCTGTAAAAGATACCATATTACATGTGTTCTTATGTGTACTTTTGAACCCATACTAGAATATGCATTCTTCTGTAATAACCCTGAAACATTAAAAAAATATATGGTCATGAAAAAATATGATCACAAAGAAAAATTAGCTAACTGCAAATATCATAAATCACTTTAGCTACATTTTTCTGATAATGATGTAAATAAATAAATAAATATTTAATTAATTAACAAAAGGAGGGAAAATGCTACCTTGACTCTAAAAGTATGCGCTTGAGAGTTTAAAGAATACCATCTAATAAATGATTAAATAAATGAGAAAATTAATGCAGACATTAGAGATTGTTAAAAATGAATTATAATGTATATTTTAAAATTTATAGAAGATATTTAGAGCAAAATATATTACTTAAGTGTATTTACTAGGTAATGGAATATATAGAAAAATAAATAAAATTTTAAGATTTTTGAAGGCAAATATAAACCAGCAAGTGAAAACCTGATGGCAAGAACTTTTCTAGTGGAAGAACTAGCGCAAGTGGCTGGTGATTAAAAATGTGCTTGTTATATATTCCAAGTATGGAAACAAATAGTCAGTGTTTCTGTGGCATAGAAATCAAGAACAGAGAAAAGGTGTATGACATGAGATTGGGGACCAATCATGTATAGGATCTTTTAGGCTAAGATACTGAATTTGGATTTCTTCTAAGATACTGGAAGACACCGAAGAGTTTGAAGCAGTAAAATGCTGTAATTTTCCTGCTATGTGAAGATTAGATAATGTGGAGTAAGAGGATGGGTTAGGAGGCTACTGCAGCAGTTAAGAGAACTAATAGGGGCTTGGAGTAACGTATGACAGTGGGTAAAAAAAGAACTAGATAGATTCAAATATATTTTGGAGATAGAGCCAAGAGTGATTTATGATGGATCCGGTGAGGGATAAGGGGTGGAAAGAGGAGAAATCAAGTATGGCTGGGATGGGGAAGGTTTGGAAGGACAGATCTTTTTGGTCTTGATAGGTTTATGATATGTAACAGATACAGAAGTTGATGTGTTAAGTTGATTTTGAAAATAAGATTCCAGAGTATACTTATGTTATATGGATGAGAATATATAAAGTCATAGTAGATATTTAATACATGTTGATAAAGGATTGAATTTGTGGATACTTTTCTTCATGATGATCACAGATCAAGGAAAGTACAATAGTCCCCCCTTATCTGCGATTTTGTTTTCTGCTGTTTCAAGTACCTGTGCTGAACTGTAGTCCGAAAATATTACATGAACATTTCAGAGATAAAAAATTCGTATGTTTTTAAATTGGGCGCCGTTATGCGTAGTGTGATGAAATCTGCCATCCCACTCTATCCGGGACCCAGATGTGAATCATTCGTTTTTTCAGCGTATCTATGCTGTGTACACTTCCTGCTTATTAGTTACTTAGTAGCCATCTAGGTTATCAGATCGACTGTCACGACATTGCAGTGCTTGTGTTCAAGTAACTCTTATTTTACTTCATAATGGCTCCAGAATGTGAGAGCAGTGAAGCTGGAAACTTGAATATGCCAAAGAGACGCTGTAAGTGAATAGGTGTGTATGTATAGGGAAAAAAAAAACATAGGGTTTGGTACTATCCACGGTTTCAGGCATCCATTGGTGGTCTTGGAATGATATAAGGGGTGGGGGGAGTGGGGGCTTCTTTACCTCATAACTACTAGAATAACAGCTTGAAGTACAATCTGTTGCTACTAGTTTATTGTATGATAACTTGTCTTTCAATGATTTTGACATTCAGGATTCCTCTACTCTTGCGGTTCTGTCTGAGAGATACACTTTGTAGAAGCCAAGGTCAAATGGGAAATGACGTGCCGCTATATCAACAGTTCGGCAAACCCTTAACAACTACTGAATTAGAGTTGTGATAAAAACTTAGTTGGAGCATGCTTCTTAAACCATGAGAACCAAACAAGACTTCTGGCTTCAGTGCCCTTTCCTTGAACCTAAAATGGCTGGGTTTGTGTCCTGGCCCTCCATAGTTACTTACAAAGAAAGGGGGAGAGAGGAGGTTGGTCAGAACAGAATAGTTGTCTGGGTGGAAAACCTGCCTGGGTGTAATCTGAAAACTGCACGTGGCTCGTGCTTTGTAAGGCGTTTGTAGTAAAACACCCCCAAATAATGTCTCAGGCTTTGGCACCTCAGATTAGTAGCAGCTCCTCCTGCCTCAGAGAGGAAGACATAAAAGGCTTTGAGCAGAGGTTTGGAAACAAGGGGAGAGGGGCCTGATGAGAGTCTTTCTCTTACAGGTAGAATCTTGTAAAAAGGTATTTTTCCTGGTTCCATAATAAAAGAGTAGCAGGAGAATCAAAGGAATTAAAACACAACGAGTTCCAGATAAAATGCTAGGAAATACTTTTTAAAACGATGTATAATTAACCTGTCAAACGCTTTACCTCACACATTATTCAAGCAAACAGCTTAGAAATATTCCAACGACAATGGAATGTAAACTGTTTTGTTGAGGACTACTAGATACTTTTAATGTTCTCCCTGTATTATGTATTTTTGTTGTGACAAATTTCTCTCTATATAAGAAATATGAATAGCATTTGTAGTTACTTTAGCGCAGATGAAATTACAAGGATTATCAACCCCTATTCTTCATGACATGTGTTTGTTATCATCGTTAAAAAGATAAAACTATCTTTCATGATAAAAGTGATAAAGGTAATTCTATAAAATACTCATTTGGTATAGGAAGGAGTGGCAAAGGAGCAATATGAAATATTTTTTCTGACCAACAAGAGGTTCTCTTGACATTTGTGATTCTCAATTTTAAGAGTCTTCGAAGATGCTTCAAAATGAAATCCAAAATACAAATGAACTGACATAAATCTTCTTAGGGCAAAAAGGCAGGTATTGAACAGAATCTTACATACACAAACACCCTCACACAAATAATTGCCTTAATATGATGCATATGTCTCTTTATGGTCTTCCTGTTGCGTTTTAGTCTCATTTCGTCTTTCTTTCCTTATATACCTCATGTTCTAGCCAAAGTATATTACTCACAGACTTTCCCAATCCAGCCACTGTGCACCCAATGTTCCTCCTAAGAATACTTTATAGGCTTAGAATACCATCCTTGCCGCCTCTCACGGTCCACACTCCATTTTATTTGGCCAAGTCCTACTTGTTTATGAAGATTCCGAAGCTGAGATACCATCTCCCAGGGGAAGCATCTCTTGATCTCTCTAGTCGGAGTTAAGAGCCTTCCAGTGTATGTCCTTTGCATTTTGTGTTTCCTCAGTTACCCTGAGAATCACGCTGTATAGTGCCAGTGACTTTACTTGTCTATCCCTTTACTCATCTGCTTTGAAAAGCATCTGTAGGGCTTGGTATTCCTGGAACCTGACAGTGTTGGTCACCTGATAGGCACTCAGGAAATGTTGTTGAATGAATGAATGTATGAACAAACTATGTTATTTTTAGAAAATTATCGTAAGGGAAAAATTTTTTTTCAAAACTGTTCCTCTTAGAAAGATGATATGTAGAAATTTGGTTATAATAAAAGGAGTTATAGTGAAGGACTTAAAAATAATATCTATACTCACATATACTATAATGTGAATAAACTTCATATATCGATATCAAATATTTATAGAAATAGTTATATTTTGATATTATTTAGCTTGATTGTGAATATACAGAAATACTAGAGTTTATTGTTTACTTGGATATGAATTTTTTTCATATTATTTGTTTTTTGAATCATAAAAGAAAAAAAATCAAAACATGTATTGAAAAAATGTTCATTATTATCACCTAAAATAGTCTTTTCATAGAACAGATGCAATTATCGAACAGAATTGTATTCATTATTTTATGCCAATTATCATTCAACTTATGAAGCAACTGCTTTTGCTGTTAATTTTGTTGTCCTGATGGTTTGTTTTTCCTCTCTTGGCTCTCAGAACAAGACCATAATTATTACTCTAATTGCTTCTTCCTCTCTCTCTCTCTCTCTCTCTCTCTCTCTCTCTCTCTCTCTCTCTCCCCCTCTCTTTCTCACACACATACACACACACACACAGAATTTCAGTAAAATTTGTTCATTCTATTTACATTTGCTTGCCTCCTCTCTATTTTCTCTTCTCTATGCATATACCTTACCTATTTGCCACATGTGTACATATAATGAAACTGTTCTACATTAAGTGTGAAAAAAGCTGTTGTTAGTACCATTTCTGCCACCGATTTTCCAGGTTACCTTAGGTTAGTCATTGAACCTTCTGAATCTCAGTGTTTCCATCTGTAAAATAGGGATAATAATTACTACACTTTTGCAAGAGACCACATGAGAACCTAATTATATATTATTATACTTCATAATATGTAAATTGTATTATTGTTATATTACATAAATATACTGCGTTTTAACAACATTAAAACAGCAGTAATTACGGCCTCTTGATGTTTCTTCAACCACTGTGTAATTTATTATCTAGAAGAGACAGTATCATCAAGAATCAGAAAGATTCTTTATACTGGCTAGTTTGAGGCAAAATGAGCTGGTAAGCGTGTTTTTCTAAGTCTCTCCCTCTTTTTGTATATTTACTGCATTCTTGTGTCTTTTAAATATGAGGAAAAATTTTATTGCTCTTTTCCAGCCCATCGGTATTAAGTTCAATACATGGGATCTGAGCATATCTACCTGCTTTTCTTTGTTCACTCAGAATAAAAGTTTTCAAGGAAAAGGAGACCTGAAATGAATGCCAGCAGCCTTTATTCACCAAATGATTATGATTCTTCCATATTCTCTATTTTTCTCAACTAAATACACATATGAAAAATAATTAAGGTAGTTTTTTACTTGGGACAATTGAAAATACCAAACCTAGGAAGGAATGTTAGCCAAGTTAAACCTTTCAGTTTGTCCTTTTGCTGATTACTAGTAGATAACTAAAAATGACCTTTTTTTTCTTTTGGTATGTAATGAGCATATTAGAAAACAAATGTTGGAAGATATTTTGGCAAAGATGAAATGGTTAATAACACACTTACCCAGATAATTATAATAATCCTCCATTCTACTTTTTGTGAGTAAATATAGTTGGGCCAATGTATCTGAAACAAACATTCCTTAGTTGCTCTGGGGTGCTTCGTTTCACTTAATTTTTTCCCCTATGTATTTCTATCTGGTAAAAATAAAAAATAAAATTGAAAATATTTATGGCAGCAACATAAAGGCCCAGTGTTTAATGTCCATAGAACTTACAAAGGAAGCTCTTACCTGTAGCCTGTGAACTTAGGGTTGCATCAAATATTCCTAAATCTGCTAGAGCTCATGGGGTTAAAGTGGAAGCTTCTGTTTCTACGCTGTCTAAACCCACAGTTCGAGAGATCTTTTAAAAGTGGTTCTGAAGTGATTAAATTGCACTTGCAGGAATCTATGACTGCAGTTTGGATATTGATCCTCTCAAAATAAGCACCGTTTGGTGAGACCTGGGAGTTTTGCTTCTTTCTCTACATAGGCCCAGTGCTAACCAATGCATTATTTGGGCTTTAACTATGTTCTCATTGTATGAATGCAGAATATTTGAGTGAAATTAGTCTGTTCACTTTTTTTTATTTTTTTATCAACAGTGTCAGGAAAATGTCTAATGAGTACTTTTCCAGTCACACAAATAGTAGTACACAGATCAATAAGCATCATGTAATTTGAATATTGAATTTACCCTTTGAAATGGCCTAGAAAGTTCGCTCATTGATGTGGGAAAGCTTTAATTGCAGTTGCCATTAGATGAACACAAAATCCAAATGTCAAAAGCTCCTTTGCAATTGGGAGAGCAATGATGTTAAAATAACCATGGTTATCAAAGTGCTGAGTTCAGGAAATTCCAGGAAATCACGAGTCCTTAGAAAAGCCAAGAGCAGCTGGGTCACCATTAGCATATACTGTGTGAATAAAGGGCTGCTTTTATTCACTGTTATGTTCCTTTTTTTAAAAATGTAAAGATATATTTCAATTAAAGTGCCAAGATGATAATGCCTAAGAACATTTGAATGGCTTCTCTAATATGCAAGATTAAAATCAGTTAACAGAGCTAAGTAGGCAGTTTAAGAGTCTAGATTTGAGGCTAGGATGTCAGGGGTGAGGCTATCAAATACATACATAAATCATGAACTTCTGTGTCTGCAGGTTCCATGGCACTGTAGAGCTTAAATCTGTGATAAAGAATGAGCAAAGGAATAACGGTATAATTTAAATTACTGGGGAGTATAATTTTGCATGAAGGTGGTTAGACTGGACTTGTGAAGATGGTGGAAGGGGAAGAACTGGGTGATAAAATTTCAACCTGAACTTTAAAAGTTGTCACTCTGAAGATACATAAATTGCTTTTTATTATAATCATTTTTCACATAGTGGAAGCAAATGATATTAGTGAAATTATTTGCAATTATGATGTAGGGAGAGGAAAAAAAAATTATCCTGCTACCCTTCTAGGTTCTTGGCTGAGGACCCTTTTACAAAAGCTAGGTTAACAAAGGAAAAAGCAGAGTTTATTAATATGCGTATCTCACATACACAGGAGAGAGACTTAGGGATGAGTAAACTCAGAGACATGGCTAGCACTTGAGCTTAACTACCATCTTCAGATGAAACAAAGGAAGAAGGTGGAGAAAGCAAGTTATAAGGTTACTAGCAATAGTATGGTTACTAGGAATAGAATGGTTACTAGAAATCGTTTTGCAAATTCTGTGCTTTTTCATTGATTAAAGTTGCTTGAGATTGTTCCTTCCTGGTACAGTGAAGGAAGGAACATACTTGCAAATGGAGACTACCTTTATAAATGTGGATTTCCCTTAAAAGGGTAACTTACGTTTTTAGAGCTTCTCCTGTTGTCTGCTGTTTTTGAAAATAGTCGTAAGTAATCTTTATGCCAAAGAGGCATATTTTGTGGTGGCGTGTTCTGGTTCCCTACAGTGACAGAATCACAGCAACTAATATTACTGATATTTATCATGTATTAGGACGACAGAGTCTCTTGTTCTAAATGCTTCTTATATGCCCACCCATGTAGTCTTCACAAATTATATAAAATAGATTTGTTACCATCCACACTTTAGAGATGAAGAACTTAGTGAATTTAAGACACAAAGCTAGAAAGTGATGGAGGCTTGTATAATTCTATAGGTGACCCTCTTAGCTATTATTCTGAGATCCTCCCGTGAAATTGAAAGTTGTTTTGCTTATCTGTTTATTTTATATGCACTACTCTAGGTTCCTAAGTTCAGATTTGGACAACTGAGGTCATTTTGTTTTTTTATTAACAGCTTTGTGTCCAAGAATTTTAACTTGACTTAATCTATATAGTTGTCAGCTGCAACTGGGTAGTTTTTGTTATTTTAGCACATTGATTAATTTCTCCTCTTTCATGACTACTTAGTCATAAAAATCTTCTAGAAATTTTAAGGACAAATTCACCTTCTCTTTTATGAATCTGATGATAAATTCAAGGAGAAAATTAATATGCTGCCTTCCTGTACAGCAAGAAAGAGCAAAAAAAAGATGGACGTTTTCCTACATAATAAAGCAGCACAAGTACAAGCTATGTATATGTGATAAACAAAACAGAGACATAATGCATTCAAGTAGGAGTTAATTGAACTTCATTCAACAGGAAAAAAGTGTTGTCAATTTCTGTAGTGGTTAAAAAGTTGCTATGTCAAAAGGCTGATGATGTTCTATACTCGTCAGGGTGATATGTAGTAATTAATACCTGGGGTCTTTGTATTGAGGCTAACTGTATTTAGAGTACAACCTCAAAACCCAGACACATTACCAGCACGTAAAGTCAAGTCATAGCACTTGGGAGTGTATTTACCTTCTAATGTGGTTATATTTATGCTCAAAGTTAATTGCTAATATTTGTCATTTCACAGCTTATTGATTGGTTGTTCTTTGTTGCTTATTAAGATATGAGTTGCCAAGTATTTGCCAATACACTCAGTTGTTGAAAGTTAAAAATAAATTCCCTCAGGAAATTGCAGAAAATGTAACTCGCAATTATAAAACTGGGTCTCATTGTCTAAAAAGTGGGTCTGTGATTTCTAACGACTTCAATCTCCTGGTGTTTTGTGAGGGTTTTTATATGAAGTGGCTTGCAACTGTATGTGAATTCAATAACTCACATAACCTTTCTGTTATTTTTCGTGCCTAGTTTTTCTTCATTATTTAATCTGGCTGGTTCCTGGTGGCACCAATTCAGTAAGCATTTATTAAGGTCTATTGTGTATATGGCACTGTGTGCCAGGCTCTCTATTGCTGTGTTTATTTATTTTTAACAGACTTATAGCCCTAGGCATTGGTCAGTTTTAAATTCTTTAAACAATATCAATAGCAGTTATTTCTTTAGCAATGCCATTAAATTAAAAAAAAAAAAAAAAAAAACTATTAGTTTCCCTATATAGCAGAAATTCTTCTTTTAGCAGTGTATTCTGAGTTACTAATCATATGGTGGTAAGACTGCCCATACCATTAACACTTCTACCCTGGCCACTATTAACCGTCTGAAAGGATTGTTGCAAGATGCCAGTTATACTTAGATTCGAGTATGTTTCTTCCCATAAAAGACTGTCAGTGTTAATCCTGGCATATCGTACATGTCTGTTGTCTGTAGTCAACACAAGGAGTCCAAGTTCTCCCGATCCTTCAGTATTACCACATTTGTACCCTCATTCTTTTTGGAGCATCCTCTGATTTGGTTCAGGATCTGACCACTCCCCATCTCAACTCATCAAATTCATTCACTGCTCTCTGGAAGTCATGCCGACAAAGTAAAACCCCCTTTTTTATACTTTGCTAGGACCACCATGACAAAGTACCACAAACTGAGTGCTTTAACCAACATAAATTTGTGGGGTTTTTTGCATTTCTGGAGGCTAGAAGTTTGAGATCAAGGTGTTGCTAAGGTTGGTTTCTTCTGAAGCCTCACTCCTTGGCTTGTAGCGGGCCATCTTTTCCCTGTGTCTTCATGTGGACTTCCGTCTGTAACTACCTGTGTCTAAATTTCCTTTTCTTATAATGATATCACTCATATTGATTTTGGGGCCACCATGATGACCTCATTTTACCTAAAGTACCCTTTTAACAACCCTGTCCCCAAATACAATTGTATTCTGAGGTACTAGGGATTCGGACTTCAAGATACAAATTATGGGGCGGGATACGGTTCAGCCCGTAACACCTTTATACACAATTTCTTCTCTAAGCAACCCATTTACCTCTTTGCATAGTTCAGATCTAGGTTTCTCTTAGTCACTGCTTCCCCACAGGTATTTGTTTCTTTGTTTTTAATGGTGGCTTTGTTACACAGCTGTATATTTCATATACAACAGAGCCTGGAAGTGGAGTAGTTATTTTCTTTTCCATGGTTATAACCTTAACCTTATTATTACCCAAAATTTAACACCTTCAGTATTGTAATTTTGCATAATACACCCTTTGAGAACAGTCTTCCACCAATGATGATGACCAATTGACCTTTTCTTTTAACCATTGTCCATACCCTCCATCTTGTATCTTTCCTTCTTAACCCAGCTTAGTTTCCCTCTCCTTCCACTAACCTGACCAAATCTCAATCCTATTAAACCCAATTGTTTTCTGACTATTGACTAGCATTCGAGAAGTTTGTTAAGTTTGGAGGCATATTCCACTGTGGTAACAGTGCTGTTTTAAATTAAGGATCTTAATTTGAAATGGCCCTAAGCATTCTTACTTTTTTTTGCCTTGTCAATTTGCTTTCCCATTCTGTGAGTCAATGTTTTAACATTTTCTTATCTGTCCTTCAATATCCTACAACTTTTCCCCGTTCTCAGTTAGCTGATACTCTTACATATTTTTTTTTTTTAATTGAGGAAAATAGGAACTATCAGAAAAGTGTGGTGAAGTGAATAACGTGGCTGGTCCATGTGTTAATTTCCAGAACCTGTGAATGTTGTTCTTATATAGCAAAAGGGACACTGCAGATATGATCAAGTTAAGGGTCTTGAGGCAGGACCATTATCCTGGATGTCCATGTGGGTCTTACAAGAGGAATACAGTAGGATTCAGAGTCAGACAGTAGATGTGACAATGGCAGCCTGAGGTTAGGGGCTATGATGTATGGAATACAGGTGACCTCTGCAAGCTGGAAAGCAAGGAGACAAATTCTCCCTTGAAGACTCCAGAAGGAAAACAGCCCTACTGATACCTTGATTTTAAACATCTGACCTCCAGAATTGAAAGAGAATACATTTGTATTGTTTAAAGCCACAAATTTTGTGGTGATTTATTACAGCAGCAATAGGAAACCAATAAAAAACCTACTTTAGTTTTTGATTCTCAGGGCTGTTCAATACCACACATCAGCTCCCAGTTCCTTCTTCTCTCCTGTTACAGTAAACCTCTTCCTTCTGTATGTGTCTATGCCTTCCTTTGACATAGAGTTTGATCACCTATCGCCTACTGCCAAGTCTTTATTTCTATGGTTTTCCCCTCTATTTTCCAATCCACTAACCTTTGTCTAAGATTATTTATATAAGCATACAAATATGCCACAATATCACCTACTTTAGAGGAAAATTCTGTTACTTTCATTTCTTTTTCTGGTTTTCCTTAGAGCAAAACACATCAAAACAGTTTATAAACATTGCCTTCATGCTCTTGCCTCTTGTCTCTCATGACCTAACTACCATATTCTTTCATTTTTATCCACTCTTTCAATCAGCTCTATTCAGAATCACCAATGATTTTCAGGTCTCTAAATTTTTGAATTCTAAATTTGCATTAGTCATATCTCTAGTGTTCAGTTCTTGGTCTTTCTTCCCTCTCCTCTCCTCTCCTCTCCTCTCCTCTCCTCTCCTCTCCTCTCCTCTCCTCTCCTCTCCTCTCCCCTCCCCTCCCCTCCCCTCCCCTCCCCTCCCCTCCCCTCCCCTCCCCTCCCCTCCCCTCCCCTCCCCTCCCCTCCCCTCCCCTCTCCTCTTTTTGCCTTATTTCTCTTACTGTCTCCTTACAGTCTATCCCTAGATTAGTAATTTTCCAAGGAAATGATTCCAGCATCTAGGGGCGCATTTGGAAAATTGTGTATTGGAGAAAGAGGAGAGAGGGCATTCCCAATAATTGAAAGAGGTGCTAGTGATTTTGAGTACATAGGATTGGGGATTCCAGATTTCCCAGATTGACAGGATTGTAAAGAATTGTCCTGTATCCAAATAATTTCTGAATGTCCCACTTAACATTAATGCTGGTGAAAGTCTGTTTAGAATTATCTAAACCTGGAACATGACTCCATATTTAAATAAAAACACAATACTTTTTGTAGGATTTTAGTATACTTGTATATGAGCGGTCTCTGGAATGAAGCTATTGTGTATGTTGAGGGACAATAATACAGCATGTTATTTGGTTTTGTTTTCATTTTGAATCTTTATGAAGAGAGAATCATGGTATCAAGTATAATATTGCTCTGGAAATTTAAGTGAGTAATGCAATACTCCTGCATTTCCACGTATTTTTACATTTCTATCATTCACATTAATAGTAGTTCTATGTATATATTCAGATATACTTACCTTGTTAGATCTCATTTCAGAATGTTAAATAGAGACAAAAGGTGTTGACATTTTCAAGTTGCAAACAGTCATCTTCAACTATGAACTTATTTATGATAAGGTTTGTACAGTATAGCCATTCCCAAACATTTGGTATTGACAAGTACATTATATAACATCAAACATTCTTTTTATTTTACTTTATTTATATTAGGGCATTATAGCTATTTAAAAATTATGTGTTCGTAGGAAATTTTATATGTGAATTTTATTTTAGGTAATAAAAAAGGGTCGTACAACTATGTTCTAATATGAATGTAATCAGCATGATTAGATTGAAATCATAGTCATAGGTAACCTCATACTCCCTTCCAGGATTGACATTTGTTTTTCTCTCTTTCTACTCTAACCTCATTCATACTTGTAATCACC